>NC_083406.1:45912286-46513863 GCF_020745735.1 Hemiscyllium ocellatum | reverse complement strand
GGATACTCAAAAATTACAGTCCGCAGATTCCTCAAGAACAAACCATGACAAGCAGACCAATCACAGCCGGAAACCCTAACCACCTTACCATACATCAAAGAAGTTTCAGAAATGACAGCCAGACTACTAAGACTCCTCAGAATGCTAGTAGCACACAAACCTACCAACACTCTCAAACAAAAACTAACAAACTTAAAAGACCCAGTACAACCCATGGATAAAACCAATGCCATCTACAAAATTCCATGCAATGATTGCCACAAACACTACGTAGGACAAACAGGAAGAAAGTTAGCCACCAGAATACATGAACACCAGCTAGCCACATAAAGACACGACACTCTCTCTCTCGTAGCCCTACACACGGATGAAAAAAACCACCAATTTGACTGGGACAACACATCTATCCTGGGACAGGCTAAGCAAAGACATGCCAGAGAATTCCTAGAGGCCTGGCAATCTAACCACAACGCCATAAACAAATACAGAGATCTAGATACCACCTATCAACCCCTCTGAAAATGAACAGGAAATGACATCACCACAAACCCCAGGAACTCCATCCAGGACAAACATATAAATAGAAAGCAGGAGACAATAGCTTCGCTTCACTTGGAGATCTCCACTGATGATGTTACCTAGCCAGGTAATGAAACGTCTGGATATCAAACCTACAGCTCAGCGAGCAAAGCTACACCCTAAACTAATCTTACAGCAAAAGAAAATTACCAGTTTGTTTCTTTTACTGCATACAGTAGAGAACTTCAAATGACTAGAACTTTATAACAACAGTCACTTCTGACAAAGTTGAAGAATTTAAAATTACACAAACGTCAGCACGTTGGAAATTGGTGAATTAGCTTCTTCCACTTTAGAAAATGATACCTCCTAATCATTGGCATGACAAACATATAATTTTAACTAAACCACATATTTTTGATCAACTGTTTTACCATTTTCTGTTGTTTTTTCTCTTAAGAAACATCCCTAAATTACATTGGATCGAGTTTAGATCTCTAATACTACAGGGAAACAACCAATAGTTTTAAATGCATAACTTTTCCAGACTGAAGAATGCATTCTGCAGTCTTTAGTACTTTAGTAATTAATCTTCCTCTCTACATGTTATGGCATCAACAAAGATTATTAACACCAAATTGATGGCTCATTTTCTCTGTGTCTTCTGCAGGAAAAGAAGTCACACAAGATAGATTTTCATGGTAATTTTGCAAAATTGCCATAGAATAATGCTGAAGTTATCCCAGCAAAAATGAATCTGAAATGATGGCAATTATGAGGTAAATGTGAAAGGACAGAAGTATTCTCGGGGTCATCGTACAAAAGGAAGATCTCTTAATCAGATTCTGACCATCTTGATTCCATTATAAATCTTGACTAGTGAGTGAAGAAAGTAGCCTAACCACAATATGAGAAAGCTCGAAGAGAAAGGGAAATGAGTGGAGTTTGTATCTGAGTGAAGCATAAACTGAATGATTAGATTAGATTCCCTACAGTGTGGAAACAAGCCCTTCGGCCCAACAGGTCCACACCGACCCTCCGAAGAGTAACCCACCCAGACCCATTTCCCTCTGACTAATGCACCTCACATTATGGACAATTTAGCATGGCTAATTCACCTAACCTGCACATTTTTGGACTGTGGGAGGAAACCAGAGCACCCGGCGGAAACCCACGCAGACATGGGGAGAATGTGCAAACTCCACACAGACAGTCACCCGAGGCTGGAATCGAACCTGGGTCCTTGGTGCTGCGAGGTAGCAGTGCTAACCACTGAGCCACCGTGCTGCCCCATGGTGTATAGTTTGGTTGATCTGGAAATTTAGTGCAGAGGGGAGAGAAGTGCTGTTTTTCTAAAAATCCCTTTTTCAGATTCCAGTAGCTGTACACAATACACCTTGCATACTGAGCGATTGATGAGTATTTTTCATGTTTGTCTTTCAAAACTCCAGTATTTGAGTAATTGCTATCCTATTAGTAGTACCACTAGATTTGGTTGTTGAATAATTTCTATTTATCTTAGCCAAAGAACTTAACTTGGAGTGTAGAATATAATTTGACATCAGAAGCATACAAGTACAGACAGGACTACTAAACACATTCATTGAATTGTGGTCTGTTAATTAATCAAATGGCAGGGCAGCTAATTTTGTGGGACAGCAAAATGTGAAGGATGGGGACACCTGCTCTAACAGCAAGGAAAGGCTAGTACAACTTGTAAACTTAATGGGCTCTTCTTGTATAGATAAATATGGAATATAAAAAGCTGTATCATCTTCCTAAATTTTATTGAGTTTTACCTGTCTGCTGTTGAAGAAGATTGAGAGTCATCTATAGAGGACAGATGGGATGTTGAGATGCAAACAATGTGATTGGGAGAAAGTTACCCATATACTTTCATACAGGTGATGATCATATCCCTTGGAATTAAGTTGTCTGATTTGGTCTGTGATCCGAGACAGGGAACATGACTATGAATAAGGCAGGTAAGGCGATCAAGAAAGTACATGTGGAGGAGCCTCAGCTTTTGCAACTGTCCAATAGATTTGAAGTTGTTGCAGTGTGTATAGATGAGATTCAAGGCTCACAAAAGCCATTGAATGGGGAGGATCTGGTTCTCACAGCTGACATAGGCATAAAAGGCATTGTTTACGAGAAGACAAATGGTCAGTTACAACTGAAAGAGAGAAAGTTAGTTCTAAAACTCAAAGTAGAATAGATTTAGATAGGGTTAAGAAATACTTGAAGTGGGAGATGGCACGGGGCAGGGTGACACTAGGCACACACAGACACACAAAACAGCTGCGAGCCATAAGTTGGCCACTTGACACACAAGATAGCTACCGGACCACAATATAGAGAGAGACAGCAGAGCAAACACAGATACTGCCTGGGGCCACCAGAATGCTAGCACAATGCACTCACAACCCAGTTGATTAGTTTAAGGCAGGTGGGGGCGAGAATACACATGAGTAGTGTATATTGCCCATCAAAGTGTCTGGGTCTAGCCAACCCCTTTGATAGAAATGCTAACAGTCTGATATGGACTCAATATAGGGTGATAATAGCCAGAATTGCAGTAATCATCCTTTTTAGGAAGAGCAATTAGCACCCATTGCTACAGCAATGGACCTCCACGCAGACATTGAAACTAACAATGACCATGCTGAAATTAACAAAGGCTGCGCTGGAACTGACAATGACTGCATTGAAAGTTTCAATGATTCTGCAATGATTCTGTAACATAGTTACAGAGACAATAACCTCATTGCTGACTTATTGTATAACAAAATGCATAAAAGTGTCTTGACATGTGCCACGGGTCGAGAGAAGACTTGCAGCTGACTACTACTGTTGGTGTCTTTTTCTTCCTGGAGCTCCGGTATTTCCTTGTACAATAAACTCTGTCGTTGAACCCCGACTCTGATTCCGAGGCTGATGATTTTCCCCACAACATATTGAAGGCAGAAAGTCACTTGTAGGAATGACTTATCGGCCACTTAATGACTTAAGTGGTTGCGGTTTACGTAAAGAAATAAATGTGCTTGTGAAAAAGGTAACTGCAATAATCACAGCAATTTAAATCTGCATATAGATTAGAGACAAAGGGAGCCTGGAAGATAAATTCAGGAGAGTATTTGGGATGGTTTCTTAGAAGCATGTTGTAAGCCAAAAAGAGAGCAGGCTATCCTAGATCTGGTCATGTCCAATCAACCAGTTTTAATTTATGACGTTATGAATTGAGGATGGTCTCCCTATGCAGCAGTCATTTGAATTTTAATTTCATTTGATGGAGAGAAAATGTGTCTCAGACTAAATTTTCTCCCAATTAAGGCCTGCCACCTCTGGATCCAGAATACTACACCCCAAACTTTCATCAGTTGTCATCTCCAGTCAAACTCAATGGGGTTAATTTTCATTCAGTGTACCTAAAACCCAAGTTGAGGCTCCTTTCCAGACTCAATCTGACAGCTTTAACATGGGGCATTGTTGCTCTCAAGGCATTTAGTTTCAAAACCTTTGTATCGATTTCAGCTGGTTTTAAAGATTAAAGGGGTGTCATGGTTACAATGCTGAGGCACTTTATCTCAACTTTGATTTCATTTGCTACATTGACATGAACAAAATATATAATTGGAGTTTGTGCCTGGTGTACAGAATGAGTTTGAACCTAACTGGTATTCATTTATCAAACATTTTTGATAACAAAATTGAAAATAAATCCATATGTTAGTCTCATAAGTTCGATCAAACTGTACATATAAATCCAGTATCATGTATATTTTGTAAATTGAACTGATCACTTACTATTACTCTGCAGAATTATAAAAGATAACTTGTCTTTCATTTCCCTCTGTTTTGGCTGTCATATGTTGTGGAATATTTTTCATCCAGCAAAGTATAGGTACTGTCTTCTATCAACCCCTTGACTTGGGTTGTTCTATTGCCAATCACTGTATAGTAATTGAGAGAACCAGAGTAAACTCAGATTTTGATTTTCATGCCACTATTCATACCAACATCTTGAGGAAAAGCCTTTCTTCATTCTGCATATGCGTCTGGCTCTAAACCAAAGTTTAAAAAAAATTCAGACAGGAAAAGGATAATCACTAGTTACTGTGGCACTGAATACTACTACTTAATGCTTTGGAGATGCCGGTGTTGGACAGGGGTGTACAAAGTTAAAAATCACACAACACCAGGTTATAGTCCAACAGGTTTAATTGGAAGCACACTAGCTTTCAGAGCGACGCTCCTTCATCAGGTGGTAGTGGAGGGCTCAATCCTAACACACAGAATTTGTAGCAAACATTTACAGTGTGATGTAACTGAAATCATACATTGAAAAATTGATTGTCTGTTAAGCCTTTCATCTGTTAGAATACAGTGATAGTTTCACTTCTTTCATGTGTAAATCACAAAACTTTTTTTTAAGAAAGTTGCAACTTTTTAAAAAAAAGGTTTTGTGATTTACACATGAAAGAAGTGAAACTATCACTGTATTCTAACAGATGAAAGGCTTAACAGACAATCAATTTTTCAATGTATGATTTCAGTTACATCACACTGTAAATTTTTACTATACATTCTGTGTGTTAGGATTGAGCCTTCCACTACCACCTGATGAAGGAGCGTCGCTCTGAAAGCTAGTGTGCTTCCAATTAAACCTATTGGAATATAACCTGATGTTGTGCGATTTTTAACTATTTAATGCAACATTGTTAATGGTAAAATAGATAAGAATATTTTAGAAAGAATAAAGAACCTCAAAAAGAGACCAGCCTACTTGCCCCAAATGATGCTGACCTGACAGTCCTTAAGAAGACCGGTTGTGCAAGACCATTAGAACCCTGCCCAGAAAGTGGGGCTGTAAGACTCAACCCGATATATTTCTTTACATGTGTGATGAAGTTCATCACTTTTATGAGATGTTTTGTTCTTGTTATAATCAATACTAAGTGTTGTTATTATGTAAACAAAATTTAATACATAGATGCATTAAAATATATAGCAAATATTTTCAAGCTTTGAAGAATACGTCAGAGTTTTTAATCGGAGAATTAGAAAATGGAAATCCTAACGACATTACCTTATCAATATATATTTTTGATAATGAAAGGATCGAGACCAGAAAAGGAATAGAAAGTGTAGAATTGTACTTTTTGTGGTTAAGTGCAAATTATATTGAATCCTTTTAGAGGATCTGTTTGCTCTGAAGAAAGTGAGTTTTGTTGCTGTACCTTGCCAAGATCATGCCACTAATTACGTCCCACACTCTGTGGTGTTCCTCACATCCAATTCCAACCATATGTCCTTAGGATCAAATCACTGGACTTCCACTGAATGACTGGCACCCCTGGTGTCTATGCCAGCTTTAAAAGGCACTGTGCTCTTAGATGAGGACTACCATTCCAAAGCTACTCTGGTCACTCAGGGACAGATTCTGAACATGGCACAGAATGAAAGATGGTACTGTGATTCTCTGACAGGGACCTGGAGGTCTTTCACAATTGGGTGGTGCAAAGGATGGCATCTTCTTCCCACAGGACCAGTGGATAAGGCCACACCACCAGACTCTGGCAACTCGGTCCGAAGTCATCACTCAGGTCAGATCTATTTCCAGGTTGCAGGGGAATGGTCAGCAGCGCGATAAGATAGTCAATGACCTTCTTTGCTTCCCCAAGTAGTGCCACATTCTTCACTCTGATACAGAACAGTCACTCTATGTCTGCTACTATACTCACCTCCCATAAAGGCTCAAGCTCTACCATTCTCATTACTGGTTGCAACATCTTCTCTTACTCACTCAGCCCAACCCAACCTTGATTCCACTAACCTTGAATTGCCCTCTGTGCTATTTATACAGTCTCTCAAAGTATCTCCCCAGTTGCACCAAGCATCATAGCTGTACTATTCACTTTTGTTTCACTTTGTTCCTAACTCTCTCTTCTTTCAGGAAGACAAGAGACTCCAGTAGACCAGAAAGAGTCAAGGAGGGTATTGAGCTGTCTGATGTTCAGGTTCTCACCTCTTCTGTGAAGAGCATCTTGATTGTCCCAACTGCCTGACTGACAGTGTTCAATCCCCTGGTGTGGTCACAGAGTCTGACCTTGATTTACTGTTCTGGAACTCTCCAAGCACAGGCTATCCCCCTTAACTGAACACTGGTGACAACCATGACAACCTGGCTATCTGTGCTAAACACCATAAGCAATATTGTGAACTTATTGTTTCTGGTTGAAGTGAGCAAAGAGCAAGGAGAAAGTGAGGACTGCAGATGCTGGAGATCAGAGCTGAAAAATGTGCTGCTGAAAAAGCGCAGCAGTTAAGGCAGCATCCAAGGAGCAGGAGAATCGATGTTTCGGGCATAAGCCCTTCTTCAGGAATGAGGAGGGTGTGCCAAGCAGGCTAAGATAAAAGGTATGGAGGAGGGACTTGGGGGAGGTGCATTGGGAATGCGATAGTTGGAAGGAGGTTAAGGTGAGGGTGATATGCCAGAGAGGGGGTGGGGGTGGAGAGTCGGGAAGAAGATTGCAGGTCAAGAAAACGGTGCTGAGTCCGAGCGTTGGGACTGAGATAAGGTGGGAGGAGGGGAAATGAGGAAGCTGAAGAAATCTGCATTCATCCATTGTGGTTGGAGGATTCCTAGGCGGAAGATGAGGCGCTCTTCCTCCAGGCGTCTGCATGTCCTTGGTGGAGTGGGAGGGGGAGTTAAAGTGTTGAGCCACGGGGTGATTGGGTTGGTTGGTGCGGGTGTCCCAGAGGTGTTCTCTGAAACATTCCGCAAGTAGGCGGCCTGTCTCTCAATGCAGAGGAGGCCACATCGGGTGCAGAGGATGCAGTAAATGATGTGTGTGGAGGTGCAGGTGAATTTGTGGTGGATATGGAAGGATCTCTTGGGGCCTTGGAGGGAAGTGAGGGAGATGTGGGCGCAAGTTTTGCATTTCTTGCGGTTGCAGGGGAAGGTGCCGGGAGTGGAGGTTGGTTGGTGGGGGGTGTGGACCTGATGAGGGAGTCAGGGAGGGAGTGGTCTTTCTGGAACGCTGATAGGGGAGGGGAGGGAAATATATCCTTGGTGGTGGGGTTTGTTTGAGGGTGGCGGAAATGACAAAGGAACAAAGAACAAATGAGCAAAAAACAACCAAGTCAAATTAAAACAGGATAGAGATGCTGTTACCATCCACATAGGTTCACAATGAGTGAGTGAATAAACATGATGACAAGGAGTAAAGAGCTCAGAGATGCAACCTGGTCCAATCCAGAGCTGGGTGCATGTTCATGAACACGGTAGCCTTTCTGCAGCATTACAGTGATAGTTGCCAGTGCAGCCCTAGGTACAGCACCGAAGTTCTGAAGTGAATTGGTGATGTGTCATGAACATTTTTACAGGCTGACACTTTTAGATACCATTGTCTGTGGATGTGGGATGCATGTGACTGCTGCCCATGACAATTCCCTGGAATTTCAGTGCCTGCTTTAGAACATGGAGTTTGTTCATAGCAAGCTAAATCTGCGAGGTGTTTGCTGTGGTTTCCTCATTAGGACATCTCCATGTCAAGCTTTTTTAGTAAAATGGGAGGCTGAATATGAAAGAGGCAAGTTGTGGCTAAGAAGGTATTTAACGAGTATAAATCACCACCAATTTGGGATCTCATCGCTGATTAACAAGAATCTTGCCAAGCGATTCATAAAGAGCATGAAAATGGAGTGAGACGGCACCAATGTTAAGATGGGCCTTGCCACATTTGTCATTTGATTCTGCCACACATCTTACCATAGACTACATCATTCAGACCTTTAAAATATTCTGCTCAAAGATGAACCTTTGATAATTTGAGGACACAGTTTTAGATTTAGAATACTTACAGTGTGGAAACAGACTCTTTGGCCCAACAAGTCCATACCGACCCTCTGAAGAGCAGCCCACCCAGACCCATTCCCCTACATTTATCCCTTCACCTAACACTACAGGCAATTTAGCATGGCCAATTCACCTAACCTACACATTTTTGGACTGTGGAGGAAACCGGAGCATCCAGAGGAAACCCGTGCAGACACGGGGACAATGTGCAAACTCCAAACATTCAATCACCTGAGGCGGGAATTGAACCCGCGTCTCTGGCACTGTGAGGCAGCAGTGCTAACCACTGTACCACTGTGCCGCCCACAGTTTTAAAAGAAAAATCAGATGAACTGTGTTGAAATACACTTTTTTTAAAAGCAGCAAGTGGCTAGATAAGTATTTTCAATTAAGCTGTTCAAATATGTTGAGATGTTTCTGATGCAGATGAGACTTGAACCCAGCCTTTGTGGCTTAGAGAATGGGACAACTGCTGTGCAGTGAGAGCTCAAACATTACTTTTCAGTCAACCTGTTCAGACGTGTAATGATATATCTGAAATTGGTGGGAGTTGAAGCAGGATCTTCTGATCCGCAGGCAAGCAGAAGCTATGCCACAAAGCCTTAATTGGTTAGGACATACAGTCTCTGACTGGGTACAGATTCAATCTTAATGTTCAAGAACAATTGGATGAATAATTTAATGAAGATGTTGCAATGATATGGGGAAAGAGCTAGGTTATGAGAATTAATGCATGGCCTTTAGTAGACTGAAGAGCTGTGCAGTGTGGAAGGACATACATATAAGTTGGCTTTCCTATATTTGAGGCATTTTTAAAAAAGAAACAAAAATAACAGGACACTTAAGTAGTTGTCAGCTTCAGGCATGTTCGATTTCTCAGCTGTTTTTTATGATGTGTCCTACTGGGCTTTAATTGATATTGCTTGTGGGGTGATTTTCAGTTAGTCTAATTTCAGCACAGTCTCAGTTTGTTGTTGACTTGCCTGATACTTCCATATTACTGTGAGGATCTTCAGTTTTTATTATATCCAGTACTTCAGTCACATACACCTTAATGTCACAGAAGTGGCACCATGTGTCACAGAATTATTACAGTGCAGGAGATGGCTTTTTAGCCCATCATGCCAGCTCTCCAAATGTGAAAATTCACTTGGTACCATTCACCTGCCTTCTCCTGTAATCTTGCATATTTCCCCTTTCCAGGTAACCATCTAAAACCCAGATAAATATTTCAGTTGAACCTGCCTTCAGCACAGGCTCAAGGTGTCTTCCAGACCCCAAATATTTGCTATGTGAAAATGATTTTTTCATGGTGCTTTTGCTTCTTTTAGCAATTAATTTAAATCTGTGCCCTCCCATTCCCAATTCCTTCATGAATCTGAACAGTTTTTCCTAAACTAATCTGGACAGAGATCTCAAGATTTTTGAATATCTCAATCAAATCATGTCATTGTCTTTGCTTTTCCAGGGAAAACACAACTTCTCCAATATAATGTCATAACTGAAGTTCCTCATCCCTGCAAACAGCACAAGATTATATTATTGTTTATTCATAGGACTGCAGCACTGCTGGCTTATCCTGAATTCTCCAGTAAAAGGCGAAGACAAGCTGCCTTCTTGATCCACACTGGTCCTTTCAGAGACACCCACAATGAGGTCAGGAAGGGAGTTCCATAATATTGACCCAGCGATATTGTGGAAAGAATAGTTTAAGTCAGGATTGTGAGCAGCTTTGAGGTACTATGCATGTCCCATGTATCTCCTCCCTTGTCCTTCTAGATAATAGAGATTGCTGATTTGAAAGGTGTTGTCAGAGGATCTTGAAAATGGTATATGTTGAACGTTGAGGGAATTGAACAGAGTACTGAATAATTACAAAAAGGAGAAAGAAATAGAACTACATGTTGATAGAATGAAGCAAAACTATTGGGGGGGGTGGGGGAGCAGAAAAGATTCATGTCAAGGACAGATAATGTCATAGATCACTTGGGGTGACTAATTGTATCTGTTTACATCTGCATTACATACAATGTTCTCAAACATTGCAGGTCTGGCATTAACTATGGAGAGAGAAACAGTCTTAGTATTCTGAATCTCATGACTATTCTTCAGAACAAATCTTTTGGCAGTCCAATTTTATAAAGTTGATTAACAGAACACATTGACTTGGGATCATAAATAGAGATATGAAATAAAAATGCAAAGAGATTATTGTTGGAAACTTTATAATTCACTGAGACCTTAACTGATGACTGGACAATTTCAGGCACCATTCTTCAAGAACCAAGGCCTGAAAAACGCTCCAGAGGCAATTCTCCAGGAGACTACTGGGGCTGAGGGACTTCAGTTATGAGGAGTTTGGAAAGTTTGGACTGATCTCCTTGCAATTACAAAAGGTTCAGGCTGATCTTACAGATGTGCACAAGTTTCGGTTTGTGGAGTGGCCCAATATCTCAGACTCAAAATCATTGTTAGAAAGATCAAGACATGAGAAGAGGCGTTTTAGTTTTCATTCAGAAGTTTGGGAATTATAATACTTGACCCAAAGGATGGTGGCTATTGATTACATATATCATTTGAAAAGACAGTCAGATAGATACCTGAAGCTTGAGGAGCCAAAAGGGCAAGTAATTGAAGTGTGTGATCATTCAAAATTATTCTTTCAAGGAACTAGCAGAGGTACAATAGGCTGAATGGTCTCCCACTGCACTGTAAACACCTTTAATAGTACTATAATAAGCAAGGACAGAATATGCCAGATTTTTAATATATCTGCATAACTAATAACTGAAATCAAAGCAAAGGGAACTTCTCTAGTTCTGGATTTCTGATATATGCCTGGAGGGCAGATCATGACATTACATACTGAGAAACTGTGATTTTTTTTTGTTTTAGTCCAGCAATTTGAATGGTCCTTAATTACTAAACTGTATTCATGACACAAGCAGAAAATCAACGCTGTGTTGGCTCTTTCTATTTTAAATGTCACATCTAACTCTTGATGCGCAGAAAACAGTTTGCTATTAGGAGAAATTAGATACAGAAATGCTCTGTCTTCCTTTTAGGGCACTAACAATTTCAAAACTGTTCTATTTGACAGCAATAATGCTTGACACACCTTCTGCCTGCATTAACTCTTGTGACGCTAGCCTGTGTTTTACCCTGGCCTAATTTCACTATTCCTCTTTCTTGGTGTTTTAGTCTTGCAACCTTTTTGCGCCCTGCCCTGATCTCTGTCTTCCACTCTCTGGTGGTGTCAATTGGCTTTATTTTCTTCTTGGCTAATTATAATCTGAAATATGTGGATTTGGAAATATCTGCATTCTTTCCTCTGAATCATTTTGCATTCATCTACTAAAAGAAGAGCTGACTGAGAGCAGCTCATTTGAAGATAATTATCATTAGAAACACAAAACCAACTGAGGAGGTTGGGAAAGTTTTTGAGGGTTATAAGGAGGTATTGAATGGAGGTCTCACTGACCGGCTGGAAAGCTTCTGAGAGCCAGGCATCACTACTGTTCAGGAGTGCTAGCCATGTTTAGAGAGGATCAGAAACTTAACTTGCAGCAGATGGGCAATTCATATGAATCAAGGATCCTAAGTGGTGAGGCCCCATTCGATGAGGGCTACTTGTTAGTCAAAAAGCAAACAGTTCTGCATTAGTCGGCCACTAGGGAGTATCTATTCACCACTGGACCGGGGACAACTGAGAGATAATGGGTCTTGCAGGGGGAGATGTGGGAACGAGGGATCAGGAATGGAAATCATCAATGTTCTGACCCCACTTTGATGCCAAGAGCCTTTCAATGAGAGAACCCTGAACTCTCATCAGCAGCCGACAAGCAATCCTGACAGGGTTTTGTTCTTTGCATTTCCTGGATTGTAAGTCCCCCATCTTCTGGATGAATACCAGGGGAGGTGGGCTGATGCCATATCTTCCACCCTGACCTCAAATTTACCTGGACCATCTCAGACTCCTCCCCCCCACTTCCTAGACCACTCCATTTCTATCCCGGGCGACCAAATCAACACGGACTTTTACTATAAACCGGCCAACTCCCACAGCTACCTAGACTACACCTCCTCCCACCCTGCCCCTTGTAAAAACGTCATCCCATATTCCCAATTCCTTTGTCTCCACCACATCTGCTCCCAGGAGGACCAGTTCCAATACCGAACAACCCAGATGGTCTCTTTCTTCAAAGACCGCAATTTCCCCCCAGACGTGGTTGACGATGCTCTCCACCACATCTCCTCCACTTCCCGTTTCTCCGCCCTTGAGCCCCGCCCCTCCAATCGCCAGCAGGCCAGAACCCCACTGGTCCTCACCTACCACCCCACCAACCTCCGTATACAGCGTATCATCCGTCGTCATTTCCGCCACCTCCAAATGGACCCCACCACCAGGGATATATTTCCCTCCTCTCCCCTATCAGCATTCCAAAAAGACCACTCCCTCCGTGACTCCCTCGTCAGGTCCACACCCCCCACCAACCCAACCTCCACTCCCGGTACCTTCCCCTGCAACCACAAGAAATGCAAAACTTGAACTCACACCTCCCCCCTTACTTCCCTCCAAGGTTCCAAGGGATCCTTCCATATCTGCCACAAATTCACCTGCACCTCCACACACATCATTTACTGCATCCGCTGCACCTGATGTGGCCTCCTCTTTATTGGGGAGACATGCTGCCTACTTGTGGAACCTTTCAGAGAACACCTCTGGGATACAGGGACCAACCAACCCAACCATCCTGTGGCTCAACACTTCAACCCCCCCTCCCTCTCCCCCAAGGACATGCAGGTCCTTGGACTCCTCCATCGCCAGACCATAGCAACACGACGGCTGGAGGAAGAGCACCTCATCTTCCGCCTAGGAACCCTCCAACCACAAGGGATGAACTCAGATTTCTCCAGTTTCCTCATTTCCCCTCCCCCCCACCTTGTCTCAATCCCAACCCTCAAACTCAGCACCACCTTCCTAACCTGCAATCTTCTTCCTGACCCCTCCCCACCCACCCGCACTCCAGCTTATCACCCTCACCTTAACCTCCTTCCATCTATCGCATTTCCAATGCCCCTCCCCCAAGTCTCTCTTCCCTACCTTTTATCTTAGCCTGCTTGGCACACTTTCCTCATTCCTGAAGAAGGTCATGCCCGAAACATCGATTCTCCTGCTCCTTGGATGCTGCCTGGCCTGCTGCACTTTTCCAGCAACATATTTTCAGCTCTGATCTCCAGCATCTTCAGTGCTCAATTTTTCTTTATGCCATAGCTTGCCATTATTGAGCCACTTAAGTGAATCAATCAGTAGTGAGTCAGGGAGGCTATCCACATGTCTTTTTGATGTAAATCTACTTGGGGCATTGACAGTAAAACAACAGCTTCTCACTGATGAAAAGCATCCCTGATGTCAAACTTGCCACAGTATAGGCATTATATTTCAAAATCATTTAAGGCAGAGGAGGCGGCTATTTGGCCCATCCAATATTTTCTGTTTTTTTTGTGAATCCAGATATATCTTCTGCCCCTCTCTATCCCCATGACCTTGCAAATTTATTTCCTTCAAGTGCCCATGATTTTCACCATCACAAATTACTGTTACAACAGATGCTTAATCCTGCTTTAATAGATGTTACACTGCATCAAGTTCTAATTCAGATTTCTTTTCACATTCAGGAATAGCAGAATGATAGTATCTGTTAATGGCTAACTGCAAATTAGGTTTGACCATACTTGGGTAGTTTAGTAGAATTGAAGTCCTGCTTTCCTGGTTTGATATGTCTGACATTTTTACAATTATCAACTGTGACATATAAGAATGTTTAATATTTCAAAGTGACTGGTGCAGTCTACTGATTCCTTTCAACATGTAATTATTTTCTTGAATGAACATGACAACAGAATAACATTCTTTTAGACACATCACTTTCGCATTTTAAAACAATAAAAACAAGTCCATGTCACAGACCAATGAAAATGTTAGTAAAAGAAAAATTAAAAAAAGGAAAAAACTTGTATTTATATTTATGGTTTCTTGGGTCAAACTGCCAGTATGATGTGATTTGAATGCTATCCTATACTCTAGCTCATGTAATGCAAAACCCCATCAGCTTTACAATTCCCTAGATCCTAACCAAATGCACCTGTCTATCTTTCTCCCAACCTCTGATGTATGGGTGACCAAGACAAGTGTGGTCACAGCTGATCAAACATTCCTCACTTCCACTCTTCTGCTCTTTTTTCTCCATACCCCCAATTCCCATAATGATCAAGAATCTATTTATCTCAGCCTCCTGTGCCTTTGCCTTTAGTCACCCTGCTCCGACCACTAAGCAAGAAACAAAATAGAACCTTCTCACCATTGGATACACTGAATATCCTGACAACGATGCCTTGACCAACAAATTTTAGGAACCAGGACCTGCCAGCCTCTGGCTAGCAGCCTCTGGCAAGGCAGGACTCCATTGGAGAAACGTATGATAGCTGGAGAAGTTCACCGGTCAGCTCATAACAAGCTGATTGGCTTGCGATATGGCGAGCTTTCTTGGCAGTTGGGACAGTGAGTCAACTAGTACTGAACATAACTGGCCAGACCCCATACAAGACTACAAAATAGAAAATCTCAGCCATAGCTCATGTAGAAAGCTAGCCATTCTTTTTAAAATCATTGACCTGTTGTATTTCATATTCAATTGTTGTGTGGAGATGCATGTGCACAACAAAGCAGCAAAATAGAATCTTGAAGATGAAACAAACATTGGAATAAGGAACAGCAATTTAAATTATATATAATTTTGACTTGGTTTAATCCGAGGTTGATCATGCATTCTTATTCAATATGTAAACTCCAGTTCAGATTGCAGCAGTAATAATCAACAGCAACTGGTATGGATTCTACTGGTAAAAAAAAATCAGAAATACAGGAATGTCAGAAATGCAATCTCTGCATTCAACTGAAAGATTAAAATTAAATTCTTCAGCCATGGATTTTATTTTGAGATGAATTAGTCATTAATTAATTAAAATGACCAGGAAAGGAAGGTTCCTGATTTAATTCCCACTCTTGACTCAGTGGGAGCTGAATAGGGAAAGGTTATTGTTATCAAAAAGCTCATATCAACCAGGTTTCACATTCTTGATTACTGCACAATGAAGTGCATGATATATGTCACTTGGAGACAGCAATGGACTCAGCACACCTTACCAAATGCATCCTTTATGTTCTTAGATAAAGAATCCAAATCTGGGATTCAGCATGACTGAGATTTGCTTAATTATACTATGACAAGAGTTCAAAATCTTAAACAGAGGAGTTTGCGGACCATAGTGGAATTCCAAACAGTTTCTTTTTATGTATTAATTTGTTAATTCTTTTGTATTCTGACATCATGAGAAAGGCCATCAGTTATTACTTATTTTGATTCTTCCTTAAAAAAAATTGTGGTGAGTACTCCCACACTACTGTTACATAGGAAATGTCAGCTTTTTGCTCGAACTGCAAGTTACATCCTACTCAGGATGATGCTTAGGAGAATTTGCATTTGTGGTTCGCCTATGTTCTTGCACCCTTGACATTCTAGATAAAAGTTTTGTGCTCCCCATACACTTATTCACACTGTGATCCTGTCTCAAAGCCTGAAAAGTGCCATAATCCCTCAGTGATGAGGATCTGGCAAAGGAGAGTTATGGAGGAGTCGGGAGGGAGTGGAGAATGGTAGTGGATGGAGATTGAATGCTGATGTTTAATCTCTTGGGAGTTTTAGAGACCGACCTTGTCACTGATGATTTTGGAAGTGGAATCCACCCTCAAAAGCCAGCCATTTAGCCATACCAAACATTAAAACAGTTTAAGGGCTCCTCACAGAGATATTACACATGGTTTGAACATACCGCAGACATTGTTGCCTCAAAGCTTTTGTCCCCCAAATCTCATCTTACAACCTCCTTGGGAATTACGGCCCAAAGTTTAGGATGCTCTCCAGTGGAGACTGTGGGTTTGGAAATGCATATTTTTAAGAGGGCTTTGGCAAATTGATGCATCACATCTTGTAAATGAAACACAAAGCAGCTGCAGCAGTTGTAAATCACTAAAGTCAAATAAGATGTCTTGTCCGAGATGATCTCAAGCATTTTTGGAGATATGTCCAGTCAGGCATGGATAGGAATGCACACATTCCTGGTTGGTGTCTTAAAGGTAAAGAAAAGGGGGTGGATCCAAGATGGCGGCGACCCAGCAAGTCTGAGTCTATAGTGCTCTTCCCAAGACTTGGGCAAAGTGGGTCACCCATCCCCACCACACTCACCAAATCATTCATAATAGCTGTTAACTTTAAATAGCTGCTTAGTATTATATTTAAATAATCTAACATTTAGTGAAAAATGACCAAAGGGAAAGGAGCCCCCAGCTCTCAACGAGCAGGACCCCCTCCCCCACCTTCTCCCTCTTCAGCTGCAGCAGAGGCATCCACAGCCGCCCTGGGGGACTTACCGATGGTAACAAGCCTTGTGGAGATGATCACCAAGCTGGACGCGAAGATTGATGCCTTTATCGAGGAGTCCCGACATCACTGGGAATCACTCTCAGCCGCGCTGCAGAAGCATGGCCGAGACATCCAGCAACTCGAGCGCCAAGTTGGAGGGGCGGAATTAAAGGCCGTGACCTCCGAGACTGCAGCTCAATCGGCCGCCGATCAGGTCCGGGCTCTCGAGCAGCGAGTCCGGACCTTAGAAAATCATATTGACGACCTCGATAATCGAGGTCGTCGAAAAATATTCGTTTGCTGGGCCTTCCCGAACGGGAAGAGGAAGGCCAGCTTACAGCATTCCTGGAGCAATGGCTGCCACAGCTTTTAAATCTGCATGCTGGATCAGGCCAGGTAAGGGTGGAATGGGCCTACCGGGTCGCAATACGTGGGCCCGGCTCGAACCAGCGCCCACGCCTGGTCCTGTACCAGCTGCAGAGCTATAGGGAGAGGCAGATGCTTCTGGAAGCCTCAAGAAATCTTGGAAAAGATCCCCAAGCCATGATCTATAAAGGATCCAAGATCATGCTATTCCAGGACTTTTCCCCAGCTCTGGTCCGAAAGAGGAAGGCATTCGATGAGGTGAAGAAGCGTTTAAGGGACTTAAATACTCAGTACTCCTTACGTTATCCAGCGACGCTACGCTTTAACCACGAAGGATCCATATATAACTTCGGTTCACCAGAGAAGGCTAAGGAATTCTTGGACTCTCTTAAATAAACTGTAAGAGATAGTGGATGTTGGTTCGCCTTTCCTTCTACTTTAGTTTACATCCCCCCACCTTTTTTGTTTCTCTTTTTTCTTACCTTATTGTTTAATATTATCATGGGGGCGGGGAGAGGGATTTGATTTTCTCCCCCCCCCCGCGTGGGTTTGTTTTTTTTATTACTTTATGTATATATGTGGGTATGTATGTATGTATATATATGGTGGGGCATTTGGTTAATGTTGGTGGGGGGAGGTGGTTACCTTATTCTATTTTACTTCTGTCTTTAAGAGCGGGGTTGTTTTTCCCCTGTTATTTTGTATTATTATATTTAATTATTACTTGTTGAGATTGTAATTTTATAGTTATACATTTATATATGGTATTAACATTCCCAAATATATTCAGGTGTTGTTGTGGGTGGGGGTAGGGTGCTCACTGTTAACTCTAGCGTTGTATTATATTTGCATTCTCCTCATTTTATTGAGGAGCACCTGGGTCAAGGGTGGGGCATTGGTTGGGAGAGGATGAGATGGACTTTTGGAGAGGAAGGGACGCTCCCTGAGAACAAGGGGGAAAATCTCCATTTAGGTACGTTTTATTTTTTTTTATTTAGAAATAGTTTTTTATTATGTTGTTGTGAGTGTATTAGAAAGCCTTTATTTTTGTAAATTTTATATGCTCCATGCTCAGGATGTTCCAGATAGGGTTTCCCCTCCCGAGGGGTCTCGGATCTGCCCAGATGATTATGGTTGATCAGTCGGTTAAGTGGTGCACCTGGAATGTCAGGGGGAGTAACTCGCCAGTTAAAAGGAAGAAAATATTATCAAATCTTAAGAAAGAAAGAGTTGATATAGCTCTCCTACAGGAGACACACCTGTCGGATAAAGAACACTTAAAATTACGGCAGGGTGGATTTGATCAGGCCTTTTTTTCTTCTTTTAGCTCAAAAAGCAGGGGAGTTGTTATTCTTGTTCGGAAGAATTTCCCTTTCAAAATTCTAAATCAGATAAAAGACGAATCTGGACGATATATTTTGATTAAAGCCCTCATAAATGGAGAGGAATATGGGATTCTAAATTTGTACTGCCCCCCGGCACACCCATTTAAATTTATAACAGAAGCTTTTTCAAAATTGATGACCTTTGGTGCCCGTCATACAATTATAGGGGGAGACTTTAATTGTATTATGGATCCAGAAATAGATAGGATTCCCAAGAGTGTTGCTAGAGTATCTCCCAGATCCAGGCAACTGGTGGATCTGAATAAAGAATTAGGATTGGTAGATGTATGGAGATGTCTCCATCCACAGGGTAGAGATTTTTCTTTCTACTCTAATCCACATAAATGTCATACAAGAATTGATATGTTTTTGCCCCATCGATTTTTTAAAATTCCATATCATCCTGTAAAATAGGTACTATAGCAATTTCTGACCACGCCGCTGTATATATGGAAACTAAGGCAAGGAACAATGGGACATCCGCTCGGCATTGGCGTATGGACCCCTTCCTGATAAAAGATAGTAAATTTGTAAAGTACTTCTCCCAAGAATTTAAAACTTTTTTAGAAATTAATTCAGGTACGGCTAGCAACCCATCAATGATGTGGGAGACCATCAAAGCTTATGCACGAGGTTTGATCATCTCCTACTCAGCGACCCAGAGAAAACTGAAGGGAGAGCAACAGCGCCTGCTCGAAGCACGCTTAAAAGCAGCTGAAACAGCATATGCTGATAGACCTTCTATTATAAAATTGCAGAGGATTACGGCTCTTACGACAGCTCTAAACACTACGCTTACTCAAACGGCTAAGAGGGAAATATTATTTTCAAAACAAAGGTTATATGAATATGGCGACAAACCGGGTAGATACTTAGCATTTCTTGCAAAGAAAAAGAAGGCCCCTCAGACTATTACGTCTATCAAGGAAAGTACAGGTACTTTGACTCATGATCATAAAAAGATTAATGCGATCTTTAGAGAATTTTATTCTGAGTTATATAAATTGCAGGATTGTGAGGATAGGACTAGGAGGATGCAGTCATTTTTTAAAAATTTGACCTTTCCGGGCTTGACTCCACAACTGGTATCGGTTCTAAATGCTCCTCTAACAGTCCAAGAAATACTTCATGCAATTAGGCAACTCCAGAGCGGAAAGGCAGCGGGCCCAGATGGTTTTCAAGCTGAATTCTATAAAGATTAGATTAGACTTACAGTGTGGAAACAGGCCCTTCGGCCCAACAAGTCCACACCGACCCGCCGAAGCGCAACCCACCCATACCCCTACATTTACCCCTTACCTAACACTACGGGCAATTTAGCTTGGCCAATTCACCTGACCCGCACATCTTTGGACTGTGGGAGGAAACCGGAGCACCCGGAGGAAACCCACGCAGACACGGGGAGAACGTGCAAACTCCACACAGTGAGTCGCCTGAGTCGGGAATTGAACCCGGGTCTACAGGCGCTGTGAGGCAGCAGTGCTAACTACTGTGCCACCGTGCCGCCCATTTTGGCTGATCCACTTATGGACATGTATAACTATGCATATAGTCAGGGCTGTCTCCCGCCTTCGCTGAAAGAGGCAAATATCTCTCTTATCCTCAAAAAAGGAAAAGATCCAGAAGACTGTACATCATATAGACCAATATCCTTGCTAAATGTAGATTTTAAAATCCTCTCTAAAATGTTAGCACTGAAACTAGAAAGGGTACTGCCATATATTATAAAGGAGGATCAGACGGGATTTATTAAGGGCCGTAGATCATCCAATAATATTAGAAGGGTTTTGAACATGATCCAAGCCTGTCATCAGGGAAAGATTCCAGGAGTAGTAGTCTCATTAGACGCGGAAAAGGCATTCGATAGGGTTGAATGGTCATATTTGTTTTACACATTGGAAAGGTTTGGCATTGGACAGGTGTTTACCAAATGGGTCTCAACATTGTATAGTGATCCCAAAGCAGTTGTGGTTACCAATGGATTAGGTTTGGATAGCTTCAGTGTGGGTAGGGGCTGCCGTCAAGGATGTCGTCTCTCGCCATTATTATTTACGCTAATAATTGAACCACTAGCAGAAGCTATACGGACTGATCCCAATATAACGGCCCCGAGGATTGGTACAGGTAAACACAAAATTACCCTTTATGCAGATGATGTTCTTTTATTCCTCAATAATCCTCTGATGTCTGTACCTCGTCTAATTCAAGTTATTAATACATTTAGTGCATTCTCAGGCTATAAAATTAATTTTTCAAAATCGGAGGCTATGCCAATGGGTGGCCTGGTTATGACACCCCACTTAGTGGACGGATCCCTTTTCCCCTTTCGTTGGTTCCTGGAGGGTTTCTTATATTTAGGTATTTTTATTACTCCAGTATTTGGTCAGTTGTATAAGGCGAATTTTGTGCAAGTACTGGAAAGGATAAGGCAGGACCTCTAGCGATGGGGAGACCTTCCAATTTCCTGGTTGGGTAGAATAGCACTAATTAAAATGAATGTTCTGCCCCGTCTCCTATATCCTATGAGAATGCTCCTGGTGATGCTGCCAAGGATGGCCCTACGTAAATTACATGGCTAGCTGGGTTCCTTTATTTGGAATCATAGACGGCCCCTCATTAAGCTGAAGAAGCTACAGCTTCCACAGGCAAGGGGAGGACTGGACTTCCCAGACTTTAGGAAATATCAGTTAAGTTCCCTACTAAGTTACATAGCTGATTGGGTCTTGTCCGACCCACAATCAATCTGGCTGGACATCGAGGCCTTGCAAGTAAAATACCCACTTATTAACCTCTTATTTTCAGACAAGAGGAAAATCATTACAGATCACTGTAAAAACCCCATAATACTAAACACAATTAAGGCCTGGAATATAATGCGGCAAAATGAGGGTAATTTACATAAAACATCCCCCTATGCACCGATAGTAGGGGCATGGGGATTCCAACCGGGGTTTACAGATGCCACTTTTAAACTCTGGAGATCCAGGGGTATCTCATGTTTAGGGGACCTATTTAAAGATGGGGTCCTGATGTCTTTTGAACAGCTGCGTCAGAAATTCGGATTACCCAATGGAAACCTCTTTCGATACTTCCAAATTCGAGATTATATACAGAAGAAGACTACGTTAATAGATAGTTTTTATAAATCAGATAGAGAATGTAATGTCCTACGACCAGTGGGGGTATCCTCCGTCAGTACTATTTATCATTTACTACATGATGAAGTATCGGGAGATATGGACAATCTGATTAAAACATGGGATCAGGATTTGGGACTAGAAATCTCTATAGAAATGTGGAATGATATTTGGGAAAATGCTAGAAGAATTACTATTTGTAACAGAACCCAGGCTATCCAGCTGAAGATACTTCATAGGGCCCATATAGCACCGGCTCGACTGGCAAAATTTAAGGCAGGAGCATCTCCAATGTGTCCCAAATGCAAAATAGAGGTTGGCACTCTTGTTCATTGCCTATGGACTTGTCATAAGATCCGTAGATATTGGATTAAAGTAGCAAGTATCCTGACAGAAATTTTAGGAACGGAAATTAGAATGGACCCTGCATCTCTCCTTTTGGGCTTTTCGAACTTTTCCTCCCTGGATATGCACGGGAAGAGACTATTTTCTATTCTCTCTTTCTGTGCAAGGAAAAATATTTTGGTGAACTGGGTGGCTGAGGGCCTCACTGGACTTTCAAATTGGCACAGATTAATTATGGAATGTATTCCCCTTGACTTCCTTACAAATATGGTGCACCGAAAGACTGAATTATTTTATAAAATATGGCAGCCCTTTTTGAATTACATAAATGCAGATATTTCGGCTATCCTAACAAGGGCTTTTATTTAATGAAGATCACAAACCTGGCTGCTCCGGGGCCCCTTAGGAGAGGAATCCTGCACGAATACGGGTTTTATTACATTTGATGTTATTACATTCCGAGCATGTAAGAGACTTAAGTATGCACTCTGGTTAGTTGTAGGTTAGATTAGTAGAAAGTTGAGTTCTGTTTTTTTTATTTTGGTAATTTTTTCTTTTCCTTTGTTAAATTTTGACTATTGTATATTTGATTTAATTGTACATCAGTGTTTGTATTTGAGAGTTTTGTTTATTTTTGTAAACTTGTAAAAATGTTAAATTTCTAATAAAAATATCTTAAAAAAAAGGTAAAGAAAAGGCTTTGTGGAGTCGGGAGATGAGACGTTTGTTACAGAACATGTACATTCTGACCAGTTCTTACAGAAGGAAGGAAAATAGGAGCAGGAGTAGGCCATTTGACCTCTCGAACCTGCTTTGCCATTAAATATGATCATGGCTGATTATCCAACTTAGTAGCTAGTTCAACTTTCTCCCCATATGCTTTTACTCTTTAGCTTGAAGAACCATACCTAACTCCTTCTTGAAAACATTCAATGTTTTGGTATCAGTTGTTTTATGTGGCAGAGAATTCCACAGACCCATCACTGCCTGGATGCTGAAAGTTATTCCCATCTCAGTCCTAAATGGTCTATCATATATCCTTAGACTGTTAACCCCATTTCTGATCTTCCAGTCATTGGGAACATCCTTCCTGCATTTGCCCTGTGTAGTCCTGTTAGAATTTTATGAGATTTATAGCCACACTAGATTTCTGGTCCATAGTAACTTCTCAAATATGTGATTATTCAGGGAAAGCAGGGAGAAGATGGTTTTGGTGATAGCAATGTCATTGAATTTGAAGAGAAGACAATTATATTTTTTCTGGTTGGAGATTGTTCTTGTGGCACTTGTGTGGCACATATGTAATTTAGCATTTATCAACCCAAATGCGAATATTGTCCAGATCTTGTTATATGTGAGCACTAGTTGCTTGATTATGTAAGAAATTGCCATTGGAATGAACACTGTGCATCAACAAGTTGTCATACTCTGACCAATAGATGGAGGGGAAGACATTGGTGAAATACCTGTTAAGGGTTGCATCTACGACACAGCATGATCTACTTGAATAGAGCATTATACCATATAAACCTGTGGTTGGACGTTTCCCAACCTTCCGCTCAAAATTATTTTCCACCACTTCTTGCTGACAGAAGTATCCAGCAGCATGGTCAGGGCAAGAGAGCATCTGTGACTTTGGCAAATGATAACAACAACTATTTTCTTCTTAATCTGTGAGATTTATAGATTGACAAAGAGATAGAGAAGGTGGGTGAACCAGAATTAAATCAGGAAGAGAAAACAAAATAAAGAGACAATAGAAAAATGATTCAGAGAGGGGAAAACAGACTAAGAAAAAGCAAGAGGTTTTAAAAAAGTGTTTACAAATATTCAACAGCATCTGTTCCCTTTCTGGGCTAGAGAGGTTGATTGTCATTACATTAATTATCACCATACTATTAAAAGTATATCCCTAGGATTAACACTTTGTGTTGAGTTTAAAACTAATGAGCAGATCCTGTAAATTTTTAGAAGTAATTGGGGATTAGAGGGCAGTATTGTCAATGTGAAATAAACAGAGGTCATTTGAACATCATCTATTATTAATATACCATTATTTTAAAGTGAGATCTGCTCCCTTGTTAAAGAAGATGAAAAGCAGTTTGAGCACAAAGCCAGTGAGAACAAGAGGTGACTTTTTCATAGGTATCATCACATCATTATTAGTCTTATATCTCTGGAAAGCAAAATTAATAACATAATTAATAATAATAAATTTTGATTGTGTTCTATAGATTTGGACCCCTGTCATTTTCTTCACGTCACAGTCATGAGAGAACAGAAAGCCATTTTGGTATGACTAGTCACTGCCATAATTTATTGGAGCCTGTGGTCAGGCTGGAAATGTTTATTTTAACTAGATTTTCTATGATATTGTGTAGTTTGAGAGTACAATTAGAAAGGTATATTCATTAATTTTGGCAAGAAACATAAACTACTTGTGTAATTCATCAACTCAATAATTATATTACTCAAAGGTTTAAAAATGATTACTTATGTCAAAATGTGCCCTTTAATGGGCTATTCCACATTACTGAGTCATTTATTTTAGCCCATTTTGTGTCTACAGAATATAACATGACAAAATTTCTTCATGTAGTGTTAATTATAATAAATTTCATGGGTCTTTTAAAACAGCTTACACTTTATAATACAGCCAAAAAAATATTGCATGAGCAATATGGCACCAAAAGCGTTGGATAAAATAATCAGACGCTAACAGTTCCAAGTGAAGGATGACTATTAATCTTCTCAAAAGAGGTCATTAGCATAAAGAGAACAAGCTTCTGGCTAAATCAGTCAAAACTATTAATGATTCTCTGGAGCAATAATAAAATGATCTGCTTAATAATGGATCACTTAAATTTTATTTCTCTTTTGATAAATGCCCTTCCACAGTAGGCTGTTGCCAGCCTAACACTGACTAATACACTGTTGCCACAAATGCTGTCATAGTTGAATTATATTTGTTACAGTCTATTTAACATGCTAAAGGAGCTTTACGTTTTAGAAATTCACTAATTATGAATACATTCTCTGCCCACTTCCCAACTTGGTAGTATTCAACTGGGTAGATGATGCAGAATTTCTCTTAATCTTCAATGACCTAATGTTTACTATTGAAGCACTGCAATCTTTATTTGCAAGCTTCTATATGAATATCACAATGTATAAACTCTTCTAAAGTGAAAATATTGCTGGCACTTTCAATGTGGGTAATCAGCCCAAGGTTGCTTCACAGGAATGCATTAAAACATTACACAATGGGGCAGATATTAGGTCAGATGACCAAAAGCTTGTTCAAAGAAGTTAACTTTAGAGACTGTATTTCTAGCCTGTTCCCCTCCTTTAAGACAATGTTACTGAAGGAAAATCAGCATTTCAGGCTCAGTAGATCAATTAAAATTGAGGCATAGGAGGTCAGAAACAGAGGGTAGAGAATGCTGAAAATCCTAGGGCTGGTGAAAGTTTTGGAGATTGTGGAGGAGCATGGCCAAGCAGGGGTTTGAAAGCATAGGTGATATATTGAAACTGAGGTGCAATCAATTTAGGAGTTCACTTGTGTCACGAAACACAGGGTGTTGGGTAGCTGTAACTTGTGGCAGTAAAGTATTGCAGGAATGTAGTATTATGTCAAGAATGGGTGCAAGGTAGGAAGGAGGCTGTCTACGAGTACACTGAAACAATCAAGTTTGGAAACGCTGTGCCATGGATATGTTTCACCAGCATTCTAGTTTTGGGCAAAGGTGAAATCAGGAAATGTTAAAGAGCTGAAAATTGGTGGTGTTGGTTATGGAACTAAAATGGAGATGGAAGCTCATCTAGTGGTCAAATACGACACTGGCACTGAATTTTACAAGCTGCCATTGGCCAGAAAACAAGGTGTCATGTCATCAGTAATATTTTTGACAGTAGTCTACTAACTCTCAATCTCAGCATAACTTCATTGGTAGCACATTGGGTGAGTCACCCACTCTTAGATGTACTGAGGTTCCTAAGTATTCCATTAATGCTCAATTAAAGGTCTTATCCACTGAGATTCTGATATAAAGGGATGGGGAAGGGGGAAGCCTGTACTTAATATGTAGCTTTGCACGTTGTAATTTCCAGGCTGTTGGTCAGTGAAAGATCAGGGATGATGCCTTCCTGGGTACACAGTGTGACAGGCAGAGTCCCACCCCATGATTTTACTGGCTTATATCTACCCTCTTACTACTCGGTTCAATACACCCCATAGTCCCCTGCCAGTCAGCCTGGTCCGTAAAAGAACTTAAACTTTGAATAATGTCCATTGCAGTGCATCATTTCTTTGGTCTATGTGCAGTACCAATAGTGGCCAGTGCCCCTGATGGTGCTACTGTTGTACAGACTGCCATCTTCACACTGAGGTATGCTCCTGGAGGTAGATGGAAGTCTGACTTCGTACTAATTAAAGGGCCAAAACCTGAAAAATTAAAGCAAGGGAGCGAGCTAAGTGAAGGTATTTATACTGGGTTGCTTCGAATCTGCTCTTTGTGTAAAATCCAGCCTCAAGCTTTCAAAACATTGGGTTCGGCCCAAAGTAGTTCCCAGGGTTGGGCTGGAGTTTGTCTCTGGGGGACAGATTTTGTGGAATGGACAGATAATATTCTGCATGTAAGCCAATCCTGCTGAAGAGGAGTGCACATCCAGCTTAGTGTTTGATATTCTGCATAAAAAGATTCTTAATATTTTTCAGATCTTGGACCTTGCATTACTCCTCCTTAAGCAGTCCCCAGAGAAAGGACAATATTGCTGACTTTGAGCAGAAGTCAAATAGATGCAATAATTGAGATCTTTACAATTGAACCAAACTCAAAAATATCTAATTTGATATCTCTAAATATCAATATGGCTAAAATAATCATAGAATTATACAGTACAGAAGAGCCTTTTCAGCACCTAGAGTGCGTGCTGTGATAAGCTGCTCTATATCTACATTAGAACCATTGTTTTGAATGTTATGGCTTTTCAAGTTCTCATCTATTTTAAAGGTTGTGAGGTTCCTGCATGTGCATTCCAAATTCCCATCACCCTTTGGATGAAATGTTCTTTTCTCAAATTTTTTTCTAATGCTCCTACTTTTCAACTTAAAATTATACTCCCTTGTTACTGACCCTTCAACTAAAAAGAACGGTGTCTTTCCATCTACTTGCCTCCCATAATATTATATACATCAAGCAGGCCCCCTTTCAATTTCCTGTGCCCAAAGAAAAATGTCCAAGTTTATCCAGACTCTCTTCATAGTTAAACTGCTCCATCCTGGTGAATTTTCTCTGCAACCTCTCTGGTACAGTCACAAACTTCCTGCAGTGTGGTGAACAGAACTGCTCACAGCAATTAGCTGTGGCTTAACCAAAGCTTTACAATTCTAACATAACTTCCCTGCTCTTATGGTCTATTCCATGACTAATAAAGGCAAACATCACTTATGCCTTCCTAACTACCCAATCAACCTGTCCTGTCACCTTCAGGCATCAATGGACAAGTGTCCAAAGATCCCCTGTTTCTCTGAGCTTCCTTGTGTCCTGGTAGTAAATGAGTACTCCCTTTTATTATTACTTCTTTCAAAGTGCATCACCTCACATTTAGCAGGATTAATTTCCATTTGCCAATGATCAGCTCCTTCGACTAATCCATTTATATCCTTCTGTAACCTAGAATCTTCTTCCTCACTGTCAACCACCTGGCCAATATTTTTGACACCCACAAGCTTACTTATCATTCCTCACCACCGCCCCCAATCCTGACATTCTTATCTACTTCATTTTATATATATCATGAAAAATAAGGAACCTAGAACTGATCCCTAAAGTACAGCGAATTAAAATGTCCAGCAGCAACTATATGCTGGAATGTAAAAATGATGAGAAAGTATGAAGATGTTGTCTTTTGTGTTGACTGGAATATATCAGGAACTGCTAATTCAGCACAAGAAAGTCTTTTAACCAGTATTAGTTTCTCATCAAAAGGTTTAAGAACATGAATGCTTATTGGCAGTTCAAACTAAAATAAGTTGAATTCCAAAAAAACTTCAAGCAAACCGTGCTGTTGTGACTGTTCAGGTTATGGGCAGAATTGTCAGTGTCAAAGTGAATAGTGGCAGTCGAGAAAATTAACAGCTCAGCTTTCCCACCTCAGGAGATTGTACAAGGATGACAGGATTTTCATCCTGGGCCAGGGTTAGAGGGAGGTCTTTAAAGTGTAAATGTGGCCTACAGTCAGGCTAGATAACACACAAAGTGGTCAAAGGCAGTTGTAATAGTTGCCAGACATTTTAATAGGTTCACATTGGTGTCGTGGGACATAATCTCAGTTATAATCATCTCTCACATCCCTTTACCTCTATTACACTCCCTATCCATGTCACCACATAACAACATAAACCCAAGGTCATCATTCTCCCCATTCCAAGAGATGTCTCTCTGTTTATTCTTTATGGCCGTTCATGCTCCCCTATGCTAGGCTTTAACACACTACTGCCTATTTCCCACTTTACTCAACAGAAAAACAATATATAACCCTACAGTGGTAATAGAATAGACAACCTTTTAAAAAAAATAATATTTTTCCACTTTCTTAAAAAGAACTCTTCTTTAATACAGGTCAATAAAAGGTTAATCATCCAGTCCTTATATAATACCAGTACAGAAACTGAAAGGATTTGAAATCTTCTAGTTTTTAAAATAAAACTTGTGCAATCAATAGAGAAGAACAGCTGTCACTCAAGTACTGTTTTTTTGGGATTCTGAACGTCTGTAATAGACTCTCAATTTGAATGAATAATGAGGGTTGGCCTCATAATGTTGTCAAGCTTCAAACTTTTCATTGAATCTAGGAATTAAAGAATAAGTGATTGAAATAACTCCACAGAGGCCAATATCTGGTCACCAAGTCACTCTATGTACACATGAGCAATTCTTGACTTTTGTACTGCCTTTCTGAGTCAGCTATCAGAGTGATGTGGACCTGCCCGTGTTGGATTAGGGTGGACAAAATCAGAAGTCACATGACACCAGGTTGTAGTGCAACAGGTTTATTTAAAATCGTATGCTTTTGGAGCACTGTTCCTTCGTCAGGTGAAATTACTTCACCTGACAAAGTGCAACGCTCTGAAAGTTTTTGATTTTAAACAAGGCTATCAGGATGTTAGTATTTCTGACATTTTCCCTTTTTATCTGTCTGCTGGGGCTCCCTGTTTGGGGTTGTTAATCTGGTCCAATCAGGAAACTCATATTTTATTGTGGTCCAGCCAGTAGACTTCATTACAATCACTAGATTTTTCTTTCATTTGCTGAGAATAATTTATATTATAAGGCATTTACCACTGGTTTTGTGATTGGGGAAATGAAGAATAGGTATTACAATTAATATCTCCAAGGCCTTATGCTGACTCAATCATGGCAGTTTGTAGGTTGGACTAAATAACATACTATATTAACCCATAGAACTTCAAATTGGAAAGACAAAGAATTTAACGTAATCAAACTGTGAATTTGTCTACATATTACTATTGCCCTGTTGTCTCGTTCTGAAATTACTTTCTGGGTTGTGCAGTTTTGAGATATGGTCCCATGAGATTGAAACTGCTTTTGCTGATTCCAACAGCTGGAATCCTAACAAGGATCAGAAAGATGATTTGCTGCACTCTCCTCTGAATTGTGGGATGCTCTGGGAACACTGCTGCATTACTTCAACAAGCTTTGGCCTCTCCTTAGCTCATTCATGAAGCAGCACCAGGCATCCTCCTGTTGTCCAGCTGGTAACTATAATCTCTTCAAGGGTGATATAGGAAATTTGGACTGTAGTCCTGAGAGTTCCAAATTTTGACAGAGAATATCATTGAAACTTGCAAAATTCTTAAAGGGATAGAATAGGTGGATATAGAAAAGGATGTTCAAGTCTGTCTGGGTATCTAAACTAAGGGGCATGGTCTCAGAATAACAGGTGGGTCATTTAATGCTGTGATGAGGAGCAATTTGTTCACTGGTGAATCTTTGGAATTCTCTACTCCAGAGCAGGCAGTGATAGCTCAAATATTGTGCATACTTGTCAGGACGTACTGAGGTAGTGCAGTGGAAATCAAGCCCCATCAGTCCCAATATCATCATAAAACTTAGATCTTTTAAAAAGAAATACATAAGGTGCACATTCTGATTTTTGGACTCTGGTTGATAGAAAGCAATGACTTGGTTTCTGCATTTAACAAGGAATCACAATTTATTACAGGATGTTAGCTTCTAACTATGGGTAAACAATTAAACTAAATTAAGTAATCCCAACTAAGTAAAACTGTAAACATGTTATAAACTCCCCATTACATACATACACACACACACACACACACACATTTCACAGAAAGAAAACTGGGAAAATAGCTCCATAATGTTTGTTCAAAACTTCTGTATTGGTTCTTTCTGATCTGAAGGTTTCTAATGATCCTCTTTTTTTTCCTGATGATTCCATTGGTTTGCAAGATCATAAGGTGATTGGTTCATCTATGAAAAATCTCTAACTTATCTAATTCAAAATCACAACTTGCAGCATCTACTGGAGGAAAGATAAGTTGGATCTTTTCAGGTTAAAAGGGTCTACTGCAAGATACTTGAAAAATGTCTTTCAGCTGCTGCAGACCTGATTTCTCTTCTGCTTTGAACTATCCTCTCTCAGTGTTGCTCAAGACATAAGCTGGTCAGCTACCTGAAAGCCAATCACATGGTTGTTGCTAAGCAAAGGACCTTTGTCATTTGATAATTGGTCACTACTCCACAAACCATTCAGCTTCACTTGCAAATAACCTCCGCTCCAGTCCACGTGGACTTGTTCGAACTTACAACTAGGTAAACAGCATTCAAAAGTCATATCAAAATCCTCGCTTCCAAAACATTCAGCCATCCCTTGGTTTCAAACCACTCTCTTCTCATTTAATTCCACAGTTTTAAAAGCATAAAAATAAAAAAAATGTATTTGCAATGTTTACGAAATTGACAAAGTTCTAGTTTAAAGTGATATCAGGGTAGACACCATGGAAACATCAATGATTGACCGAGATCTAGCTATCTGACAAAGAAGCAGTGCTCCGAAAGCTTGTACTTCCAACTAAATCTGTTGGACTATAAGCTGGTGTCATTGATTTTTAACAAAATCTAGAATGGCAGAGAAGGCCTGAGGTGCTGAATGGTCAATTCCTTCCTCTGTTCCTATGTTCCTGTGCTACAGCAAGTCTTCCTGGTGTAATCTAAATCTGAGTTACAATGTTTCAGAAAATTCTAAATTAATTCTATTTGCAATGTAAGTAATTCAACCATTGGCATCAATTACACCTAGACCTTTTTAAAATGAATCTATAATTACTAATAACTGAGATGAGCTTAACCTTGAAGATTCTGTTCAGAATTCCAATTGAACAGATCAATAACCTCATATTAGTCAAGTTAGAATAAACTATCTATTGCCATAGAAGAATAAGCTTTAAGCACTATATAAAATCTTCTCCAAAATGCAAATGTAGCATAGTATTTAATTAAATCAGGAATTTTTACAATACAGAAGGAGGCCATTTGGTCTATTGTGTTTGTGCTGGCTCCCTGAATGAGCAGTGCATTAAATGAACCCTTTTTTAAAGATTAGATTAGATTCCCTATAATATGGAAACAGGGCATTTGGCCCAACAAGTCCACACCGACCCTCTGAAGAGTAACCCACCCAGACCTATTACCTTCTGACTAATGCACCTAACACTATGGGCAATTTAGCACAGCCAATTCACCTGATATGCACAGCTTTGGACTGTGGAAGGAAACTGGAGCTGAAAATGTGTTGCTGGTTAAAGCACAGCAGGTCAGGCAGCATCTCAGGAATAGGGAATTCGACGTTTCGAGCATAAGCCCTTCATCAGGAATCAGAGAGAGTAGCCAAGCAGGCTAAGATAAAAGGTAGGGAGGAGGGACTTGGGGGAGGGGCGATGGAGGTGGGATAGGTGGCTTTAACCAGCAACACATTTTCAGCTGTGATCTCCAGCATCTGCAGACCTCATTTTTTACTCGAAGGAAACTGGAGCACCTGGAAGAAACCCACGCAGATGTGGAGAACGTGCAAACTCCACACAGACAGTCACCAGAGGCTCGAATCAAACACGGGTCCCTGACTCTATGAGGCAGCAGAACTAACCACTGGCCACTGTGCCATCCCGAAACATCACAAACTTGAAGCTACCCAAGTCTCTTGCAAGTAACTGCGTGATTTATATTGCCCATGACTGTGGTAGCGGTGGGATTTGAACCAACGACTTGATAGAGTCTGGAATTTAAATCCAGCGCCTTAGGCCACTTGGTCACACTACCACTTTCTTCTGTAACTCTATCCATTCTTCCTTTTCAAATAACAGTTGGACTTCAGGATTATCCAGTTCAGGATATGTAAAGTAGAGCTTTGGAAGCATTCTTGTTTATAAAGGGTAAAATGTGTGAGACCAGCCAAGAATGTACTGGCTCTCCAGAGTTAATACAAGTATTGTGGGCGGCACGGTGGCACAGTGGTTAGCACTGCTGCCTCACAGCGCCTGTAGACCTGGGTTCAATTCCCAACTCAGGCGACTGACTGTGTGGAGTTTGCACGTTCTCCCCGTGTCTGCGTGGGTTTCCTCCGGGTGCTCCGGTTTCCTCCCACAGTCCAAAGATGTGCGGGTCAGGTGAATTGGCCAAGCTAAATTGCCCGTAGTGTTAGGTAAGGGGTAAATATAGGGGTATGGGTGGGTTGCGCTTCGGCGGGTCAGTGTGGACTTGTTGGGCCGAAGGGCCTGTTTCCACACTGTAAGTCGTGGGCGGCACGGTGGCACAGTGGTTAGCACTGCTGCCTCACAGCGCCTGAGACCCGGGTTCATTTCCCGACTCAGGCGACTGACTGTGTGGAGTTTGCACGTTCTCCCCGTGTCTGCGTGGGTTTCCTCCGGGTGCTCCGGTTTCCTCCCACAGTCCAAAGATGTGCGGGTCAGGTGAATTGGACATGCTAAATTGCCCGTAGTGTTAGGTAAGGGGTAAATGTAGAGGTATGGGTGGGTTGCGCTTCGGCGGGTCGGTGTGGACTTGTTGGGCCGGAGGGCCTGTTTCCACACTGTAAGTAATCTAATCTAATCTATACATGAATATTTTAGCAGCAAATGAGCCAGGACCAGGTCAGATTCAAATGAGGTTATGAACTGGAAAGGGGCAATTTTTGTGATGATGTCAATATGTGAGATTGGAAGTTTATCTCAGGGGTAAATTTATCAGCAAGATTGTAAACAGCTTGGTTGACAAGTTGTCAGGGAAGGGGGCTGAGGCAATAGCTCTGGAATGGAGCTTATGGGGTAGGGTGCAGTGGATAGTGGGTCGGATATTAGTGGAGAATTCAGGAAGGTCAAGTCAAGAGATTCAATTTATCCTTTTCAAAACGATCCCACTCACCTCATTTCCATTCCAGGGTGGTTGGGCTGAGAAGGAATTGAGCCTACTGCCTCTAGAGACATGTTCAAAGCAACAATGGAGGTGGGTAGATAGAAAGATTAACACACTGGAAGGCAGTGTGTTAATTTCAACCAATTTTAAAAATGAATGTCAATCCCTGACACCGTCAATCCTTGCCCTGACCGCTAATATTCCCGATGTACTCCATGTATTTTCCAGAACCGATCAACCAGTATCCACTAATGGTATGACTTCAGGTGTCATGTGAAGGTGAAAAAACTAACAATTTAATAGAGCTGTTGCTCAAACATAATTACTGCCAAAAACTACTCTCATTTATAAAACTCATTATGAGGTGTAAATCCCCTGAAGTGTTCAATCTGTAGAAACAAATCAGAATCTATTTCATTAGGCACACCAAAAATCAGATAGTTCCTTAAAACTCTTTTAAAATCTTTTGGAATTGTCAATCATAAATTGAACACAATGCTGTTAAGATAATTGGGATTGGAAATTTTGAAACTTAGCTGAAAAATGTGTTGCTGGAAAAGCGCAGCAGGTCAGGCAGCATCCAAGGAGCAGGAGAATCGACGTTTCAGGAATCCTGAAGAAGGGCTTATGCCCAAAACGTCGATTCTCCTGCTCCTTGAATGCTGCCTGACCTGCTGCGCTTTTCCAGCAACACATTTTTCAGCTCTGAACTCCAGGATCTGCAGTCCTCACTTTCTCCCAATTTTGAAACTTAGCCAAGCATTCAAAATAGCTTCAACTATATTAAGAAACCATGGGAAATGTAAATAATGGAGTTATGCGCAATTGAAAAAATCTGCTGGCTTCTTTTTCTAAACTACACCAGAGATTTTGCTAATCAAAAAATTCCCAAGGAAAGACCTTGCTTTGTTTGTTTTTTAAATTCTTGAATAACTTTGGGTATTTAAATCAATTGAGCACTTATATTAGCGATCCCAATGCATTGGAGCACGTTTTTCAAGGGTAATTTGGACTCGATATTGTACAATGTTTATCACTGTAATCATTAAAATAGCTTTGAAGAACCAAGCTAAATGATCAATCAGGCAGAAGTGGGTACTTTAGGTGCAGGAGATTAGAATCACGATTAGAGTTGTGCTGGAAAAGCACAGCAGGTCAGGTAGCATCTGAGAAACAGGAAAATTGACGTTTCAGGCAAAAGCCCTTCATCAGGAATAAATGATCAATCACTTATTGACAAATATACTAACCTTCTAATTCAACATCTAACAACTGAAATCTAAGAAAACTTTTTTTTGTGTGACTATTTCAAAGTCTATCACGAAGGAGTTTGAAACACAGGATACATTGTTTGGTTTCCCACTTGGTACTCAAGTTCCTCCGATGGCAGCTGACTACTTTGAGAGGCCATGAACTATGTACACTCTATCCAAGAGGATTGTTGCCATTGTAGGATGGTTATCCTGATGAAGGGTTTTTGCCCGAAGCGTTGATTTTTCTGCTCCTTGGATGCTGCCTGACCTGCTGTGCTTTTCTAGCACCACTCTAATTCAGGATGGTTTAAACAGTCAATCCTGCAATGAATTTGGCAAGAGCAGGATTGCTGCATGGATAGCCTGCTCCCTTAATCCTTTGGCTGCAAAAATGGTTGGAAGAAAGAATCTCAGAATCAGGTCCCTAATAACACTCTAAAGAGTTCTAGTTTAATAGTTCCTGGCTTACACTTATTTCTGTTTAACCAGTCTTAGATAACAAACCAAGTGATAATTTAAAAACTGTGGAAGATGGCAGCAAGTGGAAGAACTAGATGTCGTCAGCATATTTTTATGAACTGTTGTCATGTTTTCGGTTGATGTGCCTGAGGGCACATTGACGTAGACAAAGGACAGACTTTTGAGCAATAGCTGAGGTAACAACATTAGAACAAGAAACAGAGCCATTGCAAATTATCCTTGGATTATAGCAGATAATTAAGAACAAAATCCATCATGGGCCCTCCAGCAAGCTCAACAATGGAGCAGAGATCTTGGGAGAGGATGGTGCTCTCAATTCTGTCAAAGGCTGCCGAGTGCGAGAGTGATTTTCAAATTGGGCAATAGTCCCCCCGGAAGTCATTTGCAATTTTGCTGTGAGCAGCTTTAAGAGCATGACATAAGTGCACAGTATTCTTGTTTCAACAAGAGGATCTGCAAATACACGCAACTGTACATTTGCATGCATAAATGCAAGAATACATGCATGGCTGCACAAGCACAGAACTGAAACGTAATTCAAACTGGCAGCTCCATGTAATTGGACACTGTGGATTTGATCGCTGTAGGCACTGGCGCTCTGGATAAATGCAGTTAGATGATATAGATGAAATTCAGGCTTTTCAGAAAAAGAAGTAATGTTTAATTATTTTTTCTAGTGGCTAACTTCTTATGCAAGCAATATTATGATGTGTAAACAAGCAACTCAAAAAACTAACTCCCTAGAATTCCATAATTATATACAATTATATTGATCTTATTTAGAGGGAGTTAGACTTAAAGTAATAGGCTGGGAATGAGGGAATTACCACTTCAACAGAGGTGGAAACCTGATATGACCAAAGTTCATTCAGAATAAACCAATTCTAATTGACTTTGGTTCCTGAGTATCATTCACAGCGATATCCATCTGAATTTTTCTCCACTCGGATCCAAAGATGGAGATAATAAATTCTGGTTTTCAGCTGCAACTAGTCTGAATGGCAGCTGATTAAAATGTACAGAATACTACTGAGATTTGTAGCTATTTGCTGGTGAAGATGTTCCCATGGTGAAATCAGAGGATTGCAATAATATTAATGACACATGAAGTGAAAGATGCCAAGCAATGTCAGCTGTCTTAGCCTGCAAAAAGTGGGGGAAAGGCTTGAACAAATCAATCAGGTAGTCACTGTGACACCTCTTCCTCTAATGTGGCAACCAGCCAAAGAGCTGCCAGTAATTTAGTGATATGCTTACACCTTGACCTGACAGGCTTCTGTTGCAGGGATACTTACTGGCTCATTTTTCTATTCTAGCTAGTAGGAAGAACCTATAATAACTGTGAGCTATGGCTGTTCCAGGGTTCAGATTTTGTGCTCTAACTGTACAGACTGCTAGGAATTAATGGAAAGTTTCATAGGTTCCAGCAGAACTAATACATGTGGTTTCCCTAACAGTTCAAAAGAGGCAACCTAAGTTTGAGATCATTCGATATTTCGAGAAACACAATGTTAAGTCAAAAACAATTCACCTCAAGAATACTTAGATACTTTCTTGCTTCATTAAATGGTCACTTTTGTAGCGAGAAACCTGAACAACTGAGAGTAACTATTTGTCAGCGTCCTTCATGAGGATGTTATAATATTTCATATTGCTGAGTCAGGAATGGACTACACTGATTCTAACGGTAATTTGTTAAATAGTTTGAAGTGATAGATACATTGTGCTCGTTAAAGTACTTAAATGTAGAAATTACTATTTGTTGTTGCTGTATGGTGATTGATGTTTCAATTACAGAGGAGGTGGGGATTAGGAAAGGGTGTAAACAGATTGAATGCATAAGTATGCGAGTTAACTTGCAAATCCTGAAGGTTTGTTTTCAGACACTTCATCAGCAGGACTAGGTAACATACTCAGCGAGAATCTCCAGTGAAGCGCTGGTGGTATGTCCTGCCTCTCTATTTATAGGTCTTGGTTTCTTAAGGTGGGTGATGCCATTTCCGGTTCTTTCTTCTTCAAAGGAAAGTAGATAGGATCTAAATAATTGTGTTTATTGATGGAATTCTGGTTTGAATTCAATGCCTCTAAGAATTCTTGTGCATGTCTTTGTTTTGCCTGTCCTAGGACATGTGTGTTGTTCCAGTCAAAGTGGTGTCTTTCTTTGACTGTATGTATAGAAACTAGTGATGGTGGGTCATGTCTTTAGGTGACCAGCTGGTGTTCATGTATCCTGGATGTAGATGGGTTCAAGTGCTACCAGCTCCACAGGGATGTAATAACATTTCTGAATAGATTGATTAGAAAGATATCTAAATAGGAAAATGGGGTGCATTTATAATGGGGGATATAACCACAAAATGAAGTCAACCTTGTAGAAACATAGAAAATAGGAGCAGGACCAGGCCATTTGGCTCTTTGAGCCTGTTTTGCCAGTCAATATGAACATGGCGATACCATGTTCCTGTTTTTCCCCATATCCTTTGATCCTTTTAGCCCTAAATATGACATATAACTCATTCCTGAATTCCATTGGGTCACCATCTTCTGGGTGAAGAAATGCTTCCTCATTTCAGTCCTAAATGGCTTACTCTATATTCTTAGACTGTGACCTCTGGATTTGGACTCCCTGGTTATCAGGAACATCCTTCCTGCATTTACCCTATCAAGTCATAGAGTCATAGAGATATACAGCATGGAAACAGACCCTTAGGTCCAACTCATCCACGCAAACCAGATATTCTAAATTAATCTAGTCCCATTTACCAGCATTTTGCCCATATCTCTCTAAACCCTTCCTATTCATGCACCTATCTGGATGCCTTTTAAATGCTGTAAATGTACTTACCACCACCACTTCATCAGGACAAGACAAAATAAAATTAGTTTTAGACTGTAAAGGCAAATGTTGACATTGAAGTACTGGAATAAATAATATGGTTATTGTTAAGTCCTTCATTAAACATTGAGGGAGGAGTTACAACTACGTTCCCCATGTTAATAATTCTTTATTTGTGGCTCTAACATCCAGGGAAAAGTTGGACATTTGCCACATCAGTTATCAGTTTTCCATATGGGACCCTGTATGAGATCCTGCTTCTAAACTTACACCTACATTCTTAGGACAAGGTCAGAATGTTACAGGCCTGAACAACTTGCGCTCTAGTGGGACTTATGGTGCGATCTGGTGAGAAGTCTGGTGAAGCCTATCTTGACATCCTTTTGGCTTGGAGTATGTGTAGTTCCTGAGGAACAGAGGAAGAGAGTCTGCTCGAGTGCTGCAGGTTTGACACAGCGGACATGTGCTGGTGGGGGAGAAACCACGGGGATCGCGTTGCGAGTTGTCGGAGCTGCTGGAGACCATCGCTGGATCATGATTGGACATTGGAGGATCGTTTGGTTGTGCTGACCTGCACTTGGTGGATCTTTATGCTGGCTTCGGCCTAATGCCAATTCAGGTATCAGCCAACCTCAGAGCTATGGCCTCAGCAGCCGCTCGCAGCCCAGGCCATGGCATTCACAACATAGTCAAGGTGACTGTGAAGAAGGTGGAGGAGCACACACCGGTCGATTGGACGGTGTTCATGAAGAAGATTTTGCTGGAGTGCTGAGGGTTCGAAGTAGCGGACGTGTACTAGTACAGGATTTCCCTGCGGCAGGCTATTTCGACGTGACCTTCAGGAGCGTGAAGAATTGCGAGCAGCTCCTGAAGGTCTTCAAGGAGAAGGAAGGGGAACCTCTGTTCTCCATCTTGTCGGGGGTTCCATTGTGTGTGCTTGCTGCGCAGAAGAGTTGGGTTGTAACAATCCATATGTACAACTTCCAATTCCCAGCAGCAGATGTCCTGACCTTCCTGAGAAGATATGTCCAGGTCAAGGGAGAGAGTACCGATGTGGTCGATCCTTTCGGGATCTGGACCAGCAAACAACAGGTCAGGGTAACACTGAGGGTCAATGCCAGTGGGAACATCCTCCATCCACCCTCCAGCTTTGCCATCGGAGGAAGCAGAGGTTACCTGACATACACAGGGCAGCCAAAAGTGTGCCAAACCTGCGGGAGGTCAGGTCACATGGCGGCGGATTGTAAGGTGACCGTCTGTTGAAACTGCCAGCAGGAAGGCCACCCAACCAAGGAATGTAAGGAGGCCAAGAGCTGTAATCTGTGTGGAGAGGTGGGCCACATGTACAAGGCCTGTCCAAGACGAGGGACCGCCACCTATGCGACAGATGGCTGGAGGTGGCAACACGAGCCGTGGACCGCCTAAGACCAGCAAGGTACCACAAAACAGCACGAGAACGGTGTCTGGAGGCACCCAGAAGGAAGGGCAGGCTGTAGTGGAGCAGACTGCAGACAGCGGGGAGGTGCAACAGCCGATCCAAACTCCTTGGACGGAGGAAATGGAAGAGGAGGGAACAAAGGAGACGGAGAATTGGATTACTGTCAAAAGCAGGAAGAGGAAACCTCACACGGCACCCAAAGCCACCCAGTGAAGGGGGAAGCGGCACCTACACAATGAGGATACAGGCAGCTCTTCCAACAGTGAGGACAGGCGTAAGGAGGGTGGTCACCAGAGGAAGAGACAGAGCGCCGTGGGGAAAAAGGAGGGCAGCACTGCCCAAGCAGGAAATGACGATCCCTCTGAGGGGATGGTTAAAGGCCTCCCCCCACCCGGTGAGAACCAAGAGGTACTCACCGGCCCACAGCTCCAGGTAACTGGGAGCAGCGGTCTTGTGACAGTCCCAATGTCAGATGGAGAACTGGACTGTGTGGACCCTGGGCCCGAACCGAAGACACCATAGTGGGGAAATGGCTCCAGCGTGGAGCCGGACAGCTACCTCAGCCCTGGGAGGGTCCAGTAGTTTGCCGTCTCCATGGGGATGCACACAGCTACCCCAGAGAGGCAAGACCAGCAGCAAATAGACACTGGTAACCTCATAAACTGTTAAAATGGGGATAAGAATTGCCAGCATCAATGTGCGTAGCATCGAATTGGCTACGCGATGTGTTTCTTCCTGGCCAACGTTAAAGCTGACGTCCTGTTTCTGCAGGAGTGTTGGATACCGCACCTCAGCAGCTACAAGTGATGGTCGAGCTTGTGGGCCCATGGGCTGTCAGTTTGGTTGGGGGCAACGATAGCTGTGCCTCCAGCCTGGGTATCCTATTGCGAGGAGGCACTTTCACCATCTCCGAGGTTAAGGAGGTGGTGGGTGGGCGCCTCCTCGTCACCGATGTCATACACAGGAATGCTCCCCTGAGACTGATTAATGTGTACGCCCCAGTGGATGAGAGTGAACGGTTGGCCGTCCTGTAGCAGCTTCCATTGTTGCTGGCAACGTCCAGGCTGGTCATTCTGGCCGGAGACTTCAACTGTACCAGTGATGCAGAAGGATGATCCGGCGGGGGGACAGTAAACTGGACGCCACGTCTAGAGCCCTGATGGACATGGTAAAAGATGCCAAGCTGCACGACGTCTTCAGCACCCCTGCAGACAGAGCACAGCATAGATACACCTGGTCACGGGCAGACGGGTCTATCCGCTCAAGGATAGATTACCTGTTTGTGTCCCAAACACTCTCGGTCAGATCCACCGACGTCCAGCCGGTGTTCTTCTCTGACCACTGCCTCCTGCTGGCCAACTGTCACCTATAGGATGAGCAGCGGGCGGGTAAGGGAACGTGGAAGCTGAACACAAAGCTGTTGACCCCGGGAAACATTGAGGAGCTCAAGAGGGACTACGCAGATTGGAGAAGTGTGAAGCCCCTCTTTGAGTGGACTGGTGGGAAACAGTAAAAGGAAACATCAAGAAGTTCTTCATCCTCAAAGGTGTTCAGGAGGCGAGAGAGAGGTGGGGAAAACTGTCCCAGCTCCAGGAAAGTATGCAGAACCTACTCCTGCTGCAGACGATGGAGATCGATGTCACGGAGGACCTCAAGGAGGTGAAGGGCCAGCAAGCCTCGTTCTTTGCCTCAGAGGCCACCAAGATAATCTTCCGGTCCAGGGTCCGCTCGGTGGAGCAGGACGAGATGTACTCACGTTTCTTCTTCCAGAAGGTGCACAAAGAGAGCTCCGTGCTCAGTAGCCTGAAGGAAGAAGATGGCTAGATAATGTCATCTCAGGCTGACGTCATGAGGATCAGCAAATCCTTCTATGCCAGTCTGTATGACGCAAAGCCGACTGACAGCGCGGCCTCCCAGTCGTTCCTGTCCTCTATCACGCATGTCTTAGATGACAGAACATGGGAGAGGCTGGACCAGCCGCTATCTCTGGACGAGCTAACCAAGGCACTCGAGTCCTTTGAAAAAAATAAAACTCCTGGAAGCGACGGCTTAACCCTCGAGCTGTATTCTGCTCTGTGGGATTTGATTGGCCAGGACCTGCTGGAGGTGTATGTCAATATGCTTCGGGCAGGTAATATGAGTGAATCCATGAGGAAAGACATCATCACCCTCATCTACAAGCGGAAGGGGGAGAGGGACGAATTCAAAAATTGGAGACCAATCTCACTGTTGAATGCGGATTACAAAATTCTGTCAAAGGTAATCACCAACCAGGTCAGGTCTGCTCTGGGATCGGTGATTCACCCTGACCAAACCTGTGCTGAACCGGGCAGGAAGATCGCTGAGAGTCTCGCACTCCTCAGGGATACGATCGCCTACGTGCAGGTCAGAGGGTTGGACACCTGCCTGATCAGCCTGGATCAGGAGAAAGCCTTTGACAGGATATCACACAGGTATATGAGCGATGTTCTCTCCAAATGGGCTTTGGGGAGGGAATCTGCAATTGGATCAGACTGCTCTACACCAACATTGTCAGTGCAGTCTCAATCAATAGGTGGGAATCAGATAGCTTCCCAGTCAGATCTGGAGTCAGACAGGGCTGCCCTCTCTCTCTCCTGCCTTGTTTGTGTGCTGCATAGAGCCATTTGCCGAGTTCATCAGGAAGGATACGAACCTGAGAGGGGTGACTATTCCTGGCAGCAGGGGCCTGCAGGTTAAGACCTCCCTGTACATGGATGACGTCACCCTTTTCTGCTCGGATTTGCTGTCCATGCGCAGACTCATGTGCATATGTGACCAGTTCGAACAAGCCTTGGGGGCCAAGGTAAACTGAGGCAAGAGCGAGGCCATGTTCTTCGGGAACAGGACCGACCAATCCTCAATCCCCTTCACCATCAGGACCGATCACCTGAAGGTGCTGGGTATAAAGTCTGGTTGAAGATTTGTAGCTCGTGTGTCCGTTGTTGTGGTTCTGTTCGCCGAGCTGGAAGTTTTTGCTGCAAACGTTTCGTTCCCTGGCTAGGGAACATCATCAGTGCTATTGGAGCCTCCTGTGAAGCGCTGCTTTGATGTTTCTTCCGGTATTTATAGTGGTTTGTTCTTGCCGCTTCCAGGTGTCAGTTTCAGCTGTAGTAGTTTGTATGTGGGGTCCAGGTCGATGTGTCTATTGATGGATGTTCTTGCCGCTTCCGGGTGTCAGTTTCAGCTGTAGTGGTTTGTATACGGGGTCCAGGTCCATGTGTCTGTTGATGGAGTTTGTGGATGAATGCCATGCCTCTAGGAATTCCCTGGCTGTTCTCTGTCTGGCTTGTCCTATGATGGTAGTGTTTTCCCAGTCAAATTCATGTTCATGGTTGTCTGAGTGTATGGCTACTAGGGATAGCTAGTCGTGTCGTTTTGTGGCTAGCTGATGTTCATGGATGCGGATTGTTAGCTGTCTTCCTGTTTGTCCTATATAGTGTTTTGTGCAGTCCTTGCATAGTATTTTTTAAACTACGTTAGTTTGGCTCGTGCTGGCTATTGGGTCCTTTGTTCTAGTGAGTTGTTGTCTGAGTGTGGAAGTTGGCTTGTGTGCTGTTATGAGTCCTAAGGGTCGCAGTAGTCTGGCTGTCAGTTCTGAGACGCTCCTGACGTATGGTAGTGTGGCTAGTCCTTTTGGTTGTGGCATGTCCTCGTTCCGTGGTCTATCTCTTAGGCATCTGGTGATAAAGTTGCGTGGGTATCCGTTTTTGGCGAATACCTTGTATAGGTGTTCCTCTTCCTCTTTTCGCAGTTCTGGTGTACTGCAGTGTGTTGTGGCTCTTTTGAATAGTGTCCCGATGCAGCTTCGTTTGTGTGTGTTGGGGTGGTTACTTTCATAGTTTAGGACTTGGTCTGTGTGTGTTGGTTTCCTGTGTACCCTTGTGGTGAATTCTCCGTTGGGTGTTCTCTCTACTAACACGTCTAGGATATTTGGTGCTGGGTATTTGGGTTGGGGGTGCTGGGGTGTGCGCCAAGTCTTGGGAGGAGTGTATCAGCAAAGTGAGGCAGAAACTGGGCAGATAGAAGCTACGGTCACTCTCCATCGCGGGAAAAAACCTGGTAATCATGTGTGAGGCGCTGTCATTGCTGTTATACGTGGCACAGATCTGGCCTATTTCCCTATGTGCCGCTGCAGCCACATGGGCCATCTTCCAATTTATATGGAGGTCAAAGATGGACTGGGTCAGAAGGGACTCGCTGTACAAAGATCTGGGCAACGGGGGAAAAAATACACCCAATGCCACCCTCACCCTGATGGCCACCTTTGTGTGTGGCTGCATCAAGCTGTGCAAGGATCCCCGGTACGCAAACACCAAGTGTCACTACGTACTGAGGTTCTATCTGTCCCCTGCCTGGCCTCACTGCCGTGGAAAGTTCCGAGTAATTGGACCGTTCCGTATCACCTGTCCTTCATGGAGACGTTTATGAAGAAAAACACCTTTGACCACAAGTCCATCAAGAAGTGGTCAGCATGTAGTGTCCTTGACAGCCTTCGGGAAAAGGAGAGGGCGGATCCTATCGAGCGGTTCCCTGAGCGGACTGTCAAAGCCATTTGCCTCATCGCCAGAACTTTCCAACAAGCACCAAGACATGGCTTGGCTGGTGGTGAGAAGGGCTCCGCCTGTGAAATCCTTTATGCACGCACTGCACGCTGCCCTCGAAGCGACTGCGGGGGGGGACGAGACTGTCGCACACCTCCTTCTGGAATGTACCTACGCAGAAGAAGTCTGGAGAGGAATGCAGTGGTGTTTGTCGAAGTTCATCCCGAGCAGCACCGTGACGCGGGACTCCGTGCTCTACGGTCTGTTCCCCGGGACGCACACCGAGATGAACATCAACTGTGCCTGGAGGATCATCAACTCGGTGAAGGACGCTCTCTGGGCAATCTGAAACCTGTTGATCTTCCAGCTGAAGGAGCTGACCCCGACTGAGTGCTGCAGACTGGCACATTCCAAGGCCCAGGTCTACGTGTTGAGGGACGTGCTGAAGCTTGGGGCAGCTGCCGCCAAGGCGCAGTGGGGAAAGACCACCATGTAATATCTACCTGCCTAAGAAGAACAGGGGGCCCACTCAGTCATTTGGGCTCTGCTGATGCTTCAGCTAATTATATGGACATATGATTGATAAATGGACAGACTTGTATATAAAAATGATAAATTCTGATCCTTGTATGTAAATGTTTATGTTATGTATGGCATGACCAACTGTACAGACGGTCAAATTATTTTATGAATAAAGTATATTTTTGAAATAAAAAAAATCTTGACATCAGAAGCAGCATACTGCATCTTTCATGCTTTTGCCAAGCATTATGGTGAGATTCTCACTAGGCAACAGCAAGTTGCCAATTATAGGAGGGTTATAGCATGTTAAACACTTTATTAATGCCACAATTCACCAAATCAAAATTCAGCTTCCTATCTGAACGAGCTAGACATCGTTCAGGCGGGGGAGGGGAGAAGGTCCTCAATCCAGTCACTGTCAGTCAAGGATCCCAGTACTGGCAGTCACTGTCTCCACACGGTCAGCACTTCTCTGATTGCCTTCCAACGATTGGGCAGTGGTAAGTTGTAGGGCCAGCAGCAGTCGGGGAAATCATGTATCATCGTCAGGAGGCTGCTAAGATAGGGGGTCCAGACAGTCATGTTTAGGGCTGCTTGTCCAAGTTGGTCAGTGGTCAAGATGAATTGAGCTCCATCTATTGATTGTTGAGGGTTTAGGAAAGGAAACCTTTAGGGGCAGCAGGGGGAATCACTACCAAAAGGGCAGTGGATAATCAAGCATGGGGGAGGAAGAGGCATTTGTAGAGGTGGAAACAAAGATGGAAATGGAGGGAAATTGAAGGTTTATGGCCGGGGGATGAAAGCAGTATCAGAAGATATGAAAGACAACAGGAGGTGGGTGATTATTAGTAATGATTACAGGATGCCCTGTGAGCACTGACCACCTCCCTCCTTATTCATCATCAAGGTGTTAATGCCATGGTTTAAGGGCAGGAAGGATAGCTGGAAATTAAGTTCAATGTTCAAAGAATGGAAGCAGTCTTCTGAGGAGGAAAGCAAGGATACTGGGGAGGAAGAAACACACCTTGTCCATGACAGACCTCAGCAAAGTTAGGTGCTACAAGCCAGACAGGACCTGACTAACACTCAGTTTGGGAGATGAGAATTAGATAAAGTAGATCATCATAGATTGTAAAATAGTTGTTGGTCATGATACCAGCAATGTCATTTGTGTTCGCTTTCACTGACTGGAAATAAAAACTTTTGTTTGGAATTGTCCAGTTGCTTATCTGTATGTGATGTTCCCTCTTGGGACAATAACAGGTTGAAGGCCTCCAACAGGCATTGAGAATAGTGTAGTTAGGATGTGGCTAACAGTGACTAAGGTAAGAGAATGGGGTTGTATGTGTGAGAGAATGTCAGCCATACTGACAATATGCTGTGAATAGCATGGCTTTGTGGCTGCTACGTCATTATATTGCCAGTAAGGGGCAAGGCTAGATTGCCAACACTTATCCAGGTACTGCTCAGCATTTTAATGATTGACTGGCATGTCAGTCTTTCAGTTGATATCCAAAGATAGTGATTTGTTGTGAGAACAGAGCCTGGTAAGATGGGGGTGGAATCAAATGTGGAAGGTATCATAGGAGTGGGGTTGGTAGTTAAGGAGAAGAGTAAGATACAATGAGAAATCTTGCTAGGGCTCATGACGCAAAGCCCTCCAAAAAACTTGAAGCAGCTGCTGCACAGCCCTACATATCTAATCCTATTCACTAAGCCAATAAAAGATGTTTCAGAGTAAAAGATTAGAAATAGATAAGAGAAAAACAATTTTTCCACAGGCTACTCAATAATTTCAGGGGTAAAATTGGTCTATGCCAGTTGTGTCAAATGGGCACGCAATTTATTAGGAGTTTTTCTGTCCATGCCTGATTGTCTTGTGGTATTTTCAAAGATGGCCACTGCTGGCACCTTGTGGTATTTTCCACCTCTACCAGTATGTGGGACTGGGTAAGAGCTGTTTGAGATAGTTAGCTGATACCAATCCTCTTTTGACTATCCTTTGTCTTGGGCCCATGTAGTGATTAGTGGATACAGGGAAATATCTGCAGAAAATGCTCTATTTTTAGGTGAGCAGAAGGCTTATCGAATAATAGAAAAGATTAGATTCTCTTACAGTATGAAAATGGGCCATTGGCCCAACAAGACCATACAGACCCTTCAAAGAGTAACCCACCCAGACCCATTTCCCTATCCAATATTTGCCCTTGACTTGGCAATTTAGCATAGCCCATTCACCTGAGCTGTACATCTTTTGGATTATGGGAGGAAGCTGGAGCACCCGGACGAAATTCACGCAGACATTGGGAGAATGTGCAAATTCCACACAGACAGTTTCCCAAGGCAGGAATTGAACTCAGGTCCCTGGCACTGTGAGGCAGCAGTGATAACCACTGAGCCACCGTGCCACCCCACAAAGAAGCAAGAAGTATAACTGCGTTTGGTCATGTATAATTACTCAGATTTTAGGAAGCTGGTGCAAATACATCTCCTGCCTCTGAAAGTTACAATAAAACTTCTTATCTTCACTCACAGGCTGTGTGACATCTGTAGAATGGGCAGAATCAATGTAACATGAATATTGATCTCATCAGAACCATTATCTTTATAACACCTTCCAATAAAGTTGAACAAACAATAAGACATACTCCTTTTGGAGACTCATTTCCTAGTTTCACCATCACTTTTACTTGATTTGAACACAGAAATCTTGTTGACATACCCTAAAATGATGATGAATAAAACAACATATTGAAAAATTGCTGGTTGATTTGGAAAAGGCCTACTTTGCTCTTCCGGCATTAACCTATTCCACTTACTGTATGCTTAAAGGCACATTGACTTCCAACAAATATATTCTGTCAATGATTAGACACCACAATCAGTGAAAATCTATCCTTCAGGGACTGATCCTATCGTAATGACACATAACTCTTTCGAGATGATATTACAGCAGCAGAATGCCCCGACAGACATATTTAATGTATAAACATGCATAATCAGTGACCTGATAACTTCATTGCTCAAATTGCTTCAAATGATTTTTTTATTTTACAAAAACAGCATATAAAATATTAATTTTAAAAATTTACATTGTAGAAATATAGCGACTTTTGTGATACAGGCAGATACGTCAGTTATAGGAATTTGCAAAAATTGATTATGACTGTTTCAAGAATGGAGTGTCTGAAAAGGCATAAATACGATGACATTGCTGATTTATTTCTGTAAAAATCAATGATTTCTGAAGTGTGAACTTACATCTGCTGTGCATATGTCTCATCTTCTAATTGATTTTGGATTTTAATTGGGCTTGATGATAAATATTTTATATTTGGATGATATGCATTGCAGATTAGATAATTTAATTTCATTGACAAAGTCCCTACTGGTTAAGACCTTGCTTCTGGTACTATTTATATAATTTGTATGGATGAGTACATTCATCTACAATGCAGCAATTCAATGTTTGTGTAAAGAATTGTAGTTTGGGTGCCAGTTGTGGGTATGTTCACCAAGCTGGGAAGTTGATTTGCAGACATTTCATTCCCTGTCTACGTGACATCAGGAGTGCTTTGGAGTCTCCTGTGAAGTTTGTGACAGGGGACGAAATGTCTGCAAATCAACTTCCCAGCTCGCCAAACATACCCACAACCACAACAATGCAGTAAATACAGATATTCGGTTTCTCATATTCAGAAAGTATAATTTCATTTCCAGCAGTCTTTTTGTTGAATTTTAAAATATTCATTAAAATCACATTACAGATAGGTATCCTAATAGTTACAAAGTTTTACCAAGAAAGTTTACGTCTGTGCTCGCTTCAGCAGCACATATACTAAAATTGGAACGATACAGAGAAGATTAGCATGGCCCCTGCGCAAGGATGACATGCAAATTCGTGAAGCGTTCTATATTTTAGGGTGGCACAGTGGCTCAGTGGTTAGCACTGCTGCCTCATAGCACCAGGGACCCAGGTTCAATTCCAGTCTCAGGCGGCTGTCCGTGTGGAGTTTGCACATTTTCCCTGTGTCTGCATAGGTTTCCTCTGGGTGCTCCGGTTTTCTCCCACAGTCCAAAGATGTACAGATCAGGTAAATTGCCTATTAGTCAGTGGGAAATGGGTCTGGGTGGGTTACTCTTCGAAGGGTCAGTGTAGACTTGTTGAGCCGAAGGGCCTGTTTCTACATTGTAGGGAATCTAATCTAATCAAGAGCAGGTCAGGTCAGGTCAGGACTATGCTCCTGATGCAACAGCTTATATTCATGCTCAACAAGACCTGGACAATATCAAGGTTTAGGTTGACAAATGGCAAGTAACCACACAAGTACCAGGCAAAGACTATGTTAACAAGAGAGAAGCTAACTTTGCCCCTTTGATATTTAATGGCAGCATCACTGAATCTCCCATATGAATATCCTGGGATCGACTCTTGAACCAAAAATCTGAAGTGGACCAAAGTATAAAAACTGAAGTTGCATGAACAGGTCAGACACTGGAAATTGTGTCATATGTAACTCATCACTTGACTCCTCAAAATCTATTCAGTCACAAACAGCACCACCCAGGATGAAGCCGACTACTCGATGAGCACAACATCTACCACCTTCAAGATTCATGTCTTACACCACTGATGCACATTATTTATGAACAACTCGGATAATGGCATAGAAAGTCATCTATCCAAATGTGCTGATGACATAAAGTTAAGTGGCATAAAATTACAAAGGGATTTTGATACACTAGGTAAATGAGAAAAAAACTGTAACAGATAGAATGCAATGTTAGCAAGTGTGAGGTCATCCATTTTGGGACCCAAAAAAGGATAGATCAACACACTTTCTAGATGGTATAAACTTAAATACAATGGATGTCCAAAAAAAAAGTGGGGATTCAGGTGCATAGATCTTTCAAATGCCACAAACAGGTGTAGAAAATAATCAAGAAAGCTAATGGAATGCTGGCCTTTATGTCAAGAACACTGGAGTATATGAACACAGAGGTTATGCTGTGTTATATGAAACTCTGGTTAGACTTAATTTGGAGTACTGTGACCAGGTTAGGGCACCACATCTAAGAAGGATATATTAGCCTTGGAGGGATTGCAATGTAGGTGTACAAGCATTAAACTGGGACTTCAGGGGTTAATTTTGAGGAGAGATTGTACAAATTAGACTTGTTTTTGCTCATATTTAGAAGTGTATGGGGTGGAAAAATGGAAGCGAAATTAATTCATTTTCCAATTCTGAACAAGAGACAGAAGCAGCACCAATGCTGTCATCGATATTTCAGGGAAAGAGTTGTGGATGGGGGCCAGAGTCTGACTGGAAAATATTGGGCAGGTGGGAAAATATGCTGTGAAGAGTACATGAACATTTTACAGGTAGGGTGAGTAAGGAAAAATCTGACAGATGGATACAATGTGGGAAATTTTGAAGTTGTCCACTTTTGCAGGATGAGTAAAAAGCAAAGTATTAATTAAACAGAGGATGATTGTGGAATTCTGAAGTGAGTGGGTTTGGGTGTTCTACTGCATGAGTTTCAAACAATTAGAATACATATACAGAATGTAATCATAAAGACTAATGAAATTCTCTCCTTTGTTATGAGAGGAATTGATCACAAAAGTAAGGATCAAAAATAGAAATTGCTGGAGAAAAGTTAAGGATGTTATGCTTCAGGGTATATATATCTTGAATCCTATGTACAGTTTTGGTTCCTTTTTGAATGAAATATGCAAATACTTTGGAGGTGATTCAGAAGAAGCTTATAAATTAATACCTGGAATGAGTAGATTGTCTTATGAAGAATTTTGGACAGGTTGAGCTTGTTTCTGCCAGAGTTCAAAAGAGTGAGAGGAGACTTGACAGAAAGGTACAAAATCCCAAATGTTCTTGACAAGGTGAATGAGGACTGGCAGTTACCTAATGTGTGTGGGTGCAAAACTAGGGAACACTATTCTAAAAGGCTGATCCACAATTTTAAAACAGAGATGAAGATTATTTTTTAGTCAGAGGGTTGCGTCTTCCTAAGAAGATAGTGGAGGTGGAGTCATTAAATATTTTTAAGGCAGAGGTTTATAGGTTTTTGTTAGGCAATGGAATCAAGGTTACTGAGAATTTCATTAGATAGGAGGGTGAATAGGTGACATGGTGGCTCAGTGGTTAGCCTTGATGCTTCACAGCAGCAGGGACCCAGGTTCGATTCCAGCCTCAGTTGACTGTCTGTATGGATTGTCTGTGTTTGCACATTCTTCGCAAACCCTGTCTGCGTGGGTTTCTTCCCACAGTCAGAAGATGTGCAGGTTAGATGAATTGGCTCTGCTAAAATTGCCCATAATGTTCAGGGATATGTAGGTAAGCACATTAGATTAGATTAGATTAGACTTACAGTGTGGAAACAGGCCCTTCGGCCCAACAAGTCCACACCAACCCGCCGAAGCGCAACCCACCCATACTCCTACATTTACCCCTTACCTAACACTACGGGCAATTTAGCTTGGCCAATTCACCTGACCTGCACATCTTTGTGACTGTGGGAGGAAACCGGAGCACCCGGAGGAAACCCACGCAGACACGGGGAGAACGTGCAAACTCCACACAGTCAGTCGCCTGAGTCGGGAATCGAACCCGGGTCTACAGGCGCTGTGAGGCAGCAGTGCTAACCACTGTGCCACCGTGCCGCCCTAGTCAGAGGAAATGTAAAGAAATAGGGTAGGGGAATGTGTATGGGTGTGTTGCTTTTTGGATGATTAGTGTTGGGCCAAACAGCCTGTTCCCACACTGCAGGGATTCTATGAATATCAATAAATCAGCTACAGGCTCAATGGCTTACCGCTGCCTCTATTTCATATGTTTTCAAATACAGCTTTTGTTTTAAGCAAGATGAAAGTTTGGTTAGTAAATAATTGTTGCTGAAAGCTATGTAAGTGTGGCATAATAAAGTTAGTCAGGAAGGTAGTTTATTACCACCTTCTCAAGGATGGACAATAAATGCTAGCTGAGTCAGCGATATCTATGTTCCAAGAGTGAATAAAAAGATTTAAAGTAAGGATATCAAGGAGAAAGTTGAAAATGAAATCCAACTCTAATACTGTAGCAGGCATAACATGCTTGAAGATTCCCTTTCAAAGTGAAGGATTTGAAACTTGGAGTAAAATTCAGCAGCTCTCAGGTCTTTTGCCTAGGGTGGGGGAACCCAAAACATAGGTTTGAGGTGAAAGGGAAAAAAATGATAAAGGATCTGAAGGGGACCTTTTAATGCAAAGTTTGGTGCATTTATGGAAGGAGCTGCCAGAAGAAGTGGTTGAGGCAGGTACAATTACAACATTGAAAAGGCATCTGGATGGGTATATGAATAAGAAGGACTTAGAGCGATAGGAGTCAAATGCTGAAAATGGTATTATGTCAGCTTGGATTTCTGGTCGACACGCACCATTTGGACTACAGGATTTGTTTCTGTGCTGTATGACTCGATCATCAAAGAGCTGGAATTTTCCCAGCCAGACTTTCTGTAGAGTTGAAAATTTAAAAATGGTGGATATCCCAAACTGGTGAATCCAGCATCCATATTGGACTAACTTATGTCTGGAGTGTATTGCTATCAATTGTCTTTTAGCTGAGGCAATTTTCAGCTGTCTTAGTCATTAAATTGAATGGCTCACATTATTTCTGATTTTTGACGAGATGAGATGAACTATTCACACCACTAGAAAAACCATTATCTGGGGTTTTCTGCTTACACTAGGAAGTGTTGAGTGAATTTCAAAAGGTCTTTTCATTTCTTTTTTAGATAAGCACAATTTGGTCCCAATTTCAGTGAATCCATAAGGAAAGTCAAGTGATTTTTGAGAGCTAGTTCCTCAGGTTCCTGGTGTCTTTAAAAAAAGACAGGTTCACTTTATTCAAACAAAACATATGACATCATAACCACAAACTTGTGATGAATAGGAGCCAATTTTAGGATGAACGAATCATTAAAAGCAGCATGGCAGGTCAGCTACACAGAACTGAGATTTTTGGAAACAGATACAGATTTCAAAAGTAGTGAATTTATGTTAAATTTGGATGGGCCCCGGTCAATCTGAACTGAGAGTGCCTATATAAATAGGACACAGAAGCACTCAATGAAGTGCAATAATCATATACAAGAATGATACCAGAATTGGGAGATTATAGCAATAGGGAAAGATTTAACTGCATGGGGCTTGTTTCTTCAGAAAAGTGGAAACAAAGAAGTGTCCTGATAAAAGCCTCTAAAATTATGAATGGTTTGAAAAAGATGGATGTAGAGGGAATATTTTAATTTGTGGGAGAAGCCAAGGTTAATGACCATCAATATATCCAAAAGGATAAAAGGGGGGAAGAAGGGGAAATTTATTTATCTAAAGAAATAGGTAGAATGTGAACATTACCATCACAGGACGGGGTTGATGTAAAGAATTTCAATGCTTTTAAAACAGAGATAAGGAGATGAATACGCAGAAAAAAAGCTAGTAAAAAATGAGATTGATAGGATGAGACCAAACTCATGTCGAGTATAAATACCAGTATAGAACAGACAGGATAAATGGTCTCTTTCTCCACTTGCTAACACACCAGGGTTTTAAGGACTTCAGTGGTCAGTTAACTCACAAGATGATGGTAGAGTAGCAACACAGTGTGCAGGCTCCTAAACCCAGGAGCCTGGAGCTCGTCTACTCTGTTCACTTTTTACTTCGCTTTTCTTTCTCTGCTTCTTTTTAATATTTCCATTTATCATCTTAGCTCTTTTAATGGCTTTGGCAGAAGGCGTCTTCTCCTGGCCCAGGCCTAGCAATAAGGAGGCTTCTAGCCTCACATTATGGTCTTGGCCCAGCGATGACTTGGCATGGCAGCCTTATTCTGCATGGCAGTCTCCAGGATTAGCGGTCTTGTCCCAGCATGGAGGTTTCATCCCAGATAATGAGGTTTTCGGTGACTTCTGGGCATTCCAGTGGCCCAGTGGACAGTCTTGACCTGGCGTGGAGGTCTCATCTCAGTGTGGAGGTCTTGTTCCAGATATGCCACCAACCTAGTGGGTGGTCTTCTACTGGTGTGGCAGCCTCTTCCTGGCATAGTAGTCACCTTGTTCCAAAAGGACAGTCTTGGTATCGTGGTCTTGTCTCAGCATGGAGTTCTTGACCTGTCATGGGGGTCGTCTTTGGCGGGAGCTTCTGAGTATTCCAGCGTTCACTGTTTTAATCAGCTTTCCATAAACTGAAATTGATCTGAGATGAACTTGCCCTACTTTTTACTTCTTATCAATGAATTTTGTTATTAATAGAAGCACCATGGCACGACAACTTAGAAAATTTCTCGCTGCATTTTTTTTGTAAAAATACACATGACAATAAATTCCTTTTCTGTTCTATTCTATTCTAACAGAAAACAGAATTCATTTTTGCTCCTTTCAGTTTTGCTCAAGTCCGTTTTCTCACACATCAGCCTCCAAACCAAAGTAAAACCACAGTCACGAAAAGGAGTTTCAAGTGACAAGTTATGCCTGCCTTAAAATCTGGCATTTGGCCATTATTGAACACTCGATCTTTCTGCCAATTGTCCACCACCCGACTTCAACAAGTGCTAGTTTTACCACTATAGACACCAACACCTTTTGAAAATACAAATTTGGTTCTCAATTTGTCAGCATTGAGTAATTCAATCAATATAACCTGTACAGAATGAGAGGTAATGTTCTTAGATTGTGTGAAACAGGAAAGTGGTTCTAAGATTGAAAACTGAGGTTGCCATGGCGATGCATTCTCTTCATCTTTAGACACATAAATCCTGCTGACTAGCCAAAGCAGCAACTCCTGAGTTTCCATCCACTGCCACAGGTTTTAAGCAAGGCTTAATACATGACTGTGGAAAAGTAGAAATATCTGAAAAACTGCTTCACCTTGATCCACTCTTCAATTGGCAGTGAGAATATTTTTAATACATTAAGCTGATCTTGTTGTTGTCTGAGTACCCTCATTTACCACAACAGTAATAATACATGATGAATTTAGTGAAGGTAATGGAGTAATGGTATTGTCACTGAATTAGTAATCCAAAGATCTAAGTAATTTGCCGGAGACCAGGATTTGAATCCCATCATGGAGAGTGGTGAAAAATGAATTTAAAATGAAAACTGAAATTAAGAAACTCATGATGGCCATGAAACCATTATAGATTCTTGTAAAACCATATCTGGTTCAATCAGGCTCTTTAGAGAAGGAAATCTGTAATTTTAGTCAGAGCTAAACGTGATTGCAGACCCAGAGAAATGTGGTTGACACCTAATTGCCCTCTAACATGTACTAGCAAGCTACTCATGTGGATCCAACTACTACAAAAGAATTATCTGGATGGACCACATGGTGTTAATCGAAGCACCAGAAACGACAATGGCAAACACTACAAAGTTCTCCTTGCATACAGCTGAGGCTTGTGCTAAAATAGGTCTCACTTACAACTCAAGTAACAACTGACCTAGTCATTCTCACTTAATAATCTCTTACAGACAATGTCCCAGATAGTGCCATCATCGTCCCAGGATATATCCTGTCCCAATCACTGAATAGATCCAGCAGAAGTGATAAATAGTTGGGAAGGAGGTGATCTGAGAGATCTCAACAATGCAAAGGTTAGGATTAAACATTTTCTACAAGGCCGAAGCATATGCATACATAATCAGCCAGATATGCCAAGTGGATGATCCATCTCAATCTCTTGCAGAGGTTCCTCAGTATCACAGGTGCTGATCTTTAGCCATTTTAATTCATTCCATGTCAGACCAAGAAAGGACTGAAAGCACTAACCATTGCAAAGGCTATAGGCCCTGACAACATTCTTGCTAAACCGCTAGCTAAGCCATTCTAGTACAGCTGCAACAGTGGCAGTTAACTAACAATGTGGAAAATTGCCCAGGTATCCTCTGTACACAAAAGGCAGGATAAATCCAGCCTGGCTAATTAGTGGCCCAGTCAGTCTATTCTTGGTCATTAGTGAAGTGATTGAAGGTTTAATCAAAGGTGCCATCAAGCAGCACTTGCTTAGCAAACAACCTGCTTTCTAATGCCCAGTTTGGATTCTGCCAGGTCTACTCAGCTCCTGACCTCATTAAAAATTTATTTCACACATGGACAAAAGAACTGAATTCTAGAGGTGAGGTAAGAGTGACTGCTTTTGACTTCAAGGATGCATGTGACTAAGTGTGGTATCAAGGATGGCCTAGAAAAACTGGAATCAATGGGAATCAGAGAGGCAAGTCCCATTGATTGAAGTCATACCTAGTATAAAGAAAGATGGTTATGAGTGTTGGAAGTCAAACATCTCAGCTCCAGGACATTTCTCCACTTGTTCCTCAAGAGAGAGTTCTAGGGGCAACTTTCTTCTGCTCCTTTGTCAATGACCTTCCCTCCATCATAAGGTTGGCACTGGAGATGTTCAATCTTGATTACATATTGTTCAGCAACATTCGTGATTCCACATGCAGCAAGACCTGGACTGGAAAGTGGTTAGTAACATTTGTGCCAAGCAAGTGCTTAGCAATGACAATCTCCAGCAAGAGAGAATCTAACCATCGTCACTTGACATTCATTACTACCATTGCTGAATCTCTCACTATTAACATCCTGAGGCTTACCATTGACCAGAAACTGAACTGGATGAGCCACGTAAGTACAATGGCTACAATCACAGACCGGATGCTAAGAATCCTATAGCAAGTAACTCTCCTCTTGACTTCTAGGAGAAAGTGAGTTCCTGAAGAAGGGTTATGCCCAAAACATTGTCTCTCTTGCTCCTCGGATGCTGCCTGACCTGCCTTGCTTTTTTTACACCATGCTTTCCCAACCCTTCCTAACTTCCCAATGCCTACCCACCAACGTTCAGTCTGCCCTTAAATAACCTGCAACAGTGTACTCACATGCTTTATGCCTGTAAAGTGGATAGTGTGTAATCCAATTTTCAAGTTAATGAGTTTGAAGTGAATAGCATTTTGAACATCACTGTTCAAAAATTTTAAATCAGCAGCATGAGAATATCGCAGGAAACTGCATCAATACAAATTTGAATATTCATCTGGAAATTTGAAATCTACTGTGAGTGATTTAACTAAATTGATTTTTTGCAGTGATGTTCTTTAAATCACTCTGTATATTGGCAACAACAAGAACAAGTGCTTGCCCTAGAGCTTTAAACAGTAATTGCTTTCTTGTTTAAACACAGAATATATAGTGAAGTAGGAATTTGAAAACTCTCTCTGCATGTTCAATTACATTGTCTAGAATTCTCACAGAGAATGACCATTATCACTTCTATTTCAATAATGCACTCAAAGTATTCAACCCTATAAAGGGAGAGATATGTAAGACCAATACAGAACCTCTCAATGTTCTCTGAAATTAACATCACTGGTCCTGGTGAGGGTCTTCATAGCGGAGATCAAAAGTCAGTTCAGCCACAAACTAACCTTCCTGCTCTAGGTGACTTTGAAAGAAAGGATAATTCAAATTCTCTTCTGAAAGATTTCATTGATAAAAAGCCCTACCAATTTCTCAGAGTGGTAGTGAGTTTACATCTGAACCAAGAGGGCCAAGATCACAATCCCCACCTGTTTCAAAGGTGATTAATAACATCACTGAATGGATTGATCAGAAAATATCTTGAGGTGAGGTCAGATAATGATGGAAAAGCAAATAAATGCAAAAGTCTTCATTACACTTTAAAAAGATTTAAAAACAAATCTCTCCATGACAAATTGCTGTTTTAAGTGAGGGTACTGTCTTCATATCATTCTGATGAGATCGCTTGTGACAAAGTGGTTTTTCCTCTCTCATGTTCCTACCTGTTTCACCTGAGCCCTTCAACACTGTTTTAATATATTAGTAGGAAGATACTTCTGGGCAGTTTGGGTTTGTTGGTGAAAATAGGAGAACTGAAGAAGGCACATTGTTGATGATCATTTTTACAGTACAATAGCCAGATAGTACAAGGGAGTTTATTATTTGAATTCAAAAACTTAACAGATTTAGAATAGTGCGTTTAAGTCACTACTCAAACTAATTTGCATTTTGCTAAACGTAAATTCTGGCATGAAGCAACACAATGGTGGGCTAAGATAAAAAAAAATCCTAAATGGCAATGATAACTCACCACTCTCTGTAATACAATACTAAATTACTGAAACAAACTTTGAAAAATATATTGGTCTACCTATTCTCTCAGTACCTTCCACACACGTGACACTACCATCCAGAAGGACATGGGCAGCAGATACATCAGAGCTGTCATGGGAGTGCACATCAAAGGGCTTTGGGATGGGAAGGGATCCCATAACCTAGTGATGTGATAGGTTAAACAGGGGGGCAATCAGGTTCTGCCAAGCAGGCCATGTGAAAGAAGGAATGGTGTGGCATACTGGGAGAACGAGGTTTTGCCCCATTGCAAACTGGGTGCCTCCTTACCTCAACTTCCTTGTCACATTTGTTCATTTAAAAACATGGGCTGATTATTCCATCCAATTGCCCATAGCAGCCATATTATAATATGGGCAGTGTACTCTTGGGGTCATTGAACTTGTAACAAGTTTTTAAATTGATCATTAGTTATTTATTTAAATATGGTGAGCGGGCTGCCAATTATGGAGCTTGACCACTATCCACTTCTGCATATTATCAAGGGCAGTCACAAGAGTGGGTAGGGAAGTGGTAGGATGGGCATCCACCCAATTTTACCTGCCCTCTCTGTCAAAGATATATCTGTTGTCGATGTCTTATCTGGCTGTAGTCAAAAGGTTAAAACATACCTCCTTGTGATTGTTTAGACAAAAGAATTAACTTAAATTCTGAAGACTCATTGAAGATTAGTGTAACTTTAACAAGTTGTGAATAGCAATTGTTTCATCCCAAAGATGTGGCCTGTCTTATGCACAGGTGCCGCAACTGAAACAACTGGATGAGTTTTCTCTCTTGAGGTAGGTGTCACGAGAGAGGAAATTCCTTTCTTGCCACACCCACTGCAGAGAAAATGTCCCACCAGATCTGATTATTGCCCTGGGTGTGGGTGTTGGATGATGTCCTACATGCTGCCTCCATACTCAACTTGGAGGTGGCCCCAGTGTCAGCTGAGTGCTGAGGCAGGCTGTTTAATTGGTTCACTTCAGTTCAACACTTTCCTAGCTGTTTCCATAAAATTTAGGCCCCATCCTCACACTTAACATTCCTCCCATTCCAAAGTACTCCCTTCATGTTCTTCAGCCACCAATCCAAGTAGAAACATAATCTCTCTCCTTCCCCCATACACCCCCTTCTTCTTTACACTCTCCTTTGCAAATTGCTTTGTATCCCTAATGAGCAGACCTCAGAAGCTATATTGAGATGAAATATAATAAAGGTGTAATATCTGTTACAGCCTTTATGGCAGTTAAAAATAATCTCAATCATAAAATCACAACTTAAAACTTTTAGTTCCCTTTATGCATTTAATATCTCAAAAATAATTTCTATTTATAAACTTGGCCAAAGATGGCTAATTCTTTATTGACCTCTTTAAACTGTCTGCCAGTTATGATCTTAGAGACTCCTAGTGAGACAGTTCCATATGTAGAATACAGCCAAATATTAATAGTTATATAATGATGGTCCTCGTGATTGTAACTGACAAAACAAAAATCTTAATGGGCTGAGGATTTAAATAACTTTACAGCTGGAGATTTTTTTTTATCTCTCTGAAATGAAAGTTGTCACAAAGCTGGTCCTTTTCTCTAAGCTATTCCTTTTTCTTAAAGTTATTGTATCCTTGATTTTTTTCAGAAGGGTCGTGAAAAACTGCCCAGGCTCTGAAATGGCTGACTTCGTGCAGAGATGAATAGTTTTTTGGGATCCTTTTTGTTTACCCCTAAACAGATGATACCGCAGACCAAAGGCTTTCATGTATTACAAATAACTTGTACAATGAAAGTGATGTGGCCAGTCCTGGCAGCTGAGGTTTTTTGGTTTAGTTACAGCAGGGGATGTATGAAAAGCTGCTGGACTTCTTTCTCTTCTTGCAAACTGTAAGCCTTGGTTTGATTTTACCTGCTGTGCTAAGGGATGTATGGATTGGGACTGTTGCATGTATGTTCAGAATAGCATCATTAAGTTGGGTTTGGATAGGATAAGTTATCTGGTACTTTATTTTCTGTTCTTTGTGTTTTATTCTGTAATTTTATAAATACGTTTTGTTTGTTTAAAACTTGGCAGTCAACCCAGTTAATTTACACTGGGAATATCCACTATACACCTAGCTAAACAAAAAGCAAAGTTACGGTCTGGGCTACCTGCTCAAAGAGGTTTTGAGGGGTTTGGCCTAGTCCATAACAAAGTAGACATATTGTTAATTGTGAAAGGGCTTATGATTTAACTATTCCAAACACAGTTCAGAGACATACTCCTCCCTGCCCTCATACTATTCTACAGTCTGTAACCATAATTGAAGTTTTCCATTATCAGTCTCCATTGTTCTAGTATTTTTCATTAAATTCCCTGTGCATTTGTTTCTCTGTATCCTTCCCACTAGTTGATGGCTTATCAAATCCAATAACATAGTGGCAAATTTCTCATCTCTTAACATGATCTCAATGTGCACAAGGACCTGATCAAGCATCATGCTGGTATAAAACAACTGCTGGATTTTATGTTTGGGTGAGATCTTGGACCACTTCCCCACCACCTTAGAGACCAGAAAACCCTGAATCTGCTGATCCACCCTGAAGCCATCCACCTCTAAGAACTGCCATAAATGACTATCAGTTCCATGGGGAGGCTATGGCTACTGCTAGGTCAGTATCCAGTCTCCAAGGAGAATTGTGAATGAAGCCAAACCAAAGGTTATTGTCAAAGAATACCAGTGCATATGTGTGTGTATATTAGGGACTGCTGGGGGGGGAGAAGCAAAATAGAAGGGTCTAATTAGGGTTACATTGGTTGGCCTAGGTGGGGACTGTTAGGATATTGAGATGGACAAAGTGACAAGGCTGGGAAAGATTTGTGGTTGGCAATGGGGTGGGGGGGAACATAGGTGTGAACAGACCTTCGCGGGACCCTAAAAACAGCACAAGTTCCACAAAGGACATAAATCCAATATTGCCTGAAACCAGCCCAAAACAGTTAAACATTTACAATTCTCATTACATGTTTTCCCACTAAGCAGATATACTAGATACAATATATCTGTGCTTTAGGCTGTCTCCATGGATCGCATTGATTCCATAACTACAACTTTATTGAATTGTTATGGTTTCTGCCCATCATAAAGTCTGGGGCCCTGGATCCACTCATGTACTACAGCAGCTGTTCTATTTAACTTTACTATCCCTAATCTGCATCTGTCACATTTCTGTCAATGATTGACTATTTGTCTAACTCTCAATAGTCACTATATTTACATACAGAATACTGATTTTTGTGTAAAGCTATTGAGCACAGGTTATTCCATTCTTCGCGGCTCTGAGTCTTGGTAGTTTCTAACTGTTGATGCCAGGTTTACATCATCATCATCTCATTCACAAATGCATTCCCATTGTACTACAATTTGGACAGCCTGAAATTCCAAGACAATTTCATTTGACATTATTTTGAATGATATTTGCTTAAGAATACCTGCTTTTCTTAGAAATTAGAGCAATAGTAATCTTTCAGAGATGAGAAAGAGCGGCAGAAAGTGGGCTACATCACAACTCACAAAGAAAGCAATGGATACAGTTTATTCAAAAACATTCTTAAATTGTCTTACAGTAAGTTGAGAATGAGTTGGCGCCCCAGCACAATTACTATCCTTGAGCATCTCCACCTCAGATTCAAACTAAGAAGTCAAGATGAACAATACCAATATGGCTTTTAGAACTGGCTCTCATGTGTGAAGCTGACTTTTATAATTACATTTAAGTGAACAGTTACTAAATAGATAGGATGGACATTTTTAGGTAGTAGGTGAAACCACAGTCCGACAGATTAGAAGGCAAATTCATGTGTGAATGAATGTTTATCTTTGATGTATCACGGCACAATTTATTGGCAACTATGAAATGTCTGAGTCCACTGTGCAATGTCATAGCGCTCTCTTGTAATTAGAATTAGTATAAAATCTATATAATGAACTGTTATCAATCTGTCATAAACCACATATATGTTTCTAAAGCTCAGTCATAGACTAAACACTGTTATCTTCCTGTCATCTTGCTCCAAGTAATTGATTGTGTGATATATTTTTAACAGCCATGTTGACAGCCCAGCTATTTGCTTAAGCTAAGGGACTTTTGAGCATTTCTTCATTAAAATTTTATCGACCACTTCTGTGTTTTCACTTGAATATATCAATTTCACTGATCCAGCTTCCTACCTAGTCAAAAGTAATATGATTCTCCCATGATGAAAGAAAATGTTAATGATAATCAGTCACAGTGTTAATCTTTTAACCATCACTAAACTAGAATAGTAAAGACAACCAGGCAACTGAGTGCAGTTAACAATCTAAAACTTTTCTGGATATTTTGATATATTGAAACAAGAGATGAAACATTACAAATAACTAAAGCATTTTGGTTTGCATATACTTTGGGGATAATTCTGTGACCATGCAACAGAAAACTTGCAGTGTTATTGAGAAATGGCTAATTGACACATGCTGACACATTGCTCCATTCCTTTCAAAGACCCATGATTACTTTTTGCCACTGTAAAGCGGCTTGAACAAAATGTTACCTGAAAGAGTGATTTGCCTAATTTTATTTTCTTATTTTAGTTTATTTCTTCCCCAATAAATTAAAGATCAATTCTAAATGTGACATATAAAATTTGCAAACTTTTATTACTTTATTTTTAATTCTTTGGATTATTACCCACTTCAAAACCATGAGACAGTTAACAGATGAAAGAATCTGCGGTTGCCCTGTTCCTAGAAGCTTTCAGTCACTCAGTTACTGACTGCTACAGTGTATATGATTACTTTGGATTGTCAAAACTAATTTTCTCTCACTGCCTTCATATAGCCAACGAGGGCTGGGAATTCATCATTTAGATCATCTTGATCAGTAAGCGAAACCAAGGCAACATGTGTGTGTTCTGTTTCAACTTCATGAAGAAAAATCCGAAGAAGCAAACTGATCAGTTTACAGCTTTTAGGAAAAACAAATTGCATGCAATGATAACTGAAGCAAAACCACAACAAGCGATCGAGAGCCTCCAAGCAATTACATTTAAAGGAACCATTGTTTCACATTTATTAAGAGCACAGATTTGATTCTAAGCACTGGTGCAGTCAGACAATGATGATAGACCAAGTTTTGAAGGAATGATAATCTGTGTGAGACATACACTTTGACAGGTCTTTTGAAAGAGTAAATAAGAGAAGATAAGGTCAAGGTTATGGTGCTGGAAGATTGGGGTGGTGAGTAAGTAAAGTTCTAGGTGAGTAGACTGTATGGTGCAGACAGGTAAAGTGCCAGCTGGTAAGGAGCCAGTTAGGTCGGGACAAGTAGGGTAAGTAGGGTGCCAAGTAGATAGGGGTTACCGTACCAATTGGACAAAATGCAAGTGGGTAGGATAATAGGTAGGTAGGGTGCCAGAGCATATTATGTTAAGGACAACAGGACTATGTAGGGAAGACATCAGGTCAGGCAGGGTGGGGGGTCTTTTGTTGGGTCCTGGAGATGTGAGGGGCTATTTGGTCCTGGCAGAGTACAGGGGTCATTAGTTGGGGAGTCAGTTCACCATTGTTCAGGAGGTCTATTAGATATATAACTGTCTAACTTATCCTTGGTAAGAATTTACATAACTTCATCAGAACCATTCAAATTCGCTGATTAAAATGGAACCTGTCTAGTGGAATTGGTCAGTGGAATCTTTCATTTCACTGGCATGTTGAGGATCCTGCACAGTCCCTGTGCACAAGTTCTATCTTCACGGCAGAAATGATGATCACGCGTTTGGAAAATCCAAGTCAGTATGCCTATTGTGGTATACATTATCCTGTAGCTGAAACTGGTTTGAAGGGATAATGATCAACCCTTATAATTTATTCCACAAATGTTTCTAATTTCATTCATAATTACTTATAATAAAAATGCATATCAACTTTCCCTGACTATACATGTCCAATTGAACATGGCAATCAGGGCATTGTTTTCTGAAATCCATTGCTTGTCTAAAAGAAGCATTACTTACTATTTTGTCCTTAATATGTTTGTAGAATCCCTTTGGATTCTGCTTAACCTTATTTGCCAAAGCTATCTCATGGCCCCTTTTTGCCTTCTGATTTCCCTCCTAAGTAGACACCTACTGCGTTTATACTCTTTTTGGGATTCACTTGATCTCTGCTGTCTATACATGACATATGTTTTCTTGTTCTTGGCAAAACCTCTTTTTTTCTAATTATCCAGCATTCCCTACACCTACCAGCCTTGCTCTTTAACATAACAGGAACATTCTGTCTCTGGACTCCTGTTACCTCATTTTTGAAGGCTTCCAATTTTCCTTTCATCCTTTTACCTCCAAGGATCCTGTCCCCCACAATCAACTTTTGAAAATTCTTGCTTAGTACTGTCAAAATTGGCCTTGTTCCAATTTAGAACTTTAACTTTTAAACCTATTCTATCCTTTTCCATCACTATTTTAAAACTAATGGAATTATGATCACTGGCTCCAAAATACTCCCCCTTATTTCCCAAGAATAGGTCAGGCTTTGCTTCTTCTCTAGTAGTTGTTGGGCTTGTAAACTTAAACAAGCCAAACAAGAAATATGAAAACAGGGATATGATATGCTTAATTGTTTTCTGCAATAGTTTTTAAAAAGTAAAAGAGGCAACAAAAGCATCATGAATAACTGTTATTAAGTTTAGAGGACACTGGTTTTGCATAATTAATGATGAACTAGCAGTAAAACAGATGCAACTGTTTGATTAGAATGTAAAATAATTATTGGGAAGTATATCTGTCTCGATTTCACAATCTGTGATGTGACTGTTATTTTAATACATCATTCTCTTCTACTCTTTCCATTCATAGCTGTCAAGTCTTCTGAGAACATGGAGAAGGGAATAAATTACAGGTGAATCAGGCAACTTACTAATTTATGTTGGTCAAATGTGAATGGTGGTTAGGAAAGCAAAGGGAATGTTGCTCTTCTTGCAGAGGTTACAAAAGTAGGGAAGTCTTGGTATAGGGCATTGGTGACATCACAATAGGACCACTGAGAGGGGGAAAGTGAGATGATTCTCTTTGGAAGGAGTAACAGGAATACAGTGTACTGGGCTAATAGCAAGATTCTTGGCAGTGTGGATGATCAGAGAGATCGCGGTGTCCATGTACATAGATCCCTGAAAGTTGACAACGAGTTGCTAGGGTTGTTAAGAAGGCATACGGCGTGTTAGTTTTTATTAGTAGAGGGATTGGGTTTTGGAGCCATGAGGTCATGTTGCGACTGTACAAAATTCTGGTGCAGCCGCACTTTAGTATTGCACACAGTTCTAGTTGCTGCATTATAGGAAGATTGTGGAAGCATTGGAAAGGGTTCAAAGGAGGTTTACCAGGATGTTGCCTGGTATGGTGGGAAGGTCTTATGAGGAAAGGCTGAGGGACTTCAGACTGTTTTGTTAGAAAGAAGAAGGTTGAGAGGTGACTTAATTGAGGCATATAAGATGATCAGAGGATTAAATAGGGTGGACAGTGAGAGTCTTTTTCCTCGGATGGTGATGGCTAGCATGAAGGGACACAGCTTTAAATTGAGGGGCGAAAGATATAGGACAAAGGTCAGAAGTAGTCTCTTTACTCTGAGAATAGTAAGGGCGTGGAACACCCTGCCTGCAACAGTAGTAGAGTCGCCAACTTTAAGGGCATTTAAATAGTCATTGGATAAACATATGGATGATAATGGAATAACATAGATTAGACAGGCTTCAGATTGGTTTCACAGTTCAGCACAATATCAAGGGCCGAAGAGCCTGTACTGCACTGTAATGCTCTATATTCTATGTACCGCACACAGTTCTGGTCTCCTGATTTAAGGAGGATTGCACCTGAGATGAATTTCTGAGATGAAGAGATTTATTTTATGAGGAAAGGTAAAACAGGTATAGGTTGAGCCTATACTCATTAGGGTTTAGAAGGAGAAGAGGTGATTGAATTGAAACTTATAAGATTCTGAAAGCACTTGGCAGCATGAATGTTGAGTGGATGTTTCCTCTCATAGGGGTACTTTTCAGAATAAAGGACTGCCAATTTAAATCAGAAATGGAGAGGAATATCCTCTCTCAGAGGTTGAGAATTCAAGGATGGATCATTGAATATATTTAAGGCTGAGCTGGACAATATTTAGAACAACAGGGACATTAAAGGTTTTGAGAACAAGCAGAAAAGTAGACCTGTTATCTTACCAAATGGTGCAGTAGGCTTAAACAATCATATAGGATAAAGTGAGGACTGCAGATGCAGGAGATCAAAAAGGTATGGCACTGGAAAAGCACAGTAGGTCAGGCAGCATCGATGGAACAGGAGAATCAGCGTTTCAGGCATAAGCCCTTCCTAAGGAATGTGAGGGGGTGGGGGGTGGTTGGTGGGAAAGGGAGCTGAGAGATAAATGGGAGGAGGTTGGGGAAGGGGGGAAGGTAGCTTGGAAGGCAATAGGTAGATGAGGATGGGCAGTGATGGTGAGAAGTCAGAGCAGAGGGTGAGCGGATAAGTGGAAAGATAATGGACAGGTAAGACAGGTCATGAAGGTGGTGCTGAGTTGAAGGGTTGGATCTGGGATAAGGTGGGGGATGAGGAGATGAGGAAACAGATGAAATCAACATTGATGCTGTGTTTTTGAAGGGTCCAAGGTGGAAAATGAAATGTTCCTCCTCCAGGCATCGGGTAGCTTGGTATTTGGTGGTGGAGGAGGCCCACGACTTGGATGTCCTTGGCAGAGTGGGAGGGGGAGTTGAAGTGGTCGGCCACAGGACAGCGGGGTTGTTGCATGCAGGTATGAGTGACACATGTGACTACCTGTCCATTTTCCTTCCCACCTATCCGCTTCACCTTCTGCTCCGACCTATCACCATCACCCACCCCCCCCACCCTATCACCTTCCAAGTTACCTTCCCCCAAGCCCCATCCTCCTCCCATTTATTTCTCTGTCCCCTTGGGACCTCAACCCCCCAACATTCCTGAGGAAGGGCTTATGCCTGAAACCTTGACTCTCCTGTTCCTCAGATGTTGCCTGACCTACTGTGCTTTTCCAGCGCCACACATTTTAAGCAATCATATAGCCTACTCCTGCTCCTAAATCTTATAACTTTGTTTCTCTATGAGTGGAAAGAAGAAGGCAACACAAAATGAATGAGGCAAATTAAAGAATTTCACACAAAAATTTCAACCAAGTGATAGGGAGAGAAACTGCAAATAAACATGAAAGAGAAATAGAACAAGTCCATTTCATTGGTTGGGATCTTAGAAAAGTGTATATTGATATGAAACAACTGTAGATACTGAACATAATCTGTAAAGATGTGAATTAATTTTATGAAAATGGGACAAATATTATGAGTACATCAGGTTCCAAGAGATTGCTTGTGATAGTGGACTCTCTAGTGAGAGGTACAGCTGGACGTTTCTGCGACCGGCAGCATGGAATCAGAATGGTGTGTTGCCTCCCTGGTGCCAGGATCAAGGATTTCTTGCAGAAGGTGCAGAATGTTCTCGAAGTGGTGAGGGGCTAGCAGGAGGTCTTTGTGCACATTGAAAGTAATGACATAGGAAGGGAAAGGGTTGAGATTCTGAAGGGAGTACATAGAAAGTTAGGCAGGAATTTATAAAGGATGTCCTCGAGTGTACTAATATCTGGATTACTCCTGGTGCTATGAGGTAGTGAGGGTAAGAATAAGAGGCTATAGCAGATGAATGCGTGGCTGAGGAGCTAGTGCAGGGGAGAAGGGTTCACATTTTTGGATCATTGGAATCTCTTCTGAGGTCAAAGTGACCTGTGCAACAAGAACGGACTGCACCCAAAGTGGAAGGGGACTAATATACTGGCAGGGAGATTTCCTAGAGCTGCTCTGGAGGATTTAAACTCTTGAGGTGGGGGGCTGGGACTCACGGAGACAGTCAGGAAAGAGATCAGTCTGAGGCTTGTACAGTAGGGAAAGGGACAGGGCAGGACAGGGCAGGGCAAGCAAGACCAAAGCAGGGAACAAGGTAGGACTGATAAGTTAAACTGCATTTATTTCAATGCAAGAGGCCTAACAGGAAAGGCAGATGAACTCAAGATATGGTTAGGAACATAGAAGTGGGGATATCATAGCAAGTACAGAAATGTGGCTCACAGATTGACAGGTCTAGTAGTTTAATGTTCTAGGATATAATACTATAGGAAGGATAGAAATGGGTAAGAGGGTAGGGAGAGTACTGTTTTTGAAAAGGGAAAGCATTATGGCTGTACTTAGACAAGATATTCCTAGGAAGTTATTTGGGTGGGACTGAAAAATAAGAAAGAGATGAGAACCTTATTGGGACTATCCTATAGACCACCTAATAGGTGAAAATTGAGAAACAAATTTGTAAGAAGATCTCAATCATCTGTGAGAATAATAGGGTGGTTATGGTAGGGGATTTTAACTTTCCAAACATAGAATGGGATGGCCACAGAGTTCAAGGTTTAGATGGACGGGAATTTGTTATGTGTGCACAATTAGGTTTACTGCTTCAGTATGTGGATGCACCTACTAGAGAAGGTGCAAAACATGGCTTAATCTTGGGAAATAAGGCAGGACAAGCGACTGAGGTGTCAGTGGGGGAATGGTTTGTGGCTAGTGACCATAATTCTATCAGTTTTCGAATGCCTCTTGCATTGAAATAATTGCAGTTTAATTTATCAGTCCTACCTTGTTCCCTGCTTTGGTCCCGCCTGCTCTGATGGTTTGACACAGTTCTTTTTCCAACTATACAAGTCTCAGACCAATCTCTTTCCTTACTGTCTCTGTGAGTCCCAGCCCCCCACCTCACGAGTTTAAATACTCCAGAGCAGCTCGAGGAAATCTCCTTGCCAGTATATTAGTCGACTTCCAATTTTAAAATAGTGATGGAAAAGGATAGACTGGATCTAAAAGTTGCAGTTCTAAATTGGAGGAGGCCAATTATACATGTATAATTTCAGTTACATCACACTGTAAATTTTTGCTATAAACTCTGTGCCTTACAATTGTGTCCTCCACAATCACCTGATGAAGGAGCGGTGCTCCGAAAGCTAGTGTGCTTCCAATTAAACCTGTTGGACTATAACCTGGTGTTGTGTGATTTTTAACTTTGTACACCCCAGTCCAACACCGGCATCTCCAAATTATGTCATGTACAGACAGTGTATTGGTCAGTGCTTTGGGTATAAGAGTTGGGAGGCTATGTTGCAGTTGTACAGGACATTGGTGAGGCCACTTTTGGAAGAATGTTGTGAAACTTGAAAGGATTCAGAAAAGATTTACAAGGTTGTTGCCAGGGTTGGAGGATTTGAGTTATTGGGAGAGGGTTTAGAGGGATATGGGCTAAGTGTTGACAAACGGTACTAGATTAGGTTCGGATAGCTGGTCAGCATGGACGAGTTGGATGAAGGGTCTGTTTGCATGCTGTACAACTCTATGACTCCATGAATGGAGACCTGTCAGCCTTTGATTCCCCCAGTGGAGTGAGAACTGGCTCTCTCCAGTTCTCCATTTGGCAGAGAGGAGGCATGTCACCTGGATCAGAATACATCCTGATCATCTATCAGAGTTAGTTGGTAAGGAATATTACAATTTGTACACAATCAAAATGTAACCATTTACCCCAACAATGATCCCTTATCGAGCCACAGAGTTGTAGATGATAATCATGGAAACAGATCTTTCGGTCTAACTTGTCCATGCCAAACAGATATCCTAAATTAATCTCTTCCCATTTTCCAGTATTTGGCCCATATCCCTCTAAACCCTTTATATTTATACACCCATCCAGATATCTTTTAAATTTTGCAAATGTACCAGCCTCCATCACCTCCTCTGGCAGCTCTTTCTATACATGCTCCACCTTCTGTGTGAAAAGGTTGCCCTTTAGGTCCTTTTCAAATCTTTACCTATTCACCTTTCATGTTAAATCTATGCACTCTAGTTTTGGACTACCCATCTCCGGGAAAAAGACTTTAGCTATTCACTCTATCCATGCCCCTCATGACCTTATATACATCTATAAGGTCACCCCTCAGTGAGATGCTTCAAGCCAAGTTCCAGCAGGTTGATTAAATTATTTTTTTAAAAATCTGTGCTCTTCTCCAGTGATGAGTTGGCTTCTGTATGGGAAAACAGTCCAGAAGGGAATGGCGGAAGCTGGTGTTAGTGCAAAACTACAGCTTTACAGATAATCCTTGTAAATCTCTGAAAGTCCTGTCTAATTCAATGTATTAGTCTGTTAAACACTGTAAGGTTGTTGTCATCAGCAAACCTAAGCACCCTCATATCATCTTCAAAGTTGCTAGTGGTGGGGAGGATGAGCCAGCTGACCATGGCACTATGGTGCAGAAGGCCATTCAAGAGGGGAGAGCAAAAAGACAAGTGGTAGTTTAAGGGGATTCCATAATTAGGAGGATAGATAGTATCCTTTGCAAGCTGGATCAGGAGCCTTGCACGGTGTGTTGCCTGCCCGGTGCTAGGGTGCAAAACATCTCTGACAAGTTTGAAAGGATATTAGAGCAGCAGTAGTTGTGGTCCATGTTGGGACTAACAACATAGGCAAGACTAGGCTAGAAGATCTGTTTGGGGATTATCGAGCACTACGAACAAAATTAAGGAACAGGTCCTCGAGGCTCACAATCTCTGGATTACTGCCCAAGCCATGTGCAAATTGGCTTAGGCATAAGAAAATTAGGGAAGTAAACATGTGGCTAAGGGAATGGTGTGAGAAAGAGGGAATCCATTTCATGGGGTATAGACATCAGTTTTGGGACTGTGGGGATCTATACCGATGGGACAGTCTCCACCTGTACCCTTGGATGCATTTTACAGGGTCAGGAGACTTGTCTATCCCTAGCTCCATTAGCTTGCCCAACTCTTCCGTAATAATGATTTTTTTTATAGGTTCTCACCTACCTTCGTCTCTTTGTCAATTCGTATCTTCCACCGTGAAGACCGATACAAAATACGTATTGAATGCCTCAACCATTTCATCATATCTCATAACTAAATGCCCCTTCTCATCCTCTAAAGGACCTTAGTCACTCTTTTTAATTTTATATATTTATACAAACTTTTTCTATCTGTCTTTATATTCTGTGCTAGTTTTCTCTTGTGTTCTATCTTGCTTTTCTTTATAGCTCTTTTTGTTGCTTTCTGTTGACCTTTAAAGTTTTTCCAATCTTCTAGTTTCATGCTGTTTTTGTATGCCTTCTCTTTCAATTTGATAGCCTCCCTTATTTCTTTAGACACCCATGGCAGTTTTCTCTTTTCTTATAGTCCTTCCTTTTCACTGGAATATACTTCTGTTGAGCACTTTGAAAAATTTCTTTGAAAGTCTTCCACAGCTCGTTAACTGTCCCACCAAAAAAATCTTTGTTTCCAATCTACTATAGCTGAGTCCTCCCTCATTCTATTAAAGTCTCCCTGGTATTGGATTTTATGTTCATACTCTCCACCTGTATTCTAAATTCAACCATACTGTGACCGCCCCTTCCAAAAGGATCCCTAACTATGAGGTCATTAATTATTCCTGTCTCATTACACATGAGCAGATATGGAGTAGCTTGCTCCCTTATCGGTTCCACTGCATACTGTTCAAGAAAACTATCACAGATACACTCAACGAACTCCTCCTCGAGGCCACCCTGGCCGAGTTGGTGCGACCAATTAACATGTAGATTACAATTCCCTATGATAATTGCCATACCATTTTAACAGGCATTAGTTATTACTTTGTTGGTTGCCGTCCCAATGCGATGTCTTATTTGGTGGCCTATAGACTATGCCCATCAGTAAGGTTTTCTTCTTAGAATTTCTACTTTCCACCCAAATGAACTCAAACTGATTCTCCATTGAATCTATATCATCTCTCAGCACCGCCTGATGGTGTCCTTGAATGTCAGAGCTACACCAACTCCTTTACCTTCCTGTCTGTCTTTCCGAATAGTCTGATACCCCTGGATATTTAAATCCCAGTCATGACCATCCTGTAACCATGTCTCCATGATGGCTCCTAAATCATATTCATCCACGATGGTTTGTGCCATTAACTCCTCATCCTTGTTATGAAAGCTATGAGCATTCAGATAATGTGCCTTAATGCTAGCTTTTTTACACTCATGATTTCCAACATCTCTCATAATATCTTCTGAGTTATCCTTCCTTTTTACTTCTTTCAGAAACCTTCCTGCACACATGCTAACCTGCTGCCTACCTTTTTATTTACCATCATACTTTCTGTCGGTTTCCCTTTACCTCCCTCCCAACTCACTAGTTTAAAGTCCTAGTGACCAGCCTGTTTATCCTTTTTGCTAGAACACTGGCTCCAGACCAGGAAGTGTTTAGAGGGATATGGGCCAAGGATGCCTTTTAAATGCTGTAATTGTACCAGCCTCCACCATTTCCTCTGGCAATTCATTCCATACACGCGCCACCCATTGTGTGAAAAAGTTGCCCTTTATGTCCCGTTTATATCTTACCCCTCTCAACCTAAACCTATGCCCTCTAGTTCTGGACTCCCCCATGCCGGGGAAAGGACCTTGTCTATTTATACAATCCGTGCATGCCATGATTTTATAAACCTCTATAAAGCTTATAAACACATAAGGTTTATAAGGTATATACCTCAGCCTCCAATGTTCCAGGGAAAACAGCCCCAGCTCATGTAGCCTTTCCCTATAGCTCAAATCCTCCAATCAAAGAAGGGCTGGAGGATTTGAGCTATAGGGAGAGGCTGAACAGGCTGGGGTTGTTTTCCCTGGAGCGTCGGAGGCTGAGGTGTGACCTTGTAGAGGCTTACAAAATTATGAGGGGTATGGATAGGGTAAATACGCAAAGTCTTTCCCCTGTGGTCGGGGAGTCCAGAACTAGAGGGTGTAGGTTTAGGGTGAGAGGGGAAAGATATAAAAGAGACCTACAGGGCAACTTGTTCACACAGAGGGTGGTATGTGTATGGAATGAGCTGCCAAAGGAAGTGGTGGACGCTGGTATAATTGAAACATTTAAGAGGCATTTGGATGGGTATATGAATAGAAAGGGTTTGGAGGGATATGAGCCAGGTGCTGGCAGGTGGGACTAGATTGGGTTGGGATATCTGGTCGGCATGGATGGGTTGGACCGAAGGGTCTGTTTCCATGCTGTACATCTGTGACTCTATGAGGAACCTTGTCAAACACTTTACTGTAGTCCATATAGATCACATCTACTACTCTGCCCTCATTAATCTTTTTTGCTACTTATTCAAAACTCAATCAAGTTCATGAGACATGATTTCCCATGCACAAAACCATGCTGACTATCCGTGATCAGTCCTTGCCTTTTCAAATGCATGTAAATTGTGCCCTTCAGGATTCCCTCCAACAACTTGCCCATCACCAATGTCAGGCTCAAAAGTTGATAATTCCCTGGCTTTTCCTTTTCACCTTTCTTAAATGAATATGCGCTTTTTTTAAAAGTTCCTGAATATATATGTAAACATTGAAATGACCAATGCACTTAAAAATGTAGAAATAATTTCATTAAGTCTTTGTAACAACTTAGCACAATTGCAAATTACTATGCAGCAAGGAAATGTCTCTATATCTCCTTAGGTCACATCTATTGGTGGAGAATTTGATAACAAGATAATCAGAATAGCAAAAGGCTTGATCCCTCATGGATATCTCACACTTCACTGTGTTCCACTGTCTAATGCATTCTTTCTACAGGATTAAGAAGTGATATACTTACACTAAACACATTTCTGTAATATTCAATTAGCTCCCTAATAAAGGGAATGAATCCACTTTCGCCTCGCATCCAGAGAAAAGTTCAAACATGCTTACACAGATAAGATTAGAGGAAAGCTCACTTTAATTTTCTTAATAATAAATCTTAGATCACAATCTTAGAATAGTCCTATCCTAAGAACAAATCCAAAAAATTGATCGCTGTTTCATCATTCAGATCATTGCTGATCAGTATCATAACTCCATTTACTTGCCTACATTCCAAACACCTTAATTCTATTACCTAACAAAAAATTTTTGTCGGCTTTTAAATGTTCAATTGACCTAGCGTCAGTAGCTTTTTGGAAGAAAGAGCTCAAGTAGTGTTTCTTGGTAATACTCCTGAATATCTCAGCTTAATTCTAAGATTGTTGTATCTCGTTCTGGTGTCTCCAAGTGAGAGAAATTGTTTCTTCAGTATCTACAAAAAAGTTGTGTGCAATATGATACATTACCAATTAATGAGATCACACACAAATTGTTTGAAGGTAGGAGTGGTTTAAATGGCTTTCTTATAATATTAGCAATGAAACTAAGGACCTTAAGAAAATAGTTAACTGTATATATGTGATCACTGGACCACTTATAAGTGCTAGATCAAAAAACTAACAATTTCCAATTCAGAAGGACAATTAAAAATGTTTGGTTAACCTCAGCTGGAGGTAGTGCATATAATTCTGAGCACCATACTTTAGGGAGGATGTTCAGACCCTGTGGTGGACAGTAGTTTTGAAGGGTTTCTGTTGATCAAGTTCTATAAAGATAAAGCACTTTTCTCTGGCAAGTGAATTTGTAACCAGAGGTCAAGGGATTAACATAATAGAAAAATAATTATAAAAGATGTTGTTAAGATCTAAAATATACCATCACAGAGGGCGTGGAATCAGGTTCCACAGGAACCTTTGGAAGATAATTAGACATGTATTTTAAAAAAAAAGGGCTGGGTTGCTGGAGAAAATTGAATAGCAATTTCAAAGAGTTTGCAAAAATCATGACAGGCCAAAATTAATACCATAACTGAGTTCTGCATGTCTTCGATAGTTGATGATGGCCTCCCATTGGTTCACTAATGTCATTTAGGGAAGGAAACTGCCATTCTTACTTGCATTGGCTTACATGTGACTCTAAACCCACAGAAATATGGTTGATTTTGAACTGCCTTCTGGACAATTAAGGATGGACAAGAAATGCTGGCTGAGCCTGTGATGCCCTCTTCCTGCAAATAATTCTTTTTAAAGTAGGATATTTTACCTGATGTGGCAATGCTTATGTTATTCTTTGTAACAAAGAAATAAGATTTGAGTACCCTGACGTTGAATGATCCAACAGACATTTATCACAACTTATGATAATTAATAATATTACATTCAGAGGCACATCCATCTTGGGGTTAAGAATAAATTGTTTGGTTAACATTAAACTCTTTGGTTACAAAGAGTAGCAGGCTTCTAACAATGTGTCATACTTCAAGTATTCTTTTGTTTTTCATTTAAATTAATCATTTTGATGATAATATAGAAAGCATGGTTAGTACATTTGTGGACAATACATTGGTGTCACAGGAGACAGTGAAGAAGGCTTTCTAAGATTACAAAGGGAGCTTGATCAAATGGTCACTGGGTTGAAAAACAGCAAATCAAGTTCAATCTGGGTAAATGTGAGATATTGCATTTTGATAAAACAAACAGATGTAGGACTTCTACAATTAATGGTAGGGCTTTGGGTAGTGTTGTACAACAGAGGGATTTAAGGGTTCAGGTACATGATTGTTTGAAGTTTGAATCACATAGACAAGATTGTTAAAAAGGCATTCAGCACACCTGTCATCATTGCTCAGTCATTTGAGTAAAGGAGTTGGGAAGTCATGTTGAAATTGTACAGTACATTGGTGAGGCCTCTTCTAGAGTACAGTGTTGAGTTCTGGTCTCCCGGTTATAGGAAGGATATTATTAAGCTGAAGAGAGGTTAGAAGAGATTTAGCAGCTTATTGCCTGATATGGAAAGTTATAATGAAAGACTGGATCGGCTGGGACATTTTTCCACTGGAATGCAAGACGGTGAGAGGTGACCTTATAGAAATTTATAAAATCATGAAGGGTATAAATAGGGTTAATGGTAGTTGTCTTTTCCCTTAGGTGGGGCATTTCAAGACTGGGAGGCACATTTTTAATGTGACAGGAGAGAGACTTAAGACAAGAGCATCAAATGTTTCACACAGAGGATGCTTCGCGTGTGGAATGAACTTCCTGAGGAAGTGGTGGATGTGGGCACAATTACAACATTTAAAAGACATTTGGATAAGAACGTGAATAGGAATGGATTGGAGGGATATAGGCAAGTAGCAGGCAGGTTGGACTAGTTTAGTTTGGGATTATATTTGGCATGGACTGGTCAGACTGAAGGGTCTGTTTGTGTGCTGTATGATTCTATGATTCCATAAATGGCCTGGGTTAAAGTGAAGAATGTAATCCTTATACCATCAGGCCATATACTATCATATGATGACACCATGAACATGTCTCTTAAATATGCATTGACACACTGTGTCTGTTGAAGGTATACTGACTGTGAGACAAAATACAACATCCATCCTCCTTTTCCAAAAAGAAAAAAACAATTCTGAACAGTTATAAATGATTATAAATAGGCATGCTTTGTGAGTTTGATCATTATAAAAGACAGAAATAAATTGTTTACAAAATTAATAATTCAAATTTCAAAATAATTTGGAGGCTTGCCAATTAATCCTAATCTGGTAATTATATATTTATCTGGAAAAGTATATGTTGCTCTCTGTTATAATTCTTTGTCAACTTTGTTGTTTTGCTGCTGGTTGCTGCCACTCAAGATCATGGCATAATCATTATTGAAGTTTTATTTCTTGCACTCTTGATCTAAGCTGGCTTCAGTTCATTCCCAATGTTGCTCTCTGATCAGCGATAACTTTGCATGATCGGGGCTGGTTGCATATTTTCAAAACCTATGCTGTTGCTTACGTATCTCTATTTCAATTTCTAACTCACACTCTATCTTTTGTGCAGATATGGTAGCTATCTCCCTGCAGCATTGTTGTTTATCCCTTACAATCTCCTCTGTTTTGAAGAATGTTCTGTGGCTCCAGTTGGTAACTGGGCAAGGCTATTCACACTTGCTTCCAAGCACAAACTATACTGGGGATGACAATCAATTATCCACAACAACGCTAGACCTATGATCCTCAATTTCTAAATATATACATATGTTCAGCCAAACTGTTTGAATTTGGATAGATGAGTGGTGATGTGGTATGCGTCAATCAGATAAGTACATGCTTTAAAAATTCTACTCATGAACTGCAGTCCATTCTCAAAAGATATCCATTCTGAGATACTGCATAAACTGGAAATCACAATTATTATGTCAGTAACCATCATGCTGGTTGGGCTGCTAAGTTGCTGCATTATAAAAATTTGGAGAAGTAATCTATCACAAGGATATAATGTTCCCTATGCACTGGCAATAAATCTGTTGTTACTTCTGTGTAAGGAGTATTATAGAATCATAGAATTTCGATCCATTTGGCCTATCAAGTCCACATAGATCCTCGAAACAGCATCCCAGCCAGACCCACCCCCTTCCCCATCCCTGTAACCCTGCGTTTTCCATGGCTAATCCCCCTAGCCTATATATCACTGGTCACTATGGTCAATTTAGAGTGGCCAATCCACCTAACCTACACATCTTTGGACTGTGGAAAGAAATCGGAGTACCCAGAGAAAACCCAGACTAACGGGGGAGAATGTGCAAATTCCACACAGTCAGTGTCGATGTGGATTGTCTCTTTTCTATTGGGGTTGGTACATTTAGCATGGCTCACATGCATTCTCAGGTACTGATTCATCCTGAAAATGACATGGATCTATGTGGTAGCTTCATTGGACACACAATATGCAAGTATCTTGGTGTAAGACGGGCATGATATCCTGGCATAATCCTTTTGCTTTTAGGACTTGTTTATCCTTGAAAGTGACTTGCCTTTACATGCTAAGTTTGTTTTCTATGGCCAAAGCCTCTCAGGTACTTCTTTAACACAAGCCATCCTGAACAATAATCTTTTGCAACTTTTGTAGACATTTATCTTCAGCCAATTGTAACTGATCACACTTAGGCAAAAACATAACAGATCACCTTTGATAACATCTTCAACTTCAACTGATTTGACTGTGTCACATGGGGTCTATTCTCTCACAATGGGCATGATGTGAATTCCATTTCATTTTGATTACTGATATCTGTGTGTACTGGTAATCCTGCCCAGCTGGTCCTTCAGAATGAACTGCTAGATTACAAGAAGCCACGATAAACTTGTGAATTGATTCTGCAGTATGGTTCTGCCAATGTACAGCATTAGTGATCCATTGCACAGGGGTCAGCATTGTGGCTTAGTGGTTAGTACTGCTGCCTCACAGTGCCATGGGACCCAGGGTCTATTCTCTCTGTGTCTGTGTGGGTTTCCTCCAGGTACTCCAGTTTCCTCCCACAGGTTAGGTGGATTGACCATGACAAATTGCTCACATGGGATATGTGGGCTCAGTGGATTAGTCATGGGAAATGTAGGGTGACAGGGATAGGGTAAAAAGGGGTCTGGACAGGATGCTCTTTGGAGTGATGGTGCGGACTCGATGAGTTACAGTCATAAAGTCATAGCAATGTACCGGATGGAAACAGACCCTTCGGTCTAACCCGTCCATGCCGATCAGACATCCCAACCTAATCTAGTCCCACCTGCCAGCACCCGGCTCATATCCCTCCAAACTCTTCCTATTTATATACCCATGCAAATGCCTTTTCCTCCACCACTTCCTCTGGCAGTTCATTCCATACACGTACCACCCTCTGCATGAAGAAGTTGCCCGTTGGGTCCCTTTTATATCTTTTCCCTCTCACCCTAAGCCTATGCCCTCTATTTCTGGACTCCTCCACCCCAGGGAAAAGACTTTGTCTATTTATCCTATCCATGCCCCTCATAATTTTGTAAACCTCTATAAGGTCACCCCTCAGCCTCTGAGGGAAAACAGCCCCAGCCTGTTCAGCCTCTTCCGATAGCTGAAATCCTCCAACGCTGGCAACATCCTTGTAAATCTTTTCTGAACCCTTTCAAATTTCACAACATCTTTCCGATAGGAAGGAGACCAGAACTGCATGCAATATTCCAACAGTGGCATAACCGATGTCCTGTACGGCCGCAGCATGACGTCCCAACTCCTGTACTCAATACTCTGACCAATAAAAGAAAGCATACCAAATGCCTTCTTCACTATCCTTTCTACCTGCGAATCCACTTTCAAAGAGCTATGAACTTGTACTCCAAGGTCTCTTTATTCAGCAACAACAGTTGAATGGTTTGCTTCTGCACTGTTGGGAGTCAATGAATAGATGTTGTGAGTCTGTCTCTTGTAAGAATTACAATGCCGTTCCACTTGCTGAGGTATATATCTGTCAGGATATGTGGTGGTAATATGTTGGCACAAGCTCCTTTGTTGCTTTTAGCTTTTACAGTTTATCATTCTGCCTTTTCAGGAGTTACAATATTCATAATTGTCAAGCTTCTCATCACCTCAGCGTGTGGACATTGGACCCGGTGTGTAAGATTAACCATATGGAAAGTTTAGTCAACTCATGAAGTTTGCCTTTCATTTTGTTCACTTTGAATCTCATGGATACATTTGTATTTGCTTGTCTTCTGAATGGTTTCCTTGCTGCTGGTGCTGTGGTGTTACACCATCTTGTTGGTCACCTGTATTTTGTTGTAAGGTCTAGTTTTGCCTCTGATAACCAATTTTCCACACGTGCATGTCCAATGTTCTTTAGTGCACACTCTTTGTGGATATATAAAACCATACAGCTTTTGGGCAGGTGTGGCAAACCACATTTGTGACAGATCTTGTTGGTCTAGCAATAGCTTTGGCTGCACCTAATCTATGTAATTGCTGTTGGCCTGCATTAAGGCTTCAAGCTCATGGCCAATCTCAAAAATTATCAGTAATTTGGTCCTTTCCCTTGTTCTGAAGGCTTTAATTGTTGTAGTGGCAATTGCTAATAAGATAAGTCATAGAGTCATAGAGATGTACAGCATGGAAATACACCCTTCAGTCCAACCTGTCCATGCCAACCAGATATCCTAACTCAATCTAGTCCCACCTGCCAGCACCTGGCCCATATCCCTCCAAACCCTTCATATTCATATACCATCCAAATGCCTCTTAAATGTTGCAATTGTACCAGCCTCCACAACTTCTTCTGGCAGCTCATTCCATACACGTACCACCCTCTGTGTGAAAATGTTGCCCCTTAGGTCTCTTTTATATCTTTCCCTCTCACCCTAAACTTATGCCGTCTAGTCTGGACTCCCCGACCCCAGGGAAAAGACTTTGTCTCTTTATCCTGTCTATGCCCCTCATAATTTTGTAAACCTCTATAAGGTCACCAGTCTTTCTGAGAATTTCTCTTTGAAAACTCTTTTACTGCAGCATCTTTTAACAACCTGATCTATAGACTCTTGGAATTACTATCTGCATGTCACAAGTTAGAGTATGTTAATTCTGAGTTGGAAAATGTGGCGCTGGAAAAGCACAGCAGGTCAGGCAGCATCTGAGGAGCAGGAGAATCGATGTTTCAAGCATAAGCCCTTCATCATGAATGTGGGGGGGGGCAGAAGGGGACTGCGAGATAAATGGGGGCAGGTGGGGCTGGGAGGGGAATGGAGCTGGGAATACGATAGGTTGATGCAGGTGGTGGGGGGATGATGGTGATAGGTCAGAATGGAAGGTGGAGCAGATAGGTGGAAACGAAGATGGACAGGTAGGGCAGTTCAAGATGGCAGTGCTGAGTTGGAGGGTTGGATGTAGGGTGAGGTGGCGGGGGGGAGGGAAGATGAGGAAACTGGTGAATTTCACGTTGATGCACTGGGATTGGAGGGTCCCAAAAAGCGGCAGATGAGGTGTTCTTCCTCCAGGTGTTGGGTGGCTCAGATTTGGCAGTGGAGGAGGCCTAGGACTTGCATGTCCTTTGTGGTGTGGGAGGGGTTGTTGAAGCAAATATACCATCAAATTGACAAATAACTGCATGTGAAGGATTTTGCTTTTACTTACACCAAGCAATAAAACTTGGGCACTGGGTCACTTGTATTGATGATAGACCACTTCAACTCCCCCTCCCAATCTGCCGAGGACATGCAAGTCTTGGGCCTCCTCAATCGCCAAATCCTAGCCACCTAATGCCTGGAGGATTAAGACCTCATTTTCCACCTTGGGATCCTCCAACCACATGTCATCAACTTCAATTTCACCAGTTTCCACATCTCCCCTCCCCTACCTCATCCCAGATCCAACCCTCCAACTCAACATCATCCTCTTGAATGGTTCCCCCGTCCATCTTCCTTCCAACCTATCCACTCCACCTTCTGCTCTGACCAATCACCATTATCCCCCAACTGCATCTATATATCACCTTCCCAGCTACCTTCCCCCTAGCCCTACCACGCCCCCATTTATTTCTCAGTTGCCCTCTACAACCGCACCCCCCCAACATTCCTGACAAAGAGCTTATGCCTGAAATAGCAATTCTCCTGTTCCTCAGATGCTGCCTGGCCAGCTGCGCTTTTCCAGTTGTGCTTTTCCAGAATTAACTTGTGATATGCACATAACAATTCCAAGAGACTATAAATCGAGTTGTTAGAAGATTCTCCTGTTCCTCAGATGTTTGCTTGGTATAAATAAAAGCAAAACCCTTCACCTGCGGTTGTTTGTCAATTTGCTGGTATGTTTGCTTCAACAACCCCTCCCACACCACCAAATCTTGGGCCTCTTCGACTGCCAAATCCTAGCCACTCAACGCCTGGAATAAGTACACCTCATCTTTTCCAGCGCCACACTTTCCGACTTTGATCTCCAGCATCTGCAAACCTCACTTTTTCCTATGTTAATTCTGAGTTAATTCTGATCGTAAGCTTGTCTTTAAGTAACCTTCCAGCTCTTTTCTGGAAGTTACTAGTCAGCTAAGGGAAGATGTATTAATTCTGCAAAACCCCATCTTGTGAATGGCAACCAAGATTTTCAGAACTCTCTTTCTCAGGGTTACTTGAAAAATAAAATAGAGATTCCAAGATTAGGTGTTAACTGTAAAAGAACACAAAGTAGTGCTGTTTTAGCTCTCCCATAAGGCATCAATGCTTAATTTAGTTTCAGATGAACAGTGCCTGCTGCTGGTGTGTGGAAATTGCCAGTCTCCACTGGAATAAAGGTGGTTTTGTGTTGCCTGCTGGCAAGACTTGTTTGGATTCAGGTTACTTTGGATTCCTATGACTGGTGGAAACAGAAGGTGCTCATTTCTTTTAGCTCTTTACCAGACTTAAGTCACATCATAAAGGTGAAACAGTCCACCCCCAAACACTTATTTACTCATATCTATGCCATCTGGCTGCATGTAGGTGGACTGTAAAAGAAGATTGATATAATATTTTGGGCTCCAACACAAGTATGTCTTCAAATGAAGTGAGTTTATTCAAGGAGGTCATACAAATTAAGCCAGCATATCTGTGGTTAGTTTGTTTTTTTACATTTTGCTAGTCAGACTTTTGATTTTACATTCCATCTTTCAAAGGGCGTCTATATGGTATGTGCATCTAGGCCCAATCAATGCAGGGTTTCACAGAACCTTTCAAGCCAAGAAAAGCTGTGAAAACATTACTGTTTTGAATAGAATATTTGTTTTTTTCTGCTGCAGCACGTATGCTGCTTAGAAATACTTATAAGTATTACTCGTACGTTAAATGGGAGTATACAGATTCACCTATAACATAAAATGTTAGACTCTTTTCACTACAGTACTTAATCAGAAAATGTCAAATCAAATGTGCAATTCCTTATGGAAAACTCAACCAACTGTAGAGTCAAGTAACTGAAATCTGGGGTCAATACAAATAGACTGCTGCAACCTAGTGGATGTCTTTCTCCTCTGTCCCCTCAATGACTCACATAAACTTGGTTTGGCAGCATCAGATGATATAACGTACAGTAAGAGCTGTATGGCTGTTATTAATAATGTTATAATCAGCTTGTAATGCCATTTCATATCAACAATTGTATGAGACTGCAAATGCAGATGGGAGTACAGTGGAAGAACAAAATACAATATTGCATTTCACAGGAGTGCATTTTGACCTTGGTTTGTGACAGAGCCACTGGCTCTGCCTCATGACTGGGATAATGATGCAGAGATCACTGGATAAGGGTCAGAATCTTTGCACTGGGACTTCCAGCTTCCTTGGTCTTGGAGACATTTGGAACAAAATTGATAGCTGTTCTACCTAGTCATCAAAGGCAGTAAGCTTGTAAGTGGGGACTTTCCAGTGTACTTTGGGGCATTCACGTTGTGCCCAGAGCTCTGAAAATAGAGATTATACATCTTCAAAATGTTGCTTCTTTACAAAGGGGTCAAAAGAACATGACAAATGGTGACATGAGTAGGCCATTCAGCCAATCAAAATGACTCCACTGTCAGTAAGATCCTGACTGATGTAATGTAATCTTGACACCACGTTCCTCCTTGTATCCCACAATCCCTGTCTGCCTTGTCAGTCAAAAATCTTTCTCAGGTCTTGGATACATGTGTCTATTGCTTGTCCTGGGGATGCTTGTGAATCTCAGACTTTCTTTATTACAACTGAAACTGAATCTAGAGTATTTCATTTAGACGCCTAGTTTCCAAAATCAGATATTAAAAGATTCAAGCCATAGTCTCATGAACTTTCTCACCCATATGCAGACTGGGTTGTCAAATCTGGATTACAATAAAGACATTGTTTGCTTGCAAGTGGCAAGATATTGAAGAGTTATTTTGAATGTAAGAAAGATAATTTGACCCTATTTAAACAGATCAAATATGTTATATATCTTTAGAAGTATATCAAAACAATTCACAGTCTGTTGTAATGCAAGAAATTTGGCAACCAAACTGCACACAGCAATCTCCCACAAACAACAATATAATAATGACCAGATAACTTGTTTTTATGATGTTGATTGAAGGATAAATATAGTTCCTTTTTAATTATTCCCATGTAACTTTTTAAATCTACCTGATAAAGCAAATAGAGTCCGGGGAGGGGGAAATGGGGCATGGTTTAAGTTCTCATATCAAAGACAGCACCTGTAAGAGTGCAGCATTCTCAAACTGCACTGAAATGCCAACTTTGATTTTCATTAGATCAATGAAGAATCAAGAAAATAACACTTCAGGATACATATTCACTGACAATATCTGGCAACAAAGCAGTCAAAACTAAAATGTTGATTTAACCCTGGTGTTCAGCTTAGCTACTGTACCCAAAGGCATGATCTTGAGTCTGAATGCTTTGTTGAGATAAGCTGTTCATGGTCAATCAGCCTTATCTTAGTCACTGGAGCTCCGGACAATGTCTGATTTAATCTGTTGTGATAAGCTGCCCACGACTGATGTTTGTCTATCTCCAGTCTAAATTCATAAAACTGACAATAATCAACCAACCTTATTTTTTTTTGGCCTTGGTTGGTTGGGAAAACAAAATCACATTTTACTGATTGTACAATCACAAAATAAATGAGGTATAGTGGTAGAGGCAAAATGATAGAGAAGGAAATAGCAGGTTAGTTAGCATACAAAACAGGCCATTTAGGAGTGAGGAAAGCAGAAATGTCTTCAAGCAGAGAGAGTGGTGAACCTGTGAAATTTTCTATCACATAAAATAGCTGAGTCTGAGACATTGAATGGTTTCAAGATGTTAAATATAGTTTTTTGGACTAAAGGGAGTGAAGGGTGTGAGGAGCAAGAAGGTAGTCATGATTTGGAGATGCCGGTGTTGGATTGGGGCGAACAAAGTTAAAAATCACACAATACCAAGTTATATTCCAAGAGCTTTATTTGGAAGCACTAGCTTTTGGAGCACTGCTCCTTCATTAGATGGTTGTGCTGATGAAGAACCACCTGATGAAGGAGCAGTGCCACGAAAGCTAGTGCTTCCAACAAACCCTATTGGACTATAAACTGGAGTTATGAGATTTTTAACTAGGAGCAAGAAGGAACAGGGTACTGTATTGGATGATCAGTCATGAATGCAGGGAAGCAGGTTGGAAGGGCCACATAGCATATTCCTGCTTTTATTTTTAAGGTTTCCATGGTTATGACTTAACTCAGCAGTAACAGTGCAAGATGATTCTCTACCTATATTTATTGCTGGAGTATTGCAATTGCCATCATTTAGTCTTGCCTTGGATCAGATCAAGAAAGAATTTTGTCACTATTTGGCCATTGTCAGGAGTTGGATTTATTATGAGATGTTACCTGTGAATTTGAGCTGGGGCTGAAACTGGATTTGGAGAGAGAATTATGTATCAAAATATCACGATGAAACAGAACAATGCTGTTGAATACATTGCATAGATAGAATCAGAAAGTTTGACAGGGCATAGTTAGCCCAAGTGAGTGAGAAAAACTGTGGAATGTAGAAAATTATTTGAGCCATCCAGTTTTGATCCAAGAAGGACAAATGGAACATTTTGTTAATGGTGAGAAGAGTGAAGCAATTTGGTTCTATTTCCATGGCCAGCTAACAGCATGGGCTCAGATTCACAAAGTAATTAAACAAAAAGTGTGATGCTGGGAAAGTACAGCTGGTCAGGCAGCATCCGAGGAACAGGAGCATTGATGTTTCAAGCATAAGCTGTTCATCACATACCTGATGAAGAGCGTATGCTCGAAACGTTGAATCTCCTGCTCCTGAGATGCTGCTTGACGAGCTGTGCTTTTCCAGCACCACACTTTTTTAACTCTGATCTCCAGCAACTGCAGTCCTCACTTTCTCTAAAGTAATTACACAGACTATTATAATGTTAACTTCCAGTTCAGGAGGACTAGAATACACAAGGAATGAAGTTATCCTTGAGCTGTATAGAGCTTTGACCAGTTTCTGTTTGGAATATGTGTTCAGTTAAGGTTAGCAGACCTTTGTATGTCCAGTTGAATAAAACCTGAACCACAAAACAATCAATGTTTGAAGGGAACAGGGAGGGTACAAATGTGAAACATTCACATATGAATTTCTTTAACCATGGAAAGAGATGAGGGAGTAGCTATCATGAGAATCAGTCAGTAGACAAGAACCACTAGAAGTATAGATACCCCCAACCAAAGGGAGATCTGCACTTTCATCCTAGATGTGGGTAACTGGTGTTTGTAAATTTCCAGTTCCACCTGATCACCTCAAAGCTTTATAATCTTGTCATTTATTCATAATTTTCCTTAAAATATAGCTTTCATTACAGTCCTATAAAAGTATAAATCATTCAGACCTTTAAAGCATTCACTGCAGATGCCACAATCACTTGACCACTCTTTACCTTGTGTAAGTGAATACAGTGCAATTGACAAAACAGATCTAAAAGCTGTCGATCAAGCATTTTTTTCTTTGGATGATGTTGTTTTAGCAGAATATTGGCTACTGGGTCTCTCAGCCAAGTTTCCAAAAGATTCATTGTTTCTGTACAGAGTATACTGAATGTGCATGGAAGTGTAACAGGGTAGAATGGAAATATTGAGGATTCATAGGAGCTGAGCGAAAAGGCATAATTTGATATGATTTGGGGAGAAGCTTTCTCATTTACTTAACAAAAGATTCCCTCATCTAGACTATGTTGACAACAACTCAATGGGGCCATGAGCTATGTGCCCCTGAGAAGTTAGCTTCATGCACTCCACAGCTCAGATGAGGACATGCTTATCTCACAAAGCAGATTACTGGATTATGAATGCAAGGACTTAGACTTAAGCAGGGTTCGGGACCTAAACTAGCTGCTGCTTCATCTTGCGATGATGAAAATCAGGAATAATCAGAACTAAGTGATTATGGCCTGCTTCTAAAGGTCTATAGAGCCTCCCAAACACCAAAACAATGGGTGAATTTTCTGAGGAATATTTTCTTTATGAAAGGAGAGAACTCCATATTTCTGACAGGAGATTCTGCTGTGAAATGCAAAGCTGTACATCTTTTTTGACAGTCCTTAACATTAAACTGTGACAGTTAGGTAAACCATTCCCCTTTTCAAAGCACTCAGCTGTCAAATTCTGACATTCAAAGTCCACTTTGACAGCTGCTGTCAAACCATAATAGAATCATTGAATCCCCACAGGGTGGAAGCAGGCTATTTGGCCCATCGAGTCTGCAACAACTCCCCCAGACAACATCTCACCACATCCACCCTCCAAATCTACCCTAGTAACCCAGCATTTCCAATGGTTAACCCACCTAGCCTGCACAGCCCTGGACAATTTAGCATTGCCAATCCACCTAACCCGCACATCTTTGGACTGTGGGACAAATCCGGAGCTCCTGGATGAAACCCATGCAGACACAGGGAGAATGTGCAAACTTTACACAGCCAGTTGCCCCAGGGCAGAATCAAACCAGAGTCCCTGAGGCTATGAGGCAGCAGTGCTAAACACTGAGCCACGCCGCCCCAAAATTAGATTAGATTAGATTACTTACAGTGTGGAAACAGGCCCTTCGGCCCAACAAGTCCACACCGACCTGCCGAAGCGCAACCACCCATACCCCTACATTTACCCCTTACCTAACACTACGGGCAATTTAGCATGGCCAATTCACCTGACCCGCACATCTTTGGACTGTGGGAGGAAACGGGAGCACCCGGAGGAAACCCACGCAGACACGGGGAGAACGTGCAAACTCCACACAGTCAGTCGCCTGAGTCGGGAATTGAACCCGGGTCTCAGGTGCTGTGAGGCAGCAGTGTTGACCACTGTGCCACCGTGCTGCCCACCAAAATTGACTCTGTTAGGACACAAGTCCATCTGGTGACTTTGATATTAGGTTGCTGGCAGGGTAAGATGTCAGATGTGTAGAAGACGGGGTGTGAGGTAAATATGTTACCAGGGTGCTAGGGTGTCAGATGAGTAGTGTGCCAGCTGGGAGGGGTAGAATGCCAGGTGTCAGGTTAATTGATGCCATTTGGGCAGGGTGCCAACAGGGGAGGGAGCAGTGTGCAAGGGGTAGGATGTTAAATGTGTAGAGAGCAGGCCACTAGGTGAGTAAAGCACAAGAGGATAGGATGCAGGCAATTATGAGTTGGGAAAAATTGTGGACTGTAGATGCTCGAGATCAGTGTCGAGAGTGTAGTGCTGGGAAAGCACAGCAGGTTAGGCAGCATCCAAAGAGCAGGAGAATCAACATTTCAGGCAAACGCCCTTCATCAGGAATGAGGCTTATGGGCTGGGGGGCACTGAGAGATAAATGGGAGGGGTGGGGTAGGGGGGAAGGTAGCTGAGAATGCGATAGGTAGATGAAGGTGAGGGAGAAGGTGATAGGTTGCAGAGGAAGGGGGATGGATAGATGGGAAAGATGATGGACAGGTCTGGAGGGTGGTGCCGAGTTGGAGGTTTGGGACTAGGATAATGTGGAGGGAGGGGAAATGGGGAACCTGTTGAAACCCACATTGATCCTGTATGGTTGCAGGTTCCCAAGGCATTCTTTTTCCAAGCGTTGGGTGGTAAGTGTGTGGCAATGGAGGAGGCCCAGGGCCTGCATGTTCAAGTGTTCAGCAATGGGGTGGTGGGGTTGATTGGTGCAGATATCCCAGAGATGTTCTCTGAAATGATCTACAGGTAGGTATCCTGTCTCCCCAGTGTAGAGGAGACCACATTGGGTGCAACAGATACAGTTGAAGACATTGGTGGAGGTACAGGTAAATTTCTGTTGGGTATGAAAGGATCCTTTGAAGCTTTGGATCGAGGTAAGGGTAGTAGTCTGGGCACAGATTTTGCACTTCCTGCGATGGCAGCAGAAAATGCTAGCAGTGGGGTGTGGGCTGGTGGGGGACATGGACCTGACGAAGGATTTGTGGAGGGAATGGTCTCTCTGGAATGCTGGTAGAGGTGGGGAGGGAAATAGATCTCTGGTGTGGCATCCGTTTGTATTGCCATTTCTGCCACCTACAAACGGAAATTCAAATGGACCCCACCACCAGAGATCTATTTCCCTCCCCACCCCCATCAGCGTTCTGGAGAGACCATTCCCTTTGTGATTCCCTCGTCAGGTCCACGATAGCCACCAGCCCACCTGACTCCCAGCACCTTCCCCTGCCACGCAGGAAATGCAAAACCTGCACTCATAACACTACCCTCACCTCCAAAGGATCCTTCCATATTCGACAGAAATTTACCTGTACCTCTACCAATGTCATCTACTGTATCCATTGCACCTGATGTGGTCTCTTCTACATTGGGGAGACAGGATATCTACTTGTGGATCATTTCAGAGAACATCTTTGGGACATCCGCAGCAACCAAACTCACTGCCCCATAGCTGAACACTTCAACTCTCCCTCCCACTCCACCAAGAACATGCAAGTCCTGGGCCTCCTCCATTGCTAAACCCTTACCACCCGACACCTGGCGGAAGAACACCTCATATTCTGCCTTGGGATCCTGCAACTACACACAATCAATGTGGATTTCAAGAGTTTCATCATGTCCCCTCCCCCAACATTATCCCAGTCACAAGGTTCCAACTGAGTACCGCCCACCTGACCAGTCCATCAGCTTTCCCATCTATCCACTCCACACTCCTCTCTGACCTATCACCTTCTCTCACATCTCCATCCACCTATCGCACTCTCAGCTACCTTACCCCCAGCCCCATCCTCCTTCCATTTCTCTCTTAGCACCCCCGGCCCAGAGGTCTCAATCCTGATGAAGGGCTTTTGCCCGAAACATCGATTTTCCTGCTCCTCGGATGCTGCCTGACCTGCTATGCTTTTCCAGCACCACACTCTTGAGTTACAAGTTGGGGACAGGATGCCAGGCAAGTAGGCAGGATGAGAAATGGGTATGGTTACTGATTACTGGATGCCTCCCGGGGGTAGATTGCCAGCTTGGTTACTAGGTAGGGCACAAACTAGGTAGTGTTGACACTCCCAGACTATACACAACCAAACCATCATCTCCAGCCATACACAACCTTGTCACCTCAGGGGATCTCCCACCCACAGCTTCCAACCTCATAGTTCAGGATCCCTTCACCACCCGGTCTACCTCTTACCCAAGATCCACAAGCCTGACTATCCTGGATGACCTGTCATCTCAGCCTGCTCCTGCCCCACTGAATTCATCTCCACATACCTTGATACTGTCCTATCCCCCGAGCCAGGAACTCCCCACATATGTTCGGGACACCACCCATGGCCTCCACCTCCTCCAAAACTTTCATTTCCGTGGCCCTCAACACCTCATCTTCACCATGGACATCCAATCCCTATAGACTTCCATCTGCCATGACGAGAGCCTCCAAGCCCTCCATTTCTTCCTCTCCTGACGTCCCCACCAGTACCTTTCCACTGACACTCGCATTCGTTTGGCTGAACTAGTTCCCACTCTCAATAATTTCTCCTTCGAATCCTAAGACTTCCTCCAGATGAAAAGGGTAGCCATGGACACCCGCATGGGCCCCAGCTATGCCTGTCTCTTTGTCAGGTATGTGGAACAGTCCATCTTCTGCAATTACACTGGAACCATTCCCCACCTTTTCCTCTGCTACATTGATGACTGTATTGGCGCAACCTCATGCTCCAATGAGGAGGTTGAGCACTACATCAACTTCACCAAAATATTCTACCCTGACCTTAAATTAACCTGGAACATCTCCAGGAAGTTGGGGGAGACACTTCCCTCCTCATTCTGGACCTCTCCATCTCCATCAACGATGACCAACTCAATGTGGACATCTTCTACAAACCGACTGACTCCCACAGCCACCTGGACTACACTTCCTCCTACTCTGCCTCCTGCAAAAATGTTATCCCTTATTCCCAATGCCTCCGCCTCCACCGCATCTGCTTCCAAGAGGACTGGTTCCACCACAGAACACACCAGATGGCCTCCTCCTTCAAAGACTGCAATTTCCCCTTCCACGTGGTCGATGATGCCCTGCAGCACATCTCATCCACTTCCCACACCTCCGCCCTTGAACTCCAACTCCCCCCAATTGTAACAAGGACAGATCTCCCCACCCCCAACCCTCACCTTCCACCTCATCAACCTCCGTATACATTACATCATCATCCATTATTTCCACTGCCTACAAATGGACCCCACACCAGAGATATATTTCCCTCCCCACTCCTATTTGCATTCCATAAAGACCATTGCCTCCACGACTCTCTTGTCAGGCCCATGCCCCTCACTAGTTCACCCTCCCCTCCCAGCACCTTCCCCTGCCACCACAGGAATTGCAAAACCTGTGCCCACACCTCCCCTCCCTCACTTCTGTCCAAGGCCCTAAAAGAGCCTTTCACAGTTTTACTTGCACTTCCACACATGCCATTTACTGTATCCATTACTCCCAGTGCAGTCTCCTCTACTTTGTGGAGACAGAACACCTACTTGCAGAACGCTACAGAGAACATCTCCAGGACACCCGTGCCAACCAATCCCGCCGCTCCATGGCCGAACACTTCAACTCCCCCTTCCACTCTGCCAAGGACATGCAGGTCCTGGGCCTCATCCATCGCCACACCCTAACCACCTGACACCTGGAGGAAGGACGCCTCCTCTTTGACCTTATAACCCTCCAACCACACGGCACCAATTTCACCAGTTTCCTTATTTCTCCTCCCCTGGCCTTATCCCAGATCAAAATTTCCAACTCAGCACTGCTCTCATGACCTGTCCGACCTGTCCATATTCCTTCCCACCTATCTACTCCACCCTTCTCTCCAACTTATCACTATTACACCCAACTGAATCTACCTATTGCACTCTCAGCTACCTTTCCCCCAGCCCCACCCACCCTCCCATTTATCTCTCCACTCCCTTGATGAAGGACTTTTGCTTGAAACATCGAATCTCTTGCTTCTCGGATGCTGCCTGACTTGCTGTGCTTTTCCAGCACCACACTCTCGACTCTGATCTTCAGCATCTGCAGTTCTCACTTTCTCCTAGTTGCAAATGATGGTAAGTGATGCAGAGTTAAGGATAAATTAGGTTGAGTAGGAGAAATCAGGTCTGATGGACAAGTGCGAAGTATGTTTCGTTTGAGGGCAAGAGGGGCATCCTGTTCAGTTGGGTTGGGTCCAATGGGGTGGTGGTATTGGTTTGGGTTGGGTTGGGTCATGTCTGCGCACAGTTTAGTGGTTGGATCAGACAGAACAGGGAGGAATCAAGTTCAGTGGGGGTATAAGGGGAGAATCAGGTCAGCTCTGATGCTGGCAGGAGGATAGAGGGTGATGTGGTAATGGTGGTGTATCAGGTCCAGCAGGGAGTTCAGGTGTGAGGAGCAGGGGATATGGAGTCAGGACATAGGGGTTTTTAGTGGTCTGGAGGTGTATCAGGAGTATGAGGTGAGTCTCTTTAATACTTTTCATGAGTACGTATTTTACCTAATTTCATCAGAACCCTCTGAAGTCTTGATTTAACCAAATTCTTTCAGTGAGTTCCAAGTATAGTAGAACTGCCCAGCATAAAATTAAATTTTCATGGACAATGCTTTCAAAATCTGATATAATGAAAATTCTGCAGGGTTTTAATGTACAACACCCACACACTGGAATAGTGACTGTTTAGCGAGTGGAAAAACTGTACCAATGTAAACATTGTAAGAAATGGCACTATATTGACCAATACAGACATGACCGACTGAATGGCCTCCTTCTGTTCTGCAATCATTTTATACTTGTATGATCTTGTGACGAAAGCATAGATAGTTCCACATTTGTTGCACTGGCTGGTACAGAGTTGTATGTTAGATCGTTGTACAGCAAAATAAAACATCAATTTCTCCTTGTGAAGTTGCTCATAGTTAAGTGACTGACTCAGCTGATGTATAACATGAGCGTGTGAAAGGTTCCTACGTAATAAATTTGACTGAAGTGGCAACCTTCACTGGCACTGATATGGATAGATGACATTCTCTGTTGGATAGATTGGACAGGATGGGTCTGTACTCATAGGACTTTCAAAGAATAAGAAATGGTGTTTGCGACTCATACAATATCTTGGGAGAATCTGACAGGGTCAGAGTTGAAACTACGTTTCCCTTTCTAGACCAAGGCATAGTTTAAAAATAAGGGATCTTATCATTCAAGAAGGAAATGAAAAGCATTTCTTCTCTCAGATGGTTGACAGTCCATGAAATTCTCTCCCGTACAGAATATTTTGAATATTTTAAGGTAGACATAATTAGCTTCTTGGCTAACGAGGGAGTCAAAGATTATCGGGAATGGCCAGGAACTTGGAGTTAAGTCTGCAATCAGGTCAGCTTAATCTTATGAAGATGGGATAGACTCAAAGAATTGAATGACCAACTCTTGTTCCTAGTTCATATGGAACATGAGTCAAGTCGAATACCTCAGTTAACGGTATTCTGATGAATTGAACTTTTCTTTATAACTAGTTCAATCTGTTGTAATAGATCAGCTGTCTGGAATAGTCTTGCTTCCTCTGAATTACGCTCCTTAAACAGTGTTCCCTTCATTGATGAAAACCGAGCTTTACTAACTGCCCATCAAATGGCTACAATCGGGCCTTGCCCAGGATTAACAACCTCAGAGCACAAATCTCGCCCCCAAGCGATGCTGGCCATACAGCCCCCTAAACTCTTAGCACTGATGAAAGGTTAATATATTTATTTTATGTATCTCTCAAGATTATTCTTGAAGCCATAATAAGTATATATCTTCACTGATTTTGAGACTGAACAAGACTCAAAGCTGTATTCAGATACGGATAGAGGTATGTTGCTGTTCTCTTTGTACTCAGCCGAGTGCTATATTTAAGTGCAACCATACCTTTATGAATGCTAACCCATGGAAGGGAGCTTTTTCTTTTAAGAGTTTTTTTCTCCTCTTTTCATAGCTCACCTTCATACCATATAATATCCAAATACAAGAAATCTCACAGGGAGATTGGTTCCAGGCTTTCATCAGTGTCATTCTGCGATGTGGGGGTACTGATGTTAGACAGGAGTGGACAAAGTTAAAAATCACATAACATCAGGTTATAGTCCAACAGATTTATTTGGAAGCACTGGCTTTCAGAGTGCCGCTTCTTCATCAGGTAGTTTCATCAGCTGCCTGATGAAGGAGCAGCACTCCAAAAGCTAGTGCTTCCGAATAAACCTGTTGGACTATAACCTGGTGTTGTGCGATTTTTAACATTCTGAAGTATTAAATACACAATGAAGAATTTTGCCAGAGTGACTTGCAAAGAATGTGCACTGCTGTTTTCACTTGGTGTCTATTCTGTGCATTTCCACAGCGTTGCAGAAGAGATACAGAGTGATGAATGGAGAGGGACAGAACATGGCCTCCGAGTTGGACTGTAGTTTATGCTATTTCCCTATAATTTCCAAGATCTGATGGCTTTGCTGTGCTGGAAACTAAATAAAACTCAGTTCATCAACTCTTTGTTGTTTAAGTGGATTCATGAAAATAAATTTCTGTAACTGCAGGCTACTTATCATGAATAATTAAGAAAAGGTTTAATGTATTAGATTACAATCGTCATAGTGATTTGTTGACGTAATGATACTGACAGTGGATGAATAATTCAGAGGCCCAGGCTAATGCATTCAACTCCCATCATGGCAACTGATGAAATTGAAATTCCCTTTATAAAATTTGGAAGTGAAGGTTGGTCTCAGTGGTGGTGACCATGGCAGCCATCATCAATTGTTATCAAAACTTATTTGGTTCATTAATGATCTTCGGGGAGGAAAATCTGCCATCCAAATTGACTACAAAAGACTCCAGACCCATAGCAATGTGGCTGAGTATTACTGCACTCTGAAATAGCTGACTAAGCTGCTCAGTACAAAGGCAGTTAGGGACAAGATCTAAATATTGGCCTCACCAACAGTGCTCACTTTGCATGAAAGAATAAGAAAAACAAGATTCCATGTGTTTTTCAAAACAACCTACCTGATGCCTAGAAATTACTGAAATGTAGCTGTCGTAACTTTATCATTTAGCACATTAATGGTTTGTCCCCAATCTCTATTTTACAACTTGAAAACAAGGAAGTTCAGGCACTATTAGCATTACGTTAAAAATTACAACACTAGGTTATAGTCCAATGGGTTTGTTTGGAAGCACTAGCTTTCAGATCAATGCCCCTTCATCAGGTAGCTGTGGAGCAGGACCATAAAACACAGAATTTATAGCAAAAGATTACAATGTCATGTATCTGAAATAATATATTGAATAAACCTAGATTGCTGTTAAGTCTTTCATCTTTTAGAATGGGTTGCAGGTTTAGATTCATTAATATGTAAAACACAGAACTTCTTTTAAGTCACATTCTCGAGGTGGCTTAAGGTTTTATTAAAAAAAGATGACATCTCAGCTCAGACAATGCATTAAAGGTGCGAGGTTAGAGTTTGTCCATATCCCAGTCTTGAGTCAGACTGGTTCTATTTCTGAAATGGAATTTATAAAATATTGCATGCATTGACTGCCTGCATTGACTGACTGCAGATTGTGTGTTTTTTGAGCAAAATAGAATGTATCTGCAAATATAATTCAGCAAATGCAAATTCACCCCATCACTCATATATGTGTGCATGCATGAGAGAGTGTCCATGTTGAGTGTGAGTGCACATTAGAGTGTGTATGTTTGCGTGTATGCATGCTTGATAACATTTGTGCATGAGTGTGATGGAGTATAAGCCTGTGAAAGGGTGTGTGCATGGATGAGAGTGTGGAGTTGTGTGTGTGTGAGGGAGAGTACCTGCATGAGTGTGTGTGTGTATTTAAGAGAGCTTGTGTGCATGGGTGGGTGTGTGTGTGAGACTGTGTGTGTGAGAGAGCAAGAGCGAGAGAGAAAGAAAGAAAGAAAAGTGGGGTCACCTGTAGTGTGACATGAACCCAAGGTCCTGGTTGAGGCCAGCCCCATGGGTACTGAACTTGGCTATCAGCCTCTGCTTGGCCACTCTGTGTTGTTGCTTATCCCAAAGTCCGCCTTGGAGGATGGTCACCTGAAGATCTGATGCCCAATGTCCCTTACCACTGAAGTGTTCTCCTACTAGGAGGGAACATTCCTGTCTGACGATTGTTGTGAGGTGTCCATTCGTCAGTTGTCATAGTCTCTGCATGTTCACGCCAACGTACCATGCCTTGGGGCATCTCGCCTGCAGCGTATGAGATAAGACAATGTTGGCCGAGTCACATGAGTATCTGCCGAGTACATGGTGGGTGGTGTCCCCACGTGTAATGATGATATCCATATCGACACTCTGACGTGTCTTGCAGTGATTGCCAATGACGGGATTGTATGATGTTGTGGTTGTTGTTCTGAAGGCTGGGCAGTTTGCTGCGAACAATGGTCTGTTTAAGGTTTGGCGGTTGTCTAAAGGCGAGAAGTGGAGGTATAGGGAAAGTGTTGGTGAACTGCTGATTCTCCTCGATAATGTTCTTTGCAGCTTGCAACACATGGCATAGTTTCTTCACTCCCGGGAAGTACAGGGGAATGAAGCATACCTTATCAGTTACATTACCGTGCATGTCTCCAGAGGAGGTCATTATGGTTTCTTAACTTAAATGCATTGTCTGAGCTGAGATGTCACCTTGTTATAAAACCTTAAGTAACCTCAAGACTGTGACTTAAAAGTAGTTCTGGGATTTACATATTAATGAACAAAAATGTGCAATCCATTTTGAAAGATGAAAGACTTAACAGAAATCTAGGTTTGTTCAATATATCATTTCAGTAGTATGACACTGTAATCTTTTGCTGTAAATTCTGTGTCTTATAGCCCTGTTCCATAGCTACCTGATGAAGGAGCAGTGATCTGAAAGCTAGTGCTTCCAAACAAACCTGTTGGACTATAACCTGATGTTGTGTGATTTTTGACTTTGTCCACTTTAACCAGTCCAATACCGTCTCCTTGACACCATATTAACATTAACATTACTTCGATAAAATATTATAGATTCTTAATGCATACTTGATACTGCTGGATGAGATTTGAGAATGAATGAATGATAAAAATAAAATATGTGTTTCTGGACAATGAAATTTAACGATTTCTTCCCAATATAGATGTTTTTTGCCAAAAGACTTTTTTTAACTATACAAATATTTGTTCTTCATAGCCAAACAGGAACTGGCAATACCAATTTCAGCTATGTTGGTCAATATTTCAACATTCAAGATGCATAATCTGAAAAAGTCACAATGTAGAATTAAACAGTACAGCTGTGAGATTAAGGTTTGAGATATCACTCTCTTTGCTTCTAATATACTGGATCATTAAGCTGTACATCAGTACACATCATTACCCTCATCCCTTCACAAAACGTTTCTACTTTCCAAAAAGCTAGGGTGAAGGCAACTGGAATAATTGCTTACTTTGTTCTCTCACTTAATGGACTTATTCATCAAAATTACTTTCTGCTGAAATCACAATTGGAACTTTACCAAAATTACCAATTACCTTTTACAGTCTACTATATAAGGTTGGTGGCAACACATTTGCTTTTACAAATCACAATAGGAGTGTCTGAGAGGCTGTGGTTCATAACTTTGCCTTAAAGGTTAAATGAGTTGGATAGATTTCAGGACAGAGCAGATTACATACAGCCTGATGAAGAATGAGATTGATAATCCCAATTACTCTTTTGAATTCAGAGTTTTGCTAAACAGAAATTGTGTCTATTAATTGAACAAGAATCAGTTGGTCAGTGGTGACGTGATTTATTGAGAGAACACCCTACAATCAGCTATTACACGTTTAAGATTCCATCTGACGCCTTGCCTGAATGACTAGTCATCAGCAGAGTCCTTAACTTCATTCCCTTATACCACATTTGAATGAATTTTGAGCTTGGTATAATATTGAGCTCTTCTCCCTCCACTTCTATCTCATTCCCATTTCTTCAGCTAGGATACACACAATGGATCTTTTCACCCATCTTCACAATCACCTTTCACCGTGACTCCTCCATCTGGCCTCTTCAGATATTTACAACCTCCAGTTTGCTATTAGCCACCTTAATTTCGTTGCTCATTCTAACTTGTTTCCCTCAAACTTGCAGCACATGTTGTCTCAGGTAGAAACCTATATTTTGTCACCATATGATGCTGTGGCCATTACGGAGACTTGGATATCACAGGGGCAGGAATGGTTGTTGGATGTTCCTGGGTTTAGATGTTTCAAAAGGAATAGAGAGGGAGGTAAAAGAGATAGGGAGTGCATTAGGGATAGTATCACTGCTGCAGAAAGGGAGGTTGTCAAGGAGGGTTTGTCTACTGAGTCAGTGTGCGTGGAAGTCAGAAACAGGAAAGGAGCAGTCACTTCAATGGAAGTTTTCTACCCAACAGCAACAGAGGCACAGAGGAGCAGACTGGGAGGCAGAGTTTGGAAAGGTGCAGAAGTAACAAGATTATTGTCATGGGTGACTTTAACTTCCCTAATATTGACTGAAACCTCTTTTAATTCAAATAGTTTGGGTGGAGCAGTTTTTGTCAGGTATGTTCAGGAAGGATTCGTGACTCAATATATAGATAGGCTGACTAGAGGAGAGGCTATATTGGATTTGGCGGGACTATCTTACGCTGAAAGATTGGAGTGACTAGGCTTGTATACACTTGAATTTAGAAGGCTGAGAGGGGATCTGATTGAGACATCTAAGATTATTAAAGAATTGGACACTCTGGAGGCAGGAAGCATGTTTCCACTTCTCGAATCAGAGAACATAGTTTAAAAATAAAGGGTAGGCCACTTAGTACAGAGTTGAGGAGAAACTTCTTCACCCAGAGAGTGGGTATGTGGAATGCTCTGCCCCAGAAGGCTGTGGAAGCGCAGTCTCTTGATACTTTCAAGAAAGAGTTGGATGGAGCTCTTAAGGATAGTGGAACCAAGGGTTATGGGGATAGGCAGGAACAGGATACTGATTGGGGATGATCAGCAATGATCATAATGAATGATGGTCTGGCTCGAAGGGCAGAATGGCCTAACTCCTGCACCTATTGTCTATTGTGTATTTGGTGCTTGGCAACAAGCCAGGTCAGGTGTCAGATCTCTCAGTGGGAAAGCATTTCAGTGATAGTGATCACAACTCCCTGATCTTTACTATAGTCACGGAGAGGGATGGGAGCAGACAGTATGGGCAAGTATTTCACTGGTGGAGGGGAAATTACAATGCTATTAGGCAGGAACTGGAGCAGCTAAATTAGCAGCAGATGTTCTCAGGGAAATGCACAACAGAAATATGGAGGTTGTTTAGGAGCAATTGCTGATAGTGCTGCATAGATTTGTCCCACTGACGCAAGGAAGGGATGGTGGAGTGAAGAAACTTTGGGTGACAAGGATGTGGAACATCTAGCCAAGAGGAAGAGGAAGCTTAGTTAAAGTTGAGAAGGTAAGGATCAGACAGAGCACTAAAGGGTTACAAGGTAGCCAGAAAGGAACTGAAGAATGGACTTAGGAGAGCTAGAAGCGGGCATTAAAAGGCTTTAGTGGATAGAATTAAAGAATACCCTAAGACATTCCACACATATGTGAGGAACAAGAGGACAACCAGAGTGAGGGTAAGGCTGATCAGGGATAGTGGAGAGAACCTGTGCCTGAGTCAGAAGAGGTGGGGGAGGTCCTTAATGAATACTTTGTTTCAGTACTCGCTTCTGAGAGAGACCTTGATGTTTGTGAGGAAAACATGAAAAAGGTTGATATGCTCAAACAGGTTGATATTAAAGAGGAGGATGTGCTGAAAATTTTGAAAAACGTCAGGATAAATAAGTCCCTGGGTCAAATGGGACATACCTAAGGTTATTACAGGATTAGATTAGATTAGATTACTTACAGTGTGGAAACAGGCCCTTCGGCCCAACAAGTCCACACCGACCCGCCAAAGCGCTACCCACCCATACCCTTACATTTACCCCTTACCTAACACAACGGACAATTTAGCATGGCCAATTCACCTGACCCGCACATCTTTGGACTGTGGGAGGAAACCGGAGCACCCGGAGGAAACCCACGCAGACACGGGGAGAACGTGCAAACTCCACACAGTCAGTCACCTGAGTCGGGAACTGAACCCGGGTCTCAGGCGCTGTGAGGCTGCAGTGCTAACCACTGTGCCACCGTGCCGCCCACAAAAGGATGCGAGGGAAGAGATTGCTGCACATTTGGTAATGATCTTCGCGTCCTTACTGTCCACTGGAGTAGTGCCAGATGATTGGAAGGTTGCAGATGTTATTCTGTTGTTCAAGAAAGGGAATACGGATAATCCTGGGAATTACAGAACCAGACAGCAATGGTCTATGGAGGGTAAATTATGCAGAGGATTCTGAGAAACAGGAATTATGATTACTTGGAAAATCTTAGTTTAATTAGAGATAGTCAGCATGGCTTTGTGAGGGGCAGATCATGCCTCCCAAGCCTTACTGAATTCTTTGAGGATGTGACAAAACACATTGATAAAGATAGAGCAGTGGATGTGGTGTATATGAATTTCAACAAGGCGTTTCAGAAAGTAAGGAGGCATGAGATACAGGGGAATTTGGCTGTCTGGACACAGAATTGGCTGGCTGATAGAAGACACACAGTAGTAGTAAATGGAAAGTATTCAACCTGGAGCTCAGTGACCAGTGGTTCTGTTCTGGGACTTCTATTCTTTGTGATTTTTATAAATGACTTGGATGAGGAAGTGGAAGGGTGGGTTAGTAAGTTTGCCAATGACACAAAGATTGGTGAAATTATGGATAATGTGGAGAGCTGTTGTAGGTTGCAACGGGATATTAACAGGATGCAGAACTGGGCTGAGAAGTGGCAGATGGAGTTCAACCTGGAAAAGTGTGAAGTGATTCATTGTGGAAGGTTGAATTTGAATGCAGATTACAGGGTTAACGGTAGGATTCTTGGCAGTGTGGAGGAGCAGAGAGATCTTGGAGTCTATGTACATAGATCCCTCAAAGTTGCCACCCAAGTTGTTTGGGTTTTTAAGATGGAATATCGTTTGTTGACTTTTATTAGCAGGGGGATTGAGTTTAAGAGCCACGAGGTTATGCTGCAGCTCTATAGAGCCTTGGGTAGACTGCACTTGGAAAATTGTGTTCAGTTCTGGTTGCCTCATTATAGGAAGGATGTGGAAGTTTTACAGAGAGTGCAGAGGAGATTTACCAGGATGCTGCCTAAACAGGAGGGCATGTCTTATGTCCCTCGTCAGGTCCACACCCCCCACCAACCCAACCTCCACCCCCGGCACCTTCCCCTGCAACCACAGGAAATGTAAAACTTGCGCCCACACCTCCTCCCTCACTTCCCTCCAAGGCCCCAAGGGATCCTTCCATATCCACCACAAGTTCACCTGTACCTCCACACACATCATCTATTGCATCCGCTACACCCGATGTGGCCTCCTCTATATTGGGGAGACAGGCCGCTTACTTGTGGAACGCTTCAGAGAACACCTGTGGGACGCCCGGACCAACCAACCCAACCACCCCGTGGCTCAACACTTTAACTCTCCCTCCCAATCCACCGAGGACATGCAGGTCCTTGGACTCCTCCACCGGCTGAACATAACAACACGACGGCTGGAGGAGGAGCACCTCATCTTCCGCCTGGGAACCCTCCAACCACAAGGGATGAACTCAGATTTCTCCAGTTTCCTCATTTCCCCTCCCCCCACCTTGTCTCAGTCGGTTCCCTCAACTCAGCACCGCCCTCCTAACCTGCAATCTTCTTCCTGACCTCTCCGCCCCCACCCCACTCCGGCCTATCACCCTCACCTTGACCTCCTTCCACCTATCACATCTCCATCGCCCCTCCCCCAAGTCCCTCCTCCCTACCTTTTATCTTAGCCTGCTTGGCACACTCTCCTCATTCCTGATGAAGGGCTTATGCCCGAAACGTCGAATTTCCTATTCCTTGGATGCTGCCTAACCTGCTATGCTTTAACCAGCAACACATTTTCAGCTAAAAACAAGGATTGCCGATGCTGGAAACCAGAGTCTAGATTAGAGTGGTGCTGGAAAAGCACAGCAGGTCAGGCAGCATCCGAGGAGCAGGAAAATCGACGTTTCGGGCAAATGCCCTTCATCAGGAATAGAGGCAGGGTGCCTGCAGAGTGGAGAGATAAATGAGGGGGTTGGGGGTGGGGAGAAAGTAGCATAGACTGCAAATCCTCTTGCAAGAATGCCTGCCTTGAAGCTCTGGTTTCCAGCATCTGCAGTCTTTATTTTTATCTAGTTGATTTTAACCCTACTGCGAATCCTCTTGCAAGGATGCCTACCTTGAAGAAGTTTTCCTCCTCTCTCTACAAGAATCTCAGTGAGTCTCTCTCTCTCACTGCACACCTATTATACTCTATGCTACTTTCTCTCCACCCCCACCCCCTCTCATTTATCTCTCCACTCTGCAGGCACCCTGCCTCTATTCCTGATGAAGGGCTTTTGCCCGAAACGTCGATTTTCCTGGTCCTCCGATGCTGCTTGACCTGCTGTGCTTTTCCAGCACCAATCTAATCTAAACTCTGTTCTATGTTCGATATTTACTGCCATTGTTTAACAAACCAACCTCTACCTAACTGGGGCAAAATATTAACTCTTTGACATCTCTTACTATTTGCCAATATGTTGAGATCCTGGTATCCGACTGGGTTGTACAAAGTTAAAAATCACATGACACCAGGTTATAGTCTAAGAAGTTTATTTGAAAACACAAACTCTGAATCTTTCAGTGCACTGCTCCTTCATCAGGTAGCTAGTGGAGGAGGATGCGTAGGGCACAGAATTTATAAGTAGAAGATCAAAGTGACATACAACTGATGTGATGTCTTAGACAAACCTCGATGGCTGTTAAGTCTGTAATAACTTAGAATGGTGATGCAGGTTTCAATTGATTAATATGTAAATCTCTGAAGGAGGAGACATCATCATATCAAATAGAACAGACTACTGCAAGGAAACACACCAACAACTCAACACTCAGGAACATGACTGGCAATTCCTGGCTGATCCAACAGAAGAACACAAATTGAAGTAAACAGACTGATCAAGACTTTTGATTCAGACCCTCAGAGTGCCGTACACATTCTCATCCTGCGTACATCTTGCGTAAGGCACTTCTAAAGATATACAAAGCTAACACACCTGAAGGTTCCTTCATATCAGGCAAAGGCACCCTGTGTAAGAACCTCTCTCAATTTTGAAAGCCATTGTAAAGGAACGCCCAGCTTCTGTCGTGACAGTATGGATTTTGTGCAAAAACTCAGCACCCAATGGACCAATCGAACCAGGAACATTTCTCATCACAATGCACACTTTGGTGATCTATACCAGCATCTCTCACGACAACAGCCTCAATACTCAACACAATCAACTGCCAATCTCCAAGCATTATCCTAAAACCCATCCACTTCATCCTCAACCACAATATCGACACCAGTTCTTCATTCAGACACATGGAACAACCAGGGTGGCCAAACTTGCACCCCAATATGGCAAAGTTTTTATGCACAAGTTTGAACAAGACTTCTTTGCTGCACAGGACCTCTGACTAATGCTATTCACCAGATACATTGACAACATTTTCTTCCTCTGGACCCATGGCGAAGAATCACAAAAACAATTACATACTGATATCAACAAGTTTCATCCTACCAATAGACTTATCATGGACTATTCTTTCGAATCAGTCTCATTCTTGGACACATGCATCTCCACCAAGGATGGACACCTCAGTACCTCACTCTACTGCAAACCTATGAATAACTTCACGATGCTGCACTTCTCTAGCTTCCACCTTAAACATACTAAATAAGCACCTACGGGCATGCCATACACATAAACAGGATCTGTTCAGATGAGGAAGAACATGACCGTCACCTGAAGGTGTTGAAGGACATCCTGATAAGAACAGGTGGTGATGCTCAACTCATTGATTGCCAATTCCGACATGCCACAGCAAGAAACCCTAATGAGATCCTCAGGAGACAGACACAGGATACAACAGAAAGGGTGCCTTCATCACCCAGTACTTTCTGGGAGTGGAGAAACAACAGTGTTCTTCACAACCTGCCATACATTATCAAGGAGGATGAGCACCTTGCCAAGATCTTTTCTATGCCTCCAGTTCTCACTTTCAAACAACTGCCAAATCTTAAACAGACCATTGTTCTCAGCAAACTACCCAGCCTTCAGGACAACAAAGACACAACACCATACAACTCTGCCCTGGTAATCGCTTCAAGACAAGTCAGAGCATTGACATGGATACTACCATTATACCTAGCGATACCTGTGCATGGCAGGTCCACATGTGACTCGGCCAACATTATCTGCCTCATATGTTGCAAGCAACAATGCTCTGGGGCATGGTATATTGGCGAAATCATGCAGACACTATGACAATGGATGAATGGACACCATGCAATGATCAACAGACAGGGCTGTATCTTCCCAGCTGGGGAACACTTCAGTGGTCAAGGACATTTGGCTCAAATCTTTGGGTGAACATCTTCTAAGGCAAAGTCCGGGATAAGCAATAGCACAAAGTCACCGAGCAAAGGCTGAAAGCTAAGCTCGGTACCCATGAAGATGGCCTCAATCAGGATCTTGGGTTCATGTCACACTACAGGTGACTCCACCACACTATACACTCTCTCACACACACATACTTGTTCACAAGCGTGCACACACTCACAGACCCTCTCACATATACACACTCTCTCTCTCACACACACACACCCTCTCACAGGCAAATACTATGTCACACTTGCACACACACTCTCTTAGGCACGCGCGCGCACTAGCGCACACACACGCTTTCCCTCTCTCCCCCACCCTATCCATACGTCTATGGGGTGAATTTACATTTGCAGGTTTGTATTTGCTGATACATTCTGTTTTGTTCAAAAACACACGATCTGTAAGGCAGTTAGTCAATGTGACATTTTATAAATTCTTACTTTGGAAATACCAACAGTCTGACTCCAGTTTGGGACATAAGACCATAACTCCTGGCATCCACAGCCTTATGTGGCAAATATATACTAGAGATTCACCACATTTTGGCTAAAGAAATTTCTCCATATCTCCATTCTAAAATTTCTTCCCTTTACGCTAAGGCTGTGCACTCGGATCCTCATCTCTCCTGTCAACGGAAACATCTTCCCAACATCCACTCTGTCTAGCCATTCAGTATTCTGGAAGTTTCAATCATATTACCCTTCATCCTTCTAAACTCCATTGAGTCTAGACCCAGAGTCCTCAAACGTTCCTCATAAGTTAAGCCTTTCATTCCTGGGAACATTCTCATGAACCTCCTGTGGACCTACATCCTTCCTGAGGTGTGGGCCCAAAATTGCTCACAATACTCCAAATGTGCTCTGACCAGAGCCTTATAAAGCCTCAGAAATACATCTCTGCTTTTATATTTTAGTCCTCTCGTGATGAATGACAACATCGTATTTGCTTTCCTAACTACTGATTCAACCTGCAAGTGTTCCTTGAGAGAATCCTGGACTAGGACTCCCAAGTCCCTTCACACTACAGGTTTCTGAATTTTCTCCTCATTTGGTAAATAGGCCATGCCTCTACTCTTCCTACCAAAGTGCAAGACCTCAGAATTTCCCACGTTGTATTCCATCTGCCATTTCTTTGCCCAATTTCCAAACCTGTCTGAAACTTTCTGCAGCTTCCCCAACTCCTCAATACTACCTTCTCCTCCACCTATCTTTGTAACATCTGCAAACCTAGCCAGAATGCCGTCAATTCCTTCATTCAGATCATTAATGTATAAAGTGCAAAGTTGTGGTCTCAACACTGACCCTTGTGGAACACCACTTGTCACCAGCTTCCATCCTGAGAATCTCCAATATCTCCAATCATATCTCCAATCTTTGCCTTCTGCCAGACTGCCAATCTTCTGTCCTTGCTAGCATCTTGTCTCTCACACCATTATCTTACTCAGCAGCCTCCTGTGCAGCACTTTATCAAATGTCTTCTCGAAGTCCAGATAGATAATATGCATTGGCTCTCTTTGGTCTAAACTGCTTGTTACCTCCTCATGGAATTCTAGCTGATTTGTCAGGCATGACCTCCCCTTGATGAAACCCTGCTGACTTTTCCCTATTTTACCATACACTCCCAAATGTTCAGAAATCTTATCCTTCACAATGCACTCCAAAATCTTACCAACGACTGAGGTCAGGCTAATTGGCCTATAATTTCCTGCCTTTCACCTTGTTCCCTTCTTAAACAGGGGAGTTACATTAATAAATTTCCAGTTATCTGGAACTCAATCTGACTCCAGTGATACTTGAAAGATCAGTAGTAAAGCCACCACTATCTCTCCAGTTATATCCCTCAGATCTCTGGAATGTAGCTCATCTGCTCCGGCAATTTATTCACATTCAGACCTTTCAGTTTTCCTAGCACCTTTTCCTTGGTGATGGCCACTGTAGTTATTTCTAGCCCCCAACTCTCTTGAATTTTTGATATATTATTTGTGTGTTCGACTATGAAGACTTACCCAAAGTACTTACTTAGTTCCTCAGCTATTTCTTTGTTCCCAACCACTATTGCTCCAGCATCATTTTCCAACAGCCCAATGATCACTTTTGTGTCTTTTGCCCTTTGTATATCTAAAGAAACTCTTGCAATCTTTCCTAATAATACCGACTAGCTTACTCTCATATTTAATCCTCACCCTACTTATTTCTTTCTTTGTTGCCCTCTGTTGTAGGCTTCCCACTGCACTTCACAACATTATATGCTTTCTCTCTCGATTTTATTCTGTCCCTAATTTCCATAGTCAGCCATGGTTGCCTCATCTTCCCTTTAGTATACTTCTTTTTCCTCAGGCTGAATTTTTGCTGTGTCTCTCCAGAAACTCCTGCCATTGCTGTTCCACTGTCTTTCCTGCTGGGTCCCTCCCACAGGCAATTCTGGTCAGCTCCTCCCTCATGTCTCTCTCGTTGCGAGAACAAACTCGATTGTCAGACCAAGACGGGGAGGGAGTATTTTGTTTGGATAATGGAGAGTTCAGATAATGGATTGCTTTGATAATGGATAGCATTTTTACAGGACCATGAGATCTTGTTTAGATAATCTGAAATTCGGATAATTGATGTTCAGATAATCAAGGCTGTTCAGTTTTCAGCTGTAATACTGTTACATCTGATTCCATCTTTTCTCTCTCAAACTGCAGAGTAAATTTTATTATATTATGGTCACTGCCTAAGAGTTCCTTCACCTTAAGCTCCCTTATCAAGTTGGCATCATTGCACAACACCACTAGATCCAGTATTGCCTGTCCCCTAGTGGGCTCCACCACAAGCTGCTCCAAAAAGCCATCTCGTAGACATTCCACAAGTTCCTTTTCTTGCAATTCACTACCAACCAGGTTTTCCCAGTCCACCTCCATATTGAAACCCCCATGATCACTGTAACCTTGCCTTTCTTACACACCTTTTCTATCTCTTTTCTGTTTTCTGCCCCAAATCCTGACTACTGTTTGGAGGTATGTACATAACTCCCATTATGGTTTTCTTACCTTTGTGGTTCCTCAACTCCACCCACACAGATTATATATCATCCGAACCTACTTCATTTATTGCTATTGATTTAATTTCTTTTTTTTTAACTGACAAGCAACCTCACCCCTTCTGCCCACCTGCCTGTCTTTTCGATAGGATGTATATCCAAGGGTATTTAGCTCCCAGTCCTGATCCCCTTGCAGCCATTTCTCTGTGTTGCCCATTACATTACGCAAGACAGACTCTAACCTTGCATCTTTAATCATTGTCTGAACTGAGATGTCACCTTTTTTATATATACTGATAACACCTTAGAGCAGTAAATTCTGGGATTTACATGTTAATCAATCAAAACCTGCATCGCCATTCTTAGTGATTTACTGTATAGACTTAACAGTCATCTAGGTTTGTTAAATACATCACATCAGTTGTATGACACTCTGATCTTTCACAAAAAAATTCTGTGCCATCTGAATTCTGCCCCACTAGCTACCTGCCGAAGGAGCAGTGCTCTGAAAGCTTGTGTTTTCGAATAGCCTGGTGTTGTGTTATTTTTAACTATTTCCCAGTACACCCATGATCCAACTATCAAACATTAAGCCAGAATTTTCAAAACTATCACTGGTATAATTTCTTCTGGAGATTTCTTTCCCCAACCTCATAATTGACTCAGCCTTGAACAGTCACAAATACTTTCTTCAGATCCAAGATGTTTTGCTGTAATCTGTTGAAGCCTCATTGGTATTTCCCCCATTTTCAATTTTACCATTCACACACCTAACTCATTTGATGCCTCCAGCACTAAGTTTCCAGTTTCTTGGCCTTAACTGCTTCTTTATCATCATGAATATTTAATCTTGCCAGGTTTCCACGTCCCCACTAGAGTGGTCTGAGGACTCTCCTTTTTTGCTCAAGTCATGCCCCATCTAATCCCCGTCCATAACCCCTAACACCTGGCTGGATTTTTGGACTGTCTGCACAACTTCTCCTTTAATTCTATTTGCTGCCTTCAAATGCATTAAGAATGTGGATATCTCCGAGCTGTGTCCCCCTTTTCATGGACATGAGGGACGTTGTTCTAGTCCTATTCCAATCTCTTCACTCATATCCTTCTCTTTTACTCTGATGACTGTATTGGTGCTATTAGTTGCTCTTGACTTTCACCCTTCCCCTCATCATCACATGCTTCAACTAATTCTTTTTCCTTTCCTTCTTTGACTCCTCCATCTCCATTTCTAGGCACTGAATATAAATAAGTATCTACTCTCCCAATTCCTCCATTTTATTGGTTAATTGATTGACTTCTTTATTGTCACATGTACTGAAGTAAAGTGAAAAGCTTTGTTTACGAGCAGTACAGGCAGATCATGTAAGCAAGGATGTACAGATCAGAGGTTGTAAAAACACTTAGACAGAAGCATACAAATTAAATTGCACAGGGCGTGAGCTATGCAAGATGAAGGGCTTATGCTCGAAACGTCGAATTCTCTATTCCTGAGATGCTGCCTAACCTGCTGTGCTTTGACCAGCAACACATTTGCAGCTGTGATCTCCAGCATCTGCAGACCTCATTTTTTACTCAACGTTAGCAAGATCAACATTAATCAAGGCTGGAGAGTCCATTCATCAGTCCAATCAGACCGTGTATTATTTTCAATGAAAATTTTCATACCAGTGTATCATGTCACCCTTTTCCCTCAAATAAAGATCATTCCCATCAATGTCCCACTTGCCCACTCCTGCACTGTGGTTGTCAGTGCCCTGGGATATGTCTGCTTCCTTCACTTTTACTCTCATCCATATGGACCCAACAAGGCTCTCGTTGTCTTCACCTTCCAACTACCAATCCCTTTCAGAATATGGAACACAGAAAGATCATGCAGGCTGAGCACTTAGAGCAGAATGAATGCTAAATTAAGGCATTTGACCTAGGTGGGAACTCTGGAGGACATTTCTCAAGGCGTAATTTAGATTACACGTGGAATCGACTTTGCATTTAAAACTGCAAAAGAGGTTGCACACCATCTCTGACACCACATTAACAGAACTGACTGTCAGCAGCAACGTCAGTTGGCAATCATTTTAAGATGTTTGCTTGAATAGGTGTTAATTACTGTAGTAGGATGAAAATTAACAGTTCTAAATGGTATGCGAATCATAACTTGTGTGAAACATTTGAGAAGCACAGGGTAATTAAGAAGCAGAGTGCTTTGTAAACTGAGTGCTAAAGTTGAGACTTCTTTGCATGTGGGATCTAGCTGAAAAAGGGAGAGTGAGAAGTCATATAACACCAGGTTAGAGTCCAACAGGTTTATTTAAAATCACAAACTTTCAAAACACTGCTCCTTTGACGGGTGAAGGAGTTTGGAGATAGCACTGCATTACTGGACAAGCATGTTTGCAGTATGAGCAACTTGATCTCCAAGTCATCTCAGTGAATGAAATCTCAGGGAGGAGGAGAGCTACCTGGAAACTTGGTCATTTTACAAAGAACAAAATAATAACATGGAGAGATGAAACACAGACTGAGTGACTGCTTTGCATTCCTGAAGCATTCACACTAATTTTCTCTTTGTAGTTGCTCTCTGACCTGCTGAACCTTTCCAACATTTTGATATTTCAGACTTTTTAGCCGTACAGTATTTTGCTTTTGCATTTATGAGTAGTAGAATGATCCTCTTCTGTGTGATTGCCATGCTCAGCTAAAAGTCAGTTTTCATCTGTGTCATGAAACTGTGTTTTATGTCAAATAATGATTTGAACCTACCTGCAGCAAAATTGAATTGGACTTTCAAATACTGGGACATTGAAAGTGACTTCAGCTAACAACAAAAAGTAGTCACTCCAAATTACATGATTGTATATTCTTTATTGCAAACCATTTGAATGGAGAGAGCAGACCCATTGGATCTAATGCTAAGCAGCTGAAGAATTCCTTGCTCTGTGAACCCAATCATTTTTTAAAAAAGGCCATTTATTCTTCCCATTTATGGCCTGGGATGTTTGATAGGATTGGAGCTCAAACCAAGTGAGCCAGGAAAAGCTGTGGCAGATGCCAGCTGGGCAGATCAGCACTGTGTCAAAAAGTTTAAATCAAGGAATAATATTTCAAACATTCCTCCATATCTCATTCTTTACATTCCCTCACACTTCCTCATACTCATGAATTATCCATGCTAGCTAAACTGTATTAATTTCCATGGCTACTCACATTTGCTATGACAACTCAGAACTTACTGCCACTCAATATTCTTTCTCCCTTCTTCTCCCATGCCAGCTCATCAAGTACCAAGAGGGTATCATCAGGAGAGAAAAGAAAATGGTTTATTTCTTAGAGTCATAGAGATGTACAGCATGGAAACATGGTCCAACTCGCCCATGCCGAACAGATATCCTAAAGTAATCTAATCACATTTGCCAGCACTTGGCCCATCTCCCTCTAAACCCTTCCTACTCATACACCCATCCAAATGCCTTTTAACTGCTGTAATTGTACCAGCCTCCACCACCTCCTCTGGCAGCTCATTTCATACATGCACCACGCTGTGTGAAAAAGTTGACCCTTAGGTCCCTTTTATATCTTTCCCCTCTCATCTTAAACCAATGCCCTCTAGTTAAGTTCCATATTGCATATTACTGTCTAGAAAAGTACTCATTCATAAAAAATAAGTTTTGACAGGTTGTGACAGTTTTTGAACTTTTTGATAAGTAATGACGCTTCTTGACAGGTGTTAACAGGTCATTAACAGATTTGACTATTTCAGGAGTTTTATGTATTTTTTTGTTCAATCTTCTTTGGAGTTAACAATCACAAAAGGGTCCTGAGTCTCCTTCAAAGGAGACCGGACTCCTCCCCTCCCATAAATGTCTGCACCCTAACCAAAGGTACACTTGTACCTAATTCACAGAAGTGCCTCAGCTCTCTGAAAGAATGCTCCAGCTATATAAAACAAATGTATTGAGAAGAGACCCGCTCTTACCTGGTCTAATCTCCACAATACAAAGAACAAAACAGTGCAATTCAGGCCCTTCAGCCCTCAATGTTGAGCCTACCCGTGGAACCAATCTGAAGCCCATCTATCCTACACTATTCCATTTTCATCCATATATTTATCCAATGACCATTTAAATGCCCTTAAAGTTGGCGAGTCTACTACTGTTGTGGGCAGTGCATTCCATGCTCCTGCCACTCTCTAAGTAAAGAAACTACCTCTGACATCAGTCCTATATTCGTCAGTCCTCAATTTAAAGCTTTGTCCCTTTGTGTTAGCCATCACCATCCAAGGAAAAAGTCTCTCACTGTCCACCCTATCTAGCCCTCTGGTTATCTTACATGTCTCAATTAAGTCACTTCTCATACTTCTTCTTTCTAATGAATACTGCCTCAAGTCCCTCAGCCTTTCCTTATAAGATCTTCCCTCCATACCAGGCCACATCCAAGTAAATCTCCTTTCCAGTCCTTTCCAAAGTTTTCACATCCTTTCCTATAATGCGGTGACCAAAACTGTATGCAATTCTCCAAGTGCTGCTGCACTAGAGTTTGGTATATATGCAGCATGACCTAATGGCTCCGAAACTCAATCCCTCCACAATAAAAGCTAACACACTGTATGCCTATTTAACAACCCTATCAACCTGGGTGGCAACTTTCAGGAATCTATGTACATGGATATCAAGATCTCTCTGCTCATTAGTCCAGTACTCTGTATTCCTGTTGCTGCTTCCAAAGTGTATCACCTCTCACTTTTCCACATTAAACTCCATTTGCCACCTCACAGCCTAGCTCTGCAGCTTATCTATGTTCCACTGTAACCTGCAACATACTTCAGCACTATCCACAACTCCACTGATCTTAGAGTCAACCACAAATGTACTAACCCATCCTTCTACGGCCTCGTCCAAGTCCTCTATAAAAATGACAAACAATAGACCCAAATAAAACCCTTGCAGTACACCAATGTAACCGAACTCAAGGACGAACATTTCCCATCAACCACCACCCTCTGTCTTCCTTCAGCTAGCCAATTTCTGATCCAAACTACTAAATCACCCTCAACCCCATGCTTCCGTATTTTGTGCATAAGCCTCCCGTGGGGAACATTATCAAATACCTTAGTGAAATCCATTTACATCACATCAACCACTTTATCCTCATCCACCTATTTGGTTACCATCTCAAAGAACTCAATAAGGTTTGTGAGGCACGACCTACCCTTCACAAAACCGTGTTGACTATCCTTAATCAAATTATTCCTTTTGAGATGATTATAAATCCTATCTCTTATAACCTTTTCCAAAACTTTGCCCACAACAGAAGTAAGACTCACTGGTCTATAATTACCAGGGTTGTCTCTCCTTGACTTCTTGAAAAAGGGGACAACATTTATTATCCTCCAGTCTTCTGGCACTATTCCTGCAGACAATGATGACAGAAAGAGCAAAACCAAAGGCTCTGCAATCTCCTTCCTGGCTTCCCAGAGAATCCTAGGATAAATCCCATCCAGCCCAGGGGACTTAACTATTTTCTCATTCTCCTGAATTGCTAACACCTCCTCCTTGTGAACCTCAATCCCACCTAGTCTTATAATCGGTATCTCAGTTCTCCTTGACTCCATTGTCTTTTTCCTGTGTGAATATTCATTTAGCGCTTCCATGATTTCCTCGGACTCCATGCACAACTTTCCACTACTATCCTTGATTGGCCCTAATCTTTCTCTAGTCATTCTTTTAGATTAGATTAAATTCCCTACAGTATGAAAACAGGCCCTTCAGCTCCAGAAGTCCACACCGACCCTCTGAAGAGTAACCCATACAGACCCATTCACCTACTCCCTACTAATGCACCTATCACTATGGGCAATTTAGCATGGCCAATTCACCTGACCCACACATCTTTGGACTGTGGGAGGAAACCAGAGCACCCAGAGGAAACCCATGCACACACAGGGAGAATGTGCAAACTCCACACAGACAGTCACCCGAGGCCGGAATTGAACCCAAGTTCCTGGTGCTGTCAGGCAGCAGTGCTAACCACTGAGCCACTGTGCCACCCTACATTCCTGATATACCTATGGAAAGCTTTAGGGTTTTCCTTGATCCTACCTGCCAATGACTTCTCATGTGCCTCCTGGCTCTTACAGTCATAGAGATGTACAGCATGGAAACAGACCCTTCAGTCCAACCCATCCAAGCTGACCAGATATCCCAACCCAATCTAGTCCCACCTGCCAGCACCTGGTCCATATCCCTCCAAACCCTTCCTATTCATATACCCATCCAAATCCCTTTAAATGTTGCAATTGTACCAGTCTTCACCACTTCCTCTGGCAGCTAATTCTATTAGAGCATTAGTAAATTTCACCCCCAGGATATTGGTACCCCTCTAGTTCAGGTGTAGACGATCCTGTTTGTAGAGGTCCCACCAACCCCAGAATGGGACCCAATTATCCAAGTATCCGAAAGCGTTCCTCCTCACCATCCCTATAGCCACGTGTTCAACTCCTCTCTCTCCCTATTCCTCGTGTTGCTAGCACATGGCATGGGCAACAAACCAGAGATAACAACTCTGTTTGCTCTGGGACTAAGCTTTCACACTAGCTCATTGTATTTCTGCCTTAAATCCCCAACCTTTTTCCTACCTATGTCGTTAGTATCTATGTGGACCACGACTTGGGACTGCTCCACCTCCCCCTCAAGGATCCTGAAAACATGATCCAAGGTATCACAAACCCTGGCACCTTGGAGGCAACACACTAATTGTGAATCTTTCTCGTTCCCACAGAACCTCTTATCTGTCTCCCTAAGTAAGGTGTCCCCATTGACGAATGCTCTATTCATTTCCCCCACCTTCCCTTCTGAGCAATAGGGACAGACTCTGTGCCAGAGACCTGTACCCCATTGCTCACCTCAGGTAAGTCAACACCACAACCTCACCACCCCAAACAGTATCCAAAACGGTATACTTGCTCTGAAGGGGAATGGCCACAGGGTTCCCTGCACTGCCTGCCGATTCCCTTTCTGTCTCCTGACTGTAACCCATCTGCCTTTTTCTTGGACATGAGGTGTGACTACCTCCTTGTAACTCCTCTCAATAACCTCCCCTGCCTCCCAAATGATCCGAAGTTCATTCAGCTCCAGCTCCAGTTTCCGAATGTGGTTTTCGAGGAGCTGGAGTCGGATGCACTTCCCGCAGATGTAGTCAGCAGGGACACTACTGGTGACCCTTATCTCCCACATTCTGCAGGAGGAACATTCAACTGCCCTAATCACCATTCTCACTATTCTACATTTCCAAAGAGACTGTAGAAAAATAAAGAAAAATAAATTATTTACCTTCCCAATCCGGTACACAGGATCTTTATTAGTTGAGAGGAGGAGGATGGATGGGACTCGCTACCTAATTAGTGCTCCCACCCAAATATATTACTTCACTTATTCAGCAATCCTGTTTCCGCTCCTGCTCCGCGTTTGCTCTACCTAATCATGAGGTAAGTTTTTAAATCAGTCATCCACCTTCCCAGCAGCCCCTAGTCGACACTCCTGCTTTTCCTGCTTCTGAAACACATTGAATTCTAGATGCAGGGTGTCCAAAGTTCAACTTGAGCAGAGGTAGCTGGTTATTTTAACAGCAGCTACCTTTGTGAGACATGCAATAATGAAGCATGGCAACACCACACCATCACCCTCTCTCAAATCCCATTCCAATGAAAATAGAAAATATCAGGATCAGGATTAAGGATTTAGGATTGCTGACATCTTCCACCATTTTCGTCCTGATGGAGAAATTATCCATTATGGAAAAAATCTGGGTCAGTATGTCTGCAAAATAGAATGTGAAGGATCCTCATAAAACATCTGAGGTATTTATCTGTTGGAGAGGAACCATCAAAGCTAATCACTTGGACAATGAGGCCCTGGCTAAGACAGCTTCCAAGATATGACCTCATCAAATTACTTTTGAATACATTGACTTGAATCTGCTGGAAATTTGGAGAGGATGTCATGTGACAAGCCAAAACTTTGCATGTCTTAAGCTCCTGTATTCTTTGCAGAAGTGAAGAAAAGCAGCTGAAATTCAGAGGAGGAAGAAACATTGGGGTCTTTTCTCCCTTCCTCTCCCTCTCTCTCCAGTTCATCAGGTAATCTGCAAATGTTGCTTCCTAATCCTGACCATCCAGGGACACCCCTGTTGCAGACAAAGATTTCTTGAAATAATTCAACCCAGCATTTCACCTATACCTTTAAATCAGAAGCATTGAGACTGCTGAAGGAAAGCAGCAAGACCACTGAGTTCAGCATGAAGCTAGCCCAATCACCAAATGAGAGACTGTTTATTCCTTTTGCTCTTTTACAGGCTTCCATTTGACTAAACTAACCTTTGCCACTCTATAATCTGTATCTTCGTGTGCATGTAAACTTCCAGCAGTGAGCACACATGTACAATTGCATGTCTGAATAAACCTCTCAGTTTATTTACTATTTTACTTAGATTAGTGTAAGTATAATAAAACCAAATCTTTCTTTGTTCAACACAGGGAAACTTGTCTTTTTTCTCACGAGCTCAGTGCATAAATACTGTATTTTGCTATTCGTGAAATTTGCAACCAGAAGTAAGTAGTACAAGATGAAAGTCCTGCTCAGTATATATTTGAAAGGAAAATAATAAATGGATTGAGAAGAATTCCTGTTAATTCAGATCATAAATAGTGTACAGAAAGTAATGGCTTGATCTTTCTCGCATTCAATGTTTTTCTTATTGAACCGATTTTGTATTTCTTTTTTATCTGCAGCAACGCAGACCACACAAAGTTTGCCATGAATATCAAGGGCAATGTGTGATATCCTGTAACTTGTGGGTTGGAGCAACACACTTTAGAAGATACTAGCAGAAAGGTTACCTCCTAATTTCAAATTAATCATCAAGTCAATAAACTCTTTAACTAATGAAATAGCGTTAGTCACAGTTCTGGAGATGGATTGAAAGGTCCAAGTCTTGGTTCACAATTTGAGGGAAATTGAACATTATTTAAAAATTGGTAGCATGGTAAATAACAAGGAGGATAGTCTTAGATTATAAGAGGATATTGATGGGTTGGTCAGATGGGTAGATCAGTGGCAAATGGAATTCAGTGTGGACAAATGTGAAGTGATGCACTTGAGCATGATAAAGAAGGCAGGGTAATTCAGGAGAGGGACGAAACATTGGAGTCATTTCTCCCTTCCTCTCCTTCTCTCTCCAGTTCATCAGGTAATCCTCTTTGTTTCCTAATCCTGACCATCCAGGGTCACCCCTGTTGTAGACAAAGGTTTCTTGAAATAATTCAACCCAGCATTTCACCTATACCTTTAAATCAGAAGCATTGGGACAGCTGAAGGAAAGCTGAAAGACCACTGGAAAACATCAAAGACTGGGGGGACCTTGCTGTGCATGTACACTGATCACTTAAGGTATCAAGAAAGATGGATAAAGTGGTTCAGTGGGCATCTGGGATAATTGTCTTTATTTGCTGAGGTATAGAGTTTAAAAGCAGGATAGTTAGCCTGGAACTGTATAAATGTTGGTTAGGCCACAGCCAGAGAATTTGAGTCTTCGAGTCATGGAGGTATACAGCATGGACACAGGTCCTTTGACCCATTCATCTAAGCTGACCAAGTTTACTAAACTGACCTAGTCCCATTTGTCTGCATTTGGCCCATATCCTCTTTACCTTTCCTATCCATGTACCTGTCCAAATGTCCCCAAACATTGTAATTGTACCTGCCTCTGTCACTTCTTGTGGCTTCTCATTCCATCTAACCATCAACTTTGCATGAAAAATTTGCCCTTTAGGTTCCTTTTAAATCTTTCCACTCTCATCTTAAATGTCTGCCCTCTAGTTCTGGACCCTCCTATCCTGGGTTGAGGGCATTGGCTATTCACCTTATCTATGCCTCTCATGATTTTATAAACCTTGATAAAGGTCACCCCTCAGCCTCCTATACTCCAGTGAAAAAAGTCCCAGTCGATCTAGTCTCTCCTCTCAATTCAGACCTTCCTGTAACTGTAACATCCTTGTAAATCTTTTCTACATCCTTTCCAGTTTAATAACATCCTTCATATAGTAGGGTGACCAGAGTTGCATACAATACTCTAAATGTGCCTTACCAATGTCTTGTACAGTTGTAACATGATGTCCCAAATCTTGTACTCAATGCTCTGGCCAATGAAGCAAGCATGCCAAATGCTCTTTTTACCCCTTGTCTACCTGTGAAGGACATTTCAAGGAAATTTGTACCTGTGCCTCTAGGTCACTTTGTTTGACAACACTTCCTTGGGCCCTGCCATTAACTGTCTAAATCCTTTCCTGGTTTGTCTGACCAAAATGCAATACTTGCGTTAGATAACCTTCCTTGTTGTGCACTATACCATCAATTTTGGTGTCATTTGCAAACTTAATGACCATGCCTCCTATAATCTCATTCAAATCATTTATGTAAATGACAAACAACAGTGGACCCAACAACAATTCTTGCAGCAAATCACTGGTCACAGGCCTCCAGCCTGAACAACAACCCTCTACCACCAACCTCTGTCTCCCACCATCAAGGCAATTTAGTATCCAATTGGCTAGCTCTCCCTGGATCCCATGTGATTTAAGCTTACCAACTAGTCTAACATGTGGTACCTTGTCGAAGGCTTTGCTAATGTCCATATCAACAACGTCTATCGCTCTATCTTCATTTATATTCTTTGTCACCTCTTCAAAAAATTCAATAAAATTTCTTTGCTTGCTTCCTACAATGTCCTGGGGCACACTTGATCAGGTCCTGGAGTTTATTTACCTTTTTGCATTTTAAGACTTCCAACACATCATATTCTGTAATGTGGACTCTTTTCAAGACAGCAATGTTTCCTCAGCTTCCAGGTCTTTCTGCACAGTAAATACTGACAAGAAATATTCATTTATGACCTTGTTCACCTCCAGTGGCTCCACACATAGATGATATTTGTAGAATCTCTTTGGATTATCTTTTATCTTATCTGTCAAAGCTATCTCATGTCCCCATTTTGCTTTCCTGATTTCCCTCTTAAGTATACTCCTGCACCCCATTTATTCAGCAAGTGATTCACTTAATACCAGCTGCCTATACCTGACATGTGCCTCATTCTTTTTCTTGGTTAGAACCTCATATCTCTCATCATCCAGTATTTTCTACTTCACCAAACCTTGCTCTTATCCTAAAAGGAGTATGCTGGCCCTGAACTTGTTATCTCACCACTGAAAGCCTCCAACATGTCAGACATCCCTTGACTTGTGAAACACCTCCTTGAGTCAACTTTTGAAATTCCCTGTGTAATACTATCAAAATTGATTTTGCCCAAATGTACAAGTTTAACTTATGGACCAGTTCTATCCTTTTCCAAAGTGCTCCTTGACTAACATCTCCATCACTTGCCCTCTGTTACTTCCCAACAGAGGTCAGGCTTTGCCCCTTCTGTAATAGGGCCATTTACATTACTGATTGTGAACATTTTTTTTGAACATACTAAACAAATTCCTCCATATCCAAGGCCTTATCATTATGGCAGTCCTAGTCTATGTTTGGAAAGTTAAAACCCTTACTATTAAATTCTTATTCTTACAGTGATCTGCAATCTCCTGACATCAGTCCTCAGTAGAGGCCTCACCTTCATTTCCCTACGCCCTCGGATTAATGAGTTCAACACGCGGCGAGATATTGAATAATTCTTCCGCTGCCTTCGCCTCCGTGCCTACTTTTACAACCAAGACTCCTGTCCACACTCTGACGACTCCTTCTCCCGCCTCCAACACACCCCATCCACCTGGACACCCCGTGCTGGCCTCTTACCCGCCCTCGATCTATTTATAGCCAACTGCCACCGCGACATTAACTGACTCAACCTGTCCACTCCTCTCACCCACTCCAACCTCTCACCCTCAGAACGTGCAGCCCTCCACTCCCTCCGCTCCAACCCCAACCTCACCATCGAACCAGCAGACAAGGGAGGCTCGGTAGTAGTTTGGCGCACCGACCTTTATACCACTGAGGCCAAACGCCAGCCCGCGGACGCCTCCTCTTATTGCCCCCTTGACCATGACCCCACCTCCCACCACCAAACCATCATCTCCCAGACCATCCATAACCTCATCACCTCAGGGGATCTCCCATCCACCGCCTCCAACCTCATAGTCCCACAACCCCGCACCGCCCGTTTCTACTTCCTGCCCAAAATCCACAAACCTGACTGCCCCGGCCGACCCATTGTCTCAGCCTGCTCCTGCCCCACCGAACTCATCTCCGCGTACCTCGACATGGTTCTGTCCCCTTTAGTCCAAGAACTCCCCACCTACGATCGGGACACCACCCACGCCCTCCACCTCCTCCATGATTTTCGCTTCCTTGGTCCCCAACGCCTTATCTTCACGATGGACATCCAGTCCCTGTACACCTCCATCCCCCATCACAAAGGACTCAAAGCCCTCCGCTTCTTCCTTTCCCGCCGCTCCAACCAGTACCCTTCCACTGACACCCTTCTTCGACTGACTGAACTGGTCCTCACCCTGAATAACTTTTCTTTCCAATTCTCCCACTTCCTCCAAACTAAAGGAGTTGCCATAGGCACCCGCATGGGCCCCAGTTATGCCTGTCTCTTTGTAGGATATGTGGAACGGTCCATCTTCCGCAACTACACTGGCACCACCCCCCACCTTTTCCTCCGCTACATCGATGCCTGTATCGGCGCTGCCTCGTGCTCCCACGAGGAGGTTGAACAGTTCATCAACTTTACCAACACCTTCCATCCCGACCTCAAATTCACCTGGACTGTTTCAGACTACTCCCTCCCCTTCCTAGACCTTTCCATTTCTATCTCGGGCGACCGACTCAACACAGACATCTACTATAAACCGACTGACTCCCACAGCTATCTGGACTACACCTCCTCCCACCCTGCCCCCTGTAAAAATGCCATCCCATATTCCCAATTCCTTCGTCTCCGCCGCATCTGCTCCCAGGAGGACCAGTTCCAATACCGTACAGCCCAGGTGGCCTCCTTCTTCAAGGACCGCAGATTCCCCCCAGACATGATCGACGATGCCCTCCACCGCATCTCCTCCACTTCCCGCTCCTCCGCCCTTGAGCCCCGCCCCTCTAACCGCCACCAAGACAGAACCCCACTGGTTCTCACCTACCACCCCACAAACCTCCATATACAGCGTATCATCCGCCGTCATTTCCGCCACCTCCAAACGGACCCCACCACCAGGGATATATTTCCCTCCCCTTCCCTATTAACGTTCCGCAAAGACCACTCCCTTCGTGACTCCCTCGTCAGGTCCACACCCCCCACCAATCCAACCTCCACTCCCGGCACCTTCCCCTGCAACCGCAGGAAATGCAAAACTTGCGCCCACACCTCCTCCCTTACTTCTCTCCAAGGCCCCAAGGGATCCTTCCATATCTGCCACAAATTCACCTGCACCTCCACACACATCATCTATTGCATCCGCTGCACCCGATGTGGCCTCCTCTATATTGGGGAGACGGGCCGCCTACTTGCGGAACGCTTCAGGGAACACCTCTGGGACGCCCGGACCAACCAACCCAACCACCCTGTGGCTCAACACTTTAACTCTCCCTCCCAATCCACCAAGGACATGCAGGTCCTTGGACTCCTCCATCGCCAGAACATAACAACACGACGGTTGGAGGAAGAGCGCCACATCTTCCGCCTGGGAACCCTCCAACCACAAGGGATGAACTCAGATTTCTCCAGTTTCCTCATTTCCTCTCCCCCCACCTTGTCTCATCGATTCCCTTGAACTCAGCACCGCCCTCCTAACCTGCAATCTTCTTCCTGACCTCTCCGCCCCCACCTTGACCTCCTTCCATCTATCACATCTCCATCGCCCCTCCCCCAAGTCCCTCCTCCCTACCTTTTATCTTAGCCTGCCTGGCACACTCTCCTCATTCCTGATGAAGGGCTCTGGCCCGAAATGTCGAATTTCCTGTTCCTTGGATGCTGCCTGACCTGCTGTGCTTTAACCAGCAACACATTTTCAGCTTAATCTCCTGACATATTTGTTTCTTAATTTCTCACTAACTATTGATTGGCCTACAGCACAATCCCATCAAAGCCATTACACCCTTCTTATTTCTCCTTTCCATTCTCATAGCCTTATTGAATGATCCGTTAGGAATATCCTCTCAAAAGTACTGCCGTGATCAGAAATGCCACTCCCCCTCCTCTCTTGCTTCCCTTTCTATCCTCCCTATAGCTTCTGTATCCCAAATCATTGAACTGCCAGTCCTGTCCCTTCCTCAGCCATGTTTCTGTGATTACGATGAAACATATTTCTCAGGTGGAGTAAAATGAAAAGTTCCAAAGTGGTGATAAATTCACTTTGAAAAGAGAGTTTGATCAAAAACAATTTTATATATATACATGTTGCACAGAAATTGAACTAGGAGCTCTTAAATGTGAACAAAATAAAAAAGGGAGAAAAATATTATAAACAGTTAACATGGAATTATGCATTTATCCACACGTAACCTCAGTGGGCTGTATGCTGGTGAGCAGAGATTAATGTTCATGATTATGATTTGACAGTTTATTAAGTTCCTGTTTCCAGTTTCAGTATAAAATTGAGATCAAGTACTAATATCTCAGTAATGACTTTAAGAAATGTTTCATGTGGAGTATTTTTTCATAGTGGTAAAGCCAGATTAGACATAAATTCATCACTATGCATTGACATATATTGTTTTATCTCCAGTGAGATTTTTTGGTGAAACATGATTACTTATGGGGAAGGTATGCTCGAAGTGATAAACGTAGTCTTGGCTGTCGATGAAAGGAAAGGATTTATGTTGCTCCCTGTTCAATAGTTAGGCCAATGTATAGATTTGAAATAGGAAAATAGTTTGAAAATCAGCCAGTCTGAATTCCCCAGAAATTCCAGTTTCCATGAAGACCACCGAATAAAACTTTTGGGCTAAAATTCCTACTGAATGACCAAGAATCAGATGAACATACATTTCCAAGACAGTACTACAATATTTTAAAAGTTCTCTTTTTCATGTTTTACATCCATGGCTACTTATTTACATTTACCTAAATTTAGGCCTACTAAAATCTATTCCCTTCCTTTCCATTATTATGTCATGCTCTGGTATAGTATGAACTTAAACACCAGGCACAAACAGACTATTATAAATAGCTGCTTTACATCGTGTGATATTTAGGCTACAGTCATCAGTCTCAAGTAAATATTTAATTAAATATCGACATCCTCAGCCATTCAAGAAATTTACATTTCTGTTTAATTAAAGTTAGATTGACAGAAAAAGGACTTTCGAATTTACATGAACACTGGCCTCCATTTTGATTACAACCTCTTCCTCCCAGTGTCTTGTTTACCTGGGTTTGCTCTCAGCAGAGCAGTCCTATTTTCTCCTGTTTGCACCAACCATTCCTCCTCTACCAGCATTAGCATTCTTTTTATCTTTTGTTCTGGACATATTTGCCCATCTGTTTCACTTACTCCCCTTTCATCAACAGCATAAAAATGATTAGTTTTCAGCCCCTTTTAAAGAAGTCATTTTGGACTTGAAACATTGCAAAAATAACTAAGATTCAGCTCAGAGTCAAAGTCTGAGTTGCGCCGGGTTTTCTGGCGGGATTTTCATCAGGAGCTTGAGTGAATATTCTCGCCAAACCTTACCAACCTCTCATCAATACCTAATCCACCTCATATGGATTCTTGCCTGTCCAATTTCTGGCTGCAAAAAGATCAGCATCCATTGCACTCGTGCCCACCTTTGAAAGCTATAGATGTATTGGAAGGATAAGGTTATGCTTGCACCTTCCTTGGCTATCCAATCCTGGAGTAGGACTAGAAACTGCAACTTTTGAATTGCAGGCAAGGATGTTAATCACAGTGAGAATCCTTCATTTCAGAAGACTTTCAATTCAATCGTATTCATCCTTCGTCAAACATATTCAAGCAACCTTGTGAGATATGGAGACTGCAAACTAGAGACTGAATTAACCATAATTTAACTATTCATTACATTTATCTGTAAGCAAGTGCATTTGAGTTTACTGACGGAAACCAGTGTGTGGGATGCTGTATTTTAAATTCAGTGATAAATGCAGGAGAATAAATAACCTTATTATTTTTATAATTTACAAATGTTGGCTGCTAGAATTATAAATTAGAAAGCACTCAGCAAGGTTAGGAAAACGCTTACTGGGAACATTTCCATTCTGCCATGACAATAGTTTATTTAACACTGTATTAATAGTTTATTTAATAATACTGCTATATAAGACCTATGGGACATTTTAATAAGTTTACAGCAATTCATTTTTTTTGAGTGCAAGGAAAAGATGTAAATCTGCTGTCTAGTATATTTGTGCCATTGTGATTTGAGAACATAGAGCAGAATGGCACTGCACTGCAGAAAAACTATGGACTCATTCACAGTGAACAATCAGTAAGATTAGGTCTCAGACTGAACTTCACCATTTTGAGTGAAGCTCTGTCTATATTACGTAGATACCGAAATTGTCAGATCTAAATGGCTAATTGCATTTTAAACAGAAATTATTTTTTCTGTTACAAATTTTAAAGGAATTATTTTTATACTTTCAATTCTACTTTGTGGCGCTGTTCTACCAAGCATTCATTGACTTGACTTCTTTCCTAAAGTAAAAAATGAGGTCTGCAGATGCTGGAGATCACAGCTGAAAATGTGTTGCTGGTTAAAGCACAGCAGGTTAGGCAGCATCCGAGGAATAGGAAATTCGATGTTTCGGGCATAAGCCCTTCATTAGGAATGATGAAGGGCTTATGCCCGAAACGTCGAATTTCCTATTCCTTGGATGCTGCCTAACCTGCTGTGCTTTAACCAGCAACACATTTTCAGCCTTGACTTCTTTCCTGCCAATATTTTCCTATCAAAGTACTGAGCATAGGAATTCCTTCATAGGTTCATACTGGACTCCATGATTGACATGAAAAATGTTAATTAATGACTGAAAAATAATTACAGATCCTGTAACACTGAAGGCATTTTGCTTGCACCTGTCACTATGAGGATATGCTTTATGTCCCATTCCACACATACTTGGATAAGTCAAAGACCAATTTCTGGTTTATCTTTACAAAAATGATGACAAGACATCACTAGCTGTTTTACAACAGGATGTTTTTTTTATTTCGAACTTAGTTTCATGGAGAAATTCCAGGTGATTATTTTCACATTTGCCTGTGATTGATATATTTGTATATTAGTGTATGTATTTTCTTGTCTTTGGGTGATTTTCTCAAGTTTTAAATAAAATGAATAAACTTCTGTATATTTATCAATTAAAATTATTTCACTTCTTTCAGACTTGTTTCAGGGGTTATGAAAATGTGACAAACCATTCATCGACTCACCAAACTGTCATACTCAGAAAATTAAATACAGATGAAGATAAAACAGTAATTGGAAAGATGATATTTAATTTAGTCTCTATTGCAGTGGAGGAGCTGGTGTTGGACTGGGGTGCTTCCAAATATACCTGTTGGACAAAACCTGGTGTGATATTATTTTTATCTGATTTTCCTTAGTTAAGTTGATGTTTTGGCCAGAGCAAAGATCTTGAAACAAATTTTTTTTTTGTAGCTGTAAAGGTTCTTGTAGTTGATATGCCCTGAGGCAGACTTTCTGGATGAACTTAGAGGTGGTAAAGGTTAATGAAGATGCTATTTTCTTTATTTTTTCAAGATTCTGATTTAGATACTTTGGTGACTTCACTGACTGCATAATCCGATGGCTTTATGTGTAGGGCTCTTTCACCGATAGCATTTTCATGAAAGTTGACATTTGCATTTTTGTGTTTTTAGCAAGGAGCAAAGACTGTCATTTTAACATGTGACCTTGATGACCTTGCATGAAGCATTAATTCACTGTTGAAATACTGTTTTGTGGTAATCCAATAAACTATCTGTACTCTGCTCTGGACCACTGTTGTTTCAGTCAGACTTAGATTTTTTTTGGAAAGGCAAACTAACATAATCCAATTAAAATATCAAATTGGTTTTATTTTTGACTTGACCCACAGTGGAGTGCCACAAGAATCGGTGCTGGGTCCACTACTTTTCGTCATTTATATAAATGATTTGGATGTGAGCATAAGAGGTATAGTTAGTAAGTTTGCAGATGACACCAAAATTGGAGGTGTAGTGGACAGTGAAGAAGGTTACCTCAGATTACAATAGGATCTTGATCAGATGAGCCAATGGACTGAGAAGTGGCAGATGGATTTTAATTTAGATAAATGTGAGGTGCTACATTTTGGGAAAGCAAATCTTAGCAGGATTTATACATTTAATGGTAAGATCCTCAGGAGTGTTGCTGAACAGAGGCCTTAGTTCCTTGAAAGTGGAGTCGCAGGTATGTAGGATAGTGAAGAAGGCGTTTGGTAGGCTTTCCTTTATTGGTCAGAGTACTGAGTTCAAGGATTGGGATGTCATGTTGCAGCTGTGTAGGACATTGGTTAGGCCACTGTTGGAATATTGCATGCAGTTCTGGTCTCCTTACTTCTTGGAAGATGTTGTGGAACTTGAAAGGGTTTAGAAAAGATTTACAAGGATGGTGCCAGGGTTGGAGGATTTGAGCTATGGGGAGAGGTTGAATAGGCTAGGGCTGTTTTCCCTGGAGTGACAGAGACTGAGGGGTGATCTTATAGAGATTTATAAAATCATGAAGGCTTGGATAGGGTAAATAGACAAAGTCTTTTCCCTGGGGTGGGCAAGTCCAGAACTAGAGGGCATAGGTTTAGGGTGAGAGGGGAAAGATATAAAGGAGACTTAAGGGACAATGTTTTCACACAGAGGGTGGTACATGTATGGAATGAGCTGCCAGAGGAAGTGGTGGAAGCTAGTACAATTGTGACATTTAAAAGGCATCTGGATGGGTATATGAATAGGAAGGATTTGGAGGGGTATGGACTGGCTGCTGACAGGTGGGACTAGATTGGGTTGGGATATCTGGTCAGCATGGGCGAGTTGGACTGAAGGGTCTGTTTCAGTGCTGTACAATTCTATGACTCTATGACAATGACATCCTCTCCTGAGATAAAATAATTCCTTAAAATAAAAGTGATGTCTGGTGATTCTTAATAGCTTTTTTTGACTTTCATACTTTTAAGGTTTATCTTTCAGGATTTTTAATATCATCATGCAGCTGCTTAATATGACAAATTATTTTTGTAATGTTGGGCAAATGTGTGCAAGCAAGCAAGCTTTGACAAATTGAAATATAATAATGATTAGATTTTATGTTATGCGATTTTAATTAAAAGATAAACATTATGCAGGATACCAAGAATAACTTCTTGATTTTCAAAATTGTGCGATGGCATCTTTTTTATTCATCTAAGAGAGTAGACACAGTGTCAGCTCAATGAAGCTTCTGCCCAAAGTCACTTTTGACAGTGTAATATTCCCTTAGTTCAGTACCAGGTTGTTAGCTATGCCTTCTGTGCTGAGGACTTCGAACATGACTTGAACACACACCCTTCTGACTCAGAAGTGATACCATTACCAACTCAGCCCAGATAATGGTGGATGTTGAATTCTAGTTAATATCAGGATCCTGTTCCTGATATTAGGCTGAATTCTAGTTTGGGAACAATGCAAAGTGAGTATGATAGAATTTGCTAGGAAAATGTGTTATGAAGTTGAAGGTGTGTACTGTACCTTCAAGAGAGAATGAATGCTGTTTTGCACTGAGAGCTTACAAACACCCCTCTTATGACTAACTATTAGTCTCTGCGTGCACTGGAAAATTGAAAATATGTAAAATTTGGCTGTGATATAGATACTGGAGTTGGTTGCTGTTTTGACAACAATTCAAATTTAACCATTCATTTAAATTATGCCCCACGATATTAAAAATCAATTGAGTTTGAATTTATTGTTTTGTGAACATCGAACCAATTAGACAATCCAATGTTGGGGGTATAAAAAAGGAAGACAGTTTGAAAGTCATTCAGAACAACTGCCATTTGAAACACTCTCAATCAAAGGTACCTTTTCATATGAAACATCTTCATAGTAAAATGAAACACAACAATCCAGGGCAATGTTTAGATGGAAGAAGATGAGAGACACTGACAATGACAGCCACTGTAGGGTTTTGAAATTAAGTTGATGTAAGTTTATTAAGCGTTTTATTGGAACAGTATATTGCTATAGAATTGGAGGCAGGTAATAAGCAGTTAAGAGAAAGGGGACTTAGCATTGTGAAAGTTATTTTTTAAGATTCACTTTTAAAGTTAAAGAATAAATTGATATTATTTTCTTTTATGGCATTTGGGAATTCCCTGTCACTCATTTTAACAGATTATGAGGTGAATTGAGCTTTTCTGAATGTTAATTAACAGAAGGGTTCACTGCCATGTCACAACAAGAGCCAAACAAAATAAAAGACAACCTCCATTTAATGAAGGATGGCGAGGAGGCTTTATAGTTGGATTGGTCAATGGAACAGTCCGAGGTTCTGAGCAGCCAATGGCCTCACTGGAAGACATGGGTATTGCTGCTGTGTACAAAGGCAACCCAGTGGATGTAGTGTTTTTAAATTTCTGGGGCTTGGGGAGTGGGGGACAGTTGACAAGGTACAATATAAAAGGTTATTGTGGAAAATAAAATCATTGATTTGGAGGTATCATATTGACATGGCTAGAAGTATGACTGCTCAACCTAAAGCAGAGAGTAATTGAAAATAGGTCTTTTTCAGGTTGGCAGATGCAATGAGTGATATGCCATACAACCTCAATAATTTATCATTTCTCTGAATGGCTTAGATGTAGTGATGAAAATTGTGGCTGTCAAATTTGCTGATTATATAAAGATAGATCGAAAATTAAGTTATGAAGTGGATAAAAAGAGGTTTTCAGAAAGGCATTGATATATTAAGTCAACGGGCAAAAATGTGGCAAATGGAGTATGATGTGGGAAAATATTAATTTGCCCATTTTGACATGAAAAATGAAAAGAATATCTAAATACTAAGAGATTGCAGATCATAGAGGGATGTGGGTTTCCTCATGCATATATCCCAAAGCTTAATCAGCAGGTACAGCACATAATTAGGAAAGCTAATACAATAGGGTGGCACGGTGGCTCAGTGGTTAGTACTGCTGCCTCATAGCATCAATTCCAGGTTCAATTCCAGCCTTGGGCGACTGCCTTGGAGTTTGCACATTCTCCCAGTGTCTACGTGGATTTCCTCCAGGTGCACCAGTTGAATTGGTAAATTAGTCATGCTAAATTGTTCATAGTTGCTAGGTGCATTAGCCAGAGAGGGGGAGGGTGGGTTACTCTTCGGAGGGTCGGTGTGGACTTGTTGGGCTGAAGGGCCTATTTCTACACTGTAGGCAATCTAATCTAATTAATGTTATCAATTATTGCGAGGTGAGTTGAAAATTAAAGTAGACAGACCATGCCTTAGTTATACAGGGTACTGGTGAGACTGCAACTGAAGTTCTGAGTGTAATGCTGGTCACTTTATTTAAGAAAGGAGGTAAATGCATTAGAAGCAGTTTGGAGAGGGTTAACTAATAAATATAATGGGCATATTGACTTATAAGGGAAAATTTGTTGGTTCAGCTCATATCACTGAAGTGTTGAAATGGTCAGAAATCACACAACACCAACAGGTTTCTTTGAAATGAAGAAAAGATACAGCTACAGAATTTATAGGCAGACAGATCAAAAGATCGTAGAAATTATGTAAGGTGAGTGTCGAGTGATATATCTTTATAAGTGATCAAAAGTGTCAGATGGTGTGAGTAAAGTGTCAACAGCTGAATAGTAATCCAATTTTTAATTGTGGCAGAGAGATAATCACAAAAAAAAATGGTGGTGCTTGAGACAAACCAAACAGTTGGAATAACATGAGAAGTATAAAAGTCACATACCGAGTGTCTAACCAAAGTAACAAGTAGAAAAGTAAGATTGATTTGCTTGAAATATATAAAATCTTGAGGGTTCCAGACAAAAGTAGATGTGAAGAGGTTTAAAACTCAGGGGCTTGTTCTTTTAAACATAGCGGGTCATTAATTTTTGGAACCTTCTGTTTGAAAAGGTGGAAGCAAAGACCTTGAAAACTTTTAAGGCAGAGGTGGATAAATTCTTGTTAAGCACAGGTTTGAAAGATTATCAGGGAAGGCAAGAATCTGGATTTGAGGTTACATACACACTAGTCATGATCTTCTTGAAAGGTGAGGCAGATTTGAGGGGCTGAATAGCCTACTTCTGTTCCTGATTTGTATGCTTGCATGCCCAATTCTAATCCCATTTCTACCTTGGACTGAAAGCTTTGGCCAGAGAGAGACAAAACATCCAGAATAACTGCAATGGACAACTGCTAGATCAGGGAGCTGACAGTACAATGTACACCCATATTGAGCATAGGAGGATTGTAAAATTGCAAGGGGAATACCTTTATGAATCTTACGTGAAAGTGAACATCAAATTTGAAGGAAGTCAGTATGATTAAAGTATCAACTTCACTTTGAGTATGAATTTGAACAGTGCACACATATTTGATGACATGGCAAGGTTTCTTCAATCTGTAGGATGTCATTTTGTGAATATCAGAACTCGTCATATCAGCTCCATGATCAATAGGAAGGAAACAACCCTGTTCTATTAACGTCACTTGATCTTGGAAACAGATTGGATTGTGTTTCCCATCATTCACAAGAAAGTGACTATGATGCCTCCAAAGTTTACGCCAGCAGCATAATTTAGCGCAGACTGAACTTCGAGACCTCAGTTCAGTCCAACCTCAGTTCCAACAACTACCCACATACTACCACAATTCAACTCCAAAGGGAGATTAGGTAGGCTTGGGATGTTTTCCTTAGAGAAGAGAAGGCTGAGGAGGGATCTGGTTGAGGTCTACAAAGTTATGAGGGGCACAGGTAGGGAGAAACATTTCCCTTTTATAGAGGAGTCACTACCATGGGCAGAGCTTTAAAGCAAGGACCAGGACATTTAGAGTTGATTTGAGAATTTGTTCTTCATCCAGAGGATCCTGGGTATCTGGAACTCACTGTCTGAAAGGATGGTGGCTGCAGGAGCTCTCAAGAATTTAAGAATTATATAGATGAATACTTGAAACATCACAGCATACAAGGCTACAGGCCAAGTGCTAAAAATGGGATTAGGATAGGTGGACACTTGATGACTGATTGGATATGATGAGCCAAAAGGCCTCTTTCCATAATGTAAACATGCTATGACTGTAAAGGTTCTTATTAGTAGAAGTAGAGATCAACCTTCATGTAAAAGACCATGCACTTGTTTATTGTTTCTCAACTTCCATCTCCACCTATAACTGATGCCATCCACTTTTAAAATGACAAAATAACGTGCAAAAATAATTCTACGCAATGGTCTGAATGGTTGGCTCTAAAGGATATAGACTTTGCAATGCTTGAGGGATCCCAACAGAAATTTGTGCTCATTGACGTGTACTCTTACTTTCATTCTTCTTAATATGCTAGTCTGCCACAAGCCAATGGATTTTATAATCAATCTTTCCAACTATGAGAAACACTGTTGAAAAGCTTTAAAACACAAGTTAATGTAGTTTTAACCTATAAAAATCATGATACAGACATTTCAAGACCATCACTAGATGTCCTGGTCAAGATGGAGAGGATTTATATTCTTGAACTTCTATTGTCCATGTGGAGTTCATTCACCCGTAGTGCTGTTAATGAGGGAGTCCCAGGAGTTGACCCAGCCACAGTGAAGGAATGTCCATGTCATTCCCCAGTAAGGATGAAGTCACATTTAGAAGGAACCTGAAAGCAGTAATGTTCCCATGTGCAGCTACTCTCACCCTTCTAGCTGGTACAGATCATGGGTTTGGAACTGATTGCTGAAGGAGCCTTAGTGAGTTGCTGTTGTGCATATTATAGACAGTATATACTGCCAATACTGTGCATCAGTGGAGGAAGGAGTGCATGTTGAAGATGGTGGATGGATGGCCAATTGAGAAGGCTGATTTATCCTGGATGGTGTCAAGCCTCTTGAGTGTTATCAGATTGGTACTCATCCAGGCAAGTTTACAGAATTCCATCACACTCCTGAGGGTGGTATGGTGGCTCAGCAGTTAGCACTGCTATCTCATAGCACCAAGGATCCGAGTTTGATTCCATTCTCAGGCCACTGCTTATGTGGAGTTTGCACATTCTCTCCGTGTCTCCAGGGGTCTCCTCTGGGTGCTCCTTGCCCCAGAATTCCAAAGATGTGCAGGTTATGTGGATTGCCCATGGGAAATGCAGGGTTACAGGGATAGGATAGGAAAGTGGGTCTGGATGGGATGCCCTTCAGAGACTTGGTGTGAATTCGATAGGCTGAATCGCCTGCTTCCGCAATGTAGGGTTTCTGTGATTCTGTGCCTTGTGCCTCATATCCATGAAGCAGCAAAATAGAATGCGTATTTGCAGACACATCTTATTTTGCTCAAAAAACATACAATCTGCAGGCAGCCAATCCGTGTAACATTGTATAAATTCCTACTTTGGAAATTTAATCAGTCTGACTCAAGATTGGGATACAGACAGATTCTTACCTCACACCTTTTATGCATTATCTGAGCTTAGATATCATTTTTTTTTATAAAACCTTAAGTTATCTCGAGAAAGTGTTGTAAAAGTAGTTCTAGGATTCTCATACTAATGAACTGAAACCTTCAACCCATTCTAAAAGACTTAACAGCAATATAACTTGGTGTTGTGTGATTTTTAACTAAATAAATACGTTGTTCACTGTCTGTTTTTAAAATGGCTAAAAGTGAAGTTGTTTTAAATGTTTGGATGGAAAACAAAGATTGAAATCTTCTTAAACACTGAAAACTCAACACAAACTTTTGAGTGAAAACAGCATTGATATCCTATGGGCACATCTGATCTCCTAAGCTTAATGTGTATTTTAGATGAAAATTCAACATGTGGAATTTGGTTACACTTTAAAGAATATCTAACAATGCTTAAAGCAACATAGTTTTTCCTGAGTAATTATTATATTTTGCAAAATAACAATTGTTGCCATTGCTGATGAAACAGTTAATTCATAAATTGACATTCTCCATAAATTTATGTCACACTTCAACAAAGGCCACTATTTTTTCAAAAGAATTGAATTAAATTGCTTTAAATTTGTTAGCAGTCATCAGCTTTTTACATTAGGTCTTCAAGGTAACAGTATAATATTTTTTGTACAACATATTTTAGTGTTTTCTACTCCTGTTTCCAAGCACTGAGCAGTTTTAAAACCTGAAACTCGTTGCAGCAAGGAATTTTCTCTTGTCACAAGTGATATAGCTGTCAAAACTGATTGGCTTTCTTTCACATTTTTTTTCTTGCATCTTTAATTCTCATTTACCTGTTACTCATTGAAACTAAATAAAAACCAAAATAACTGCGGATGCTGTAAATCAGAAACAAAAATAGAAATTGCTGAGAAAGCTCAGCATCTCCACAGCACAGTTTTAGAGACAGTGCAACATTAAGGGCCATGACACGAAATGTCAGCATGGTAGGAGTTGAGGTGACATCTTAATCGACAATACTCGATTAAGATTGTAAGTCTGCCGCTCGAGATAATTAACATAACTCTATGCCTTTGCAAAGGAAGTCCAGAGAAAGATGCAGTGGTTTGTGTTGAGGTACATCCTGAGCAGCTCCTGTGATGCAGAACTCTGTACTGTATGGTCTGTTCCCCAGAATGCACACAGAGCCAAATATCAACTGCAACTGGAAGACCTTCAACTCAGTGAAGGACATTCTTTCGTCAGTCTGAAACTTGTTCATCTTCCAGAACAAGAAGTTGAGTGTTGCAGACTGGCACATTTCAAGTTCAGGACCACATGCTGAGGGATGCACTAAAGCCTGGGGCAGCTGCTGCCAAGGCATAGTGGGGAAAGATCACTGTCTGAGGTCTTCCTAGTGAAGTTAAATGGGGGTCCATTCATCAGACCCTCCGAGTGTTTCAAATATATGTACATATTAGTATTGTATGTGTAAGAGAGATTGTTGGCTTTTTTTGGATAGAGTCAATGACCAATGTTTTGTTTATTTACTTGATATGCAACTGTATAGAACTGAACTACTTTTGTGACAGCACATATACACACAAAGAGTTTTTTTATTAATAAAGTGCATTTTTGAAATAAAAAATATGAGTAACAGAACTCTCACAGTAGTTTTGTGCTGGCATTTGGAGACAAAAGTTCTACCTATGGCCACACCTATTCAGCAATGCTGCATTCATATTGCTTTTATACATGAACTTCATCAGTTCATAGCCATTCCAACCAAAAAGCCTGAACCAAAACATAGTGATATTGATATTAACCATTCACATTATATGTTGTAGAGATTCAGTCATGAATGATGTGGCAATGGTGGTTGTGGGGGGGTGGTGGGGGGGGCGTGCTGGCAGAGGGTGCACGGTGGGGGGGGGGGTGGAGTCTGAACAAGGGTAAAGGTTTAAACACATGAAACACATCCCTAAACCACTACACTACTTTTTTATGGTGATGGATATTGATTACAACTAATAAAGGACACTACTCTGGCGCTGATTAATTTTGCAATATATATGTAGCACAATGTCATATGGCTTGTTTCATTTGGTACAGAGTTGAGTGGAGATGTAAAAGGATTGCCCTAGATGAGGAGTTATTGGAGGCGGTGGCTCCAGAACCAGGGGATGCAGTCTTAGAATAGGAGGTCAGCCACTTAGCACTGAGATAAGGTGCAATTTCTTTACCAAGAGACTGGCAAATCTTAAGAATTCTTTACCCCAGAGGACTGTGGAGTCTCTGTTACTGGGTAAATTCAAGAGATTGACAGAGTTCTATATGATAAAGAGGGGTTAAAGATTAGCGAGGGAAAGTAGCGTTAAGATAGAAGATCAACTATAGTCTAATTTATTGGTGGAGGAAATCTGAAAGGCTGAATGGTTTACTCCTGTTCCCATTGGTCCTGAAACCGGAGCCATGACAACTCTAGACCAAATGGAGAAGAAAATTGACTGGTAAGTGGAGTGGGTGGTATATTCCCTCAATTTCGACCTAGCTGCTATTTTATAGGCTGTGGAAACCTCTATGAAGTACAGAGAAGGCTGTCATGTGTGAAGACATGCCAGAAACTCACATTGGAGCAAAGACTAAAACACTCACAGAAGCAGGACAGCAAGCCAGAAAATATCTTGAAAGATAAGTTAGTCGAAAGATAGCATTGGAGACATAAGATAGATACAGGTGACAAACTGCATACAAATGACCACATTTGGGGCAGGCGCTCTTGAGGTCATGTATATCCATTTTTCAATTGTTGGCAATGAAGGTCTTACTTGCACTTATAAGGAACCATCAGAGCCCTTCAAGTTAGGCCTTTAGCAGGTCTACTCGAGATCCCATCCGGAGTCTAACCATGGGAGTTGGCTGACCCAGCTCCCATACAAATTTGGGCATTCTACTAGAAAACTCCAATATCACTAGATTGCCAGGAAATTGAAGAATCATTTTCCCAATAGTAAAATCTTTGTCCCTGCATTCTTGCCCAAACAAAAGATATTTCCTGATAGGACTTCCTCCTTTCCATTATTTTGTGTGTTTAATCTAGACTTGTCATTTGCCAAGCAGGAGTTCAGGGTGAGTCCAGGCTTCTCTTGGACTTCAGATAAAGACCACGATGAACAGCAGCTTTCTCCTCACTGACCTACGTCTCAAGAATAACCCAATGAGAATTGTGATGCAGCCTGCAGAAGCCACACTGGGGCTGCAACCAAAGTCATAACATCATAAACTCATCCATACCGACCAGATATCCCAATCTAATCTAGTCCAATTTGCCAGCACTTGGCCCATATCCCTCTGAACCCTTCTCGTTCAAATACCCATCCAGCTGCCTTTCAAATGTTGCAATTGTGCCAGCATCCACCACTTCCTCTGGCAGATCATTGCATACATGCACCACCCTCTCTGCATGAAAAATTTGCCCATTAGGTCCCTTTTATATCTTTCCCCTCTCACCCTAAACCTGTGTGGACTCCCACACTCCAGGGAAAAGACTTTGTCTATTTAACCTATTCATGCCCTCATGATTTTATAAACCCCCTTCACGTCACCCCTCAACCTCCAACGCTCCTGGAAAAACAGCCCCAGCAATACTCCCTAGGACCTTACCATTAAGTCTATAAGTCGTGCTAAGATTTGCTTTCTCAAAAATGAGCAGCTCGCACTTATCTGAATTAAACTCCATCTGCCACTTCTCAGCCCATTGACCCATCTGATCAAGATCCCATTGTAATCCGAGGTAACCCTCTTCGCTGTCCACTACACTTCCAATTTTGGTGTCATCTGCAAACTTATTACCTGTACCTCTTATGTTCATATCCAAATCATTGATATAAATGATGGAAAGTAGTGGACCCAGCACTGATCCTTGTGGCACTCCACAGGTCAAAGGCCTCCAGTCTGAAAAACAAGCCTCCACCACCACTCTCTGTCTTCTACCTTCGAGTCAGTTCACTATCCAAATGGCTAGTTCTCTGTGTATTCCGTGAGACCTAACCTTCCTAATCAGTCTCCCATGGGGAACCTTGTCGAATGCCTTACTGAAGTCCATACAGATAATGTCTACTGCTCTGCCCTCATCAATCCTCTTTGTGACTTTTTCAAAAAGTTCAATCAAGTTTATGAGATATGATTTCTCATGCACAAAGCCATGTTGACTATCCCTAATCAGACCTTGCCTTCCCAAATACGTATAAATCCTGTCCCTCAGGACTCCCTCCAACAACTTGCTCACCATTGACATCAGGCTCACAGGTCTATAGTTCCTTGGCTTGACCTTACCCCCTTTCTTAAATAATGGCACCACGTTAGCCAACCTCCAGTGTTCTGGCACCTCAACTGTGACTATCGATGATACAAATATCTCAGCAAGAGGCCCAGCAATCACTTCCCTAGCTTCCCAGAGTTCTAGCGTCCACCTGATCAGGTCCTGGGGGTTTATCCACCTTTATGCATTTCAAAACATCCAGCTTCACCTCCTCTGAAATATGGACATTTTTCAAGATCATCTATTTCCCTACATTCTGTATCTTCCATGTCCTTCTCCACAGTAAACTCTGATGCAAAATACTTGTTTAGTATCTCCCTCATCTCCTGTGGCTCCACACAAAGGCCGCCTTGCTGATCTTTGAGGGGTCCTATACATTCCCTAGTTACCCTTTTGTCCTTAATGCTTTTGTGAAAACACTTTGGATTCTCTTTCACTCTATTTGCCAAAGCTATCTCATGTTACTTTTTTGTCCTCCTGATTTCACTCTTAAGTATATTCCTACTGCCTTTATATTCTTCTAATGATTCTCTCAATCTCTCATCTATACCTGACATGCTTCCTTCTTTTTCTTAGCCAAACCCTCAATTTCTCTAGTCGTCCAGCATTCACTACATCTCCCAGCCTTTTCTTTCACCCTAACAGGAATATACATTCTCTGAATTCTCGTTATCTCATTTCTGAAGACTTCCCATTTTCCAGCCGTCCCTTCACCTTTGAACATCTGCCCCCAATCAGCTTTTGAAAGTTCTTGCCTAATACCGTCAAAATTTGCTTTCCTCCAATTTCGAACTTCAACTGTTAGATCTGGTCTATCTATTCTATCACTACTTTAAAATTAATAGAATTAAATTCACTTGCCCAATATGCTCCCCCACTGACACTTCAGTCACCTACCCTGCCTTATTTCCCAAGAGTAGGTCAAGTTTTGCACCTTTTCTAGTGGGTACATCCACATACTGAAACAGAAAATTTTCTTGTACACTCTTAACAAATTCCTCTCCATCGAAACCCTTAACATTATGGCAGTCCCAGTCTATGTTTTGAAAGTTAAAAATCTCCTACCCACCCTATTATTCTTACTGATAACTGAAATCTCCTTACAAATTTGTTTCTCAGTTTCCCACCGACTATTAAAGTGTCTGTTGTGGTTCCATTCGCCGAGCTGGGAGTTTTTGTTGCAAACGTTTCATCCCCTTTCTAGGTGACATCTTCAGTGCTTGGGAGCCTCCTGTGAAGCGCTTCTGTGCTGATTCCTCCGGCATTTATACTGGTTTGAATCTGCCGCTTCCGGTTGTCAGTTGCTGTCCGCTGCAGTGGCCAGTATATAGGGTCTAGGTCGATGGGTCTGTTGATTGAATTTGTGGATGAGTGTCATGCCTCTAGAAATTCCCTGGCTGTTCTCTGCTTGGCCTGCCCTATAATAGTGGTGTTGTCCCAATCAAATTCATGTTGTTTGTCATCTGAGTGTATGGCTACTAGGGATAGCTGGTCGTGTCGTGTCGTTTCGTGGCTAGTTGGTGTTCATGGATGCGGGTTGTTAGCTGTCTTCCTGTTTGTCCTATGTAGTGTTTTGTGCAGTCCTTGCATGAGATTTTGTACACTACGTTGGCTTTGCTCATGCTAGGTATCAGGTCCTTTGTCCTGATGAGTTGTTGTCTGAGAGTGGCTGTTGGTTTGTGTGCTGTTATGAGTCCTAGTGGTCGCAGCAGTCTGGCTGTCAGTTCAGAAATGCTCCTGATGTAAATGCCGGAGGAATCAGCACAGAAGCGCTTCACAGGAGGCTCCCAAGCACTGAAGATGTCACCTAGAAGGGGACGAAACGTTTGCAACAAAAACTCCCAGCTCGGCAAACAGAACCACAGCAACGAGCACCCGAGCTACAAATCTTCTCACAAACTATTAAAGTGTCTATAATACTATCCCAATAAGAGGACCATCACTTTCTTATTTCTAAGTTCCACCCAAATAACTTCCCTGCATATAATCCCAGGAATACCTGCCCTAAGTACAGCTGTAAACCTGTTCCTTATCAAAAACACCACAACCCCTCCTCTCTTGCCCCCTTTTCTATCCTTCCTGTTGCATTTGTATCCTGGAACAATAAGCTGCCAGTCCTGTCCATCCCGGAGCCATGTTTCTGAAATTACTATGATATCCCAGTCCCATGTTCCAAACCATGCCCTGAGTTCATCTGCCTTCCCTGTTAGGTTTCTTGCATTGAAATAATTGCAGTTTACTTTATCAGTCCTACCCTGTTCTCTGCTTTGTCCCTGCCTGCCCTGACTGTTTGACTGGTCTTTGTTCTCAACAGTATCAGTCTCAGATTGATCTCTTTCCTCACTATCTCCCTGGGTCCCACATTCTCACCTTACTAGGTTAAATCCTCCTGAGCAGCTCTAGCAAATCTCTCTGCCAGTATATTCGTCCCCTTCCAATTCAGGTGCAATCCGTCCTCCTTGTTCATTTCACTTCTACCCAAGAATAGATTCCAATGATGCAAAAAAAAGTGAATCCTTCCTCCCATACACTAGCTCCTCAGCCATGCATTCATCTGCTCTATCCTCCTATTCCTACACTCTCTAGCTCGTAGCACCAGAAGTAATCCAGATATTATTACCCTTGAGGACCTCCTTTTTAACCTACACATCCCTGAACACTATGGGCAATTTAGCATGGTCAATTCACCTGGCCTGCACATCTTCAGATTGTAAGAGGAAACCGGAGCACCCAGAGGAAACCCAGGCAGACAGTTGCCCGAGGCTGGGATTGAACCAGTGTTGTTCATACCTTCAAACCCATCTCTACAGGATCAGGAAATTCAGCTCTCCACATCTACATCAGATAGTCCTACACCAGGAATAATATAATTATGCACTGATTCATCTCCCATTCTGCTTCTTACTTTGAATAAAAACTTCTATATTTCTCAACGATATCAACTTCTTTCATTTTCTAAGCCAGTAAGATTGTGGACTCAATATGGACCACTGCAATTTTAGAGTCACCTTTGTTCAATTGGCTATGCTATTTAGAAACTGGATTGAGGTGGCCTAAACCAACAGTGTCGTTACTGCAAGCAAAGTGGCATCTCCTATCAGTCTGGTCTATATTCAAACAAAGCTCCCAAAGGCCACTAACTAACTTTTACCCAGGTCTAATATTTCTTTGTATCTCAGAAAAAATACACGCTTCCAAAAATCTGGTCTTTCCAGACCTAGTGCTTTTTCATTGCTAGTTAGAGGTAAGCAAGGTACTTTGTTCCTTATGGTTGTCACTTTTGGGCGGCACGGTGGCACAGTGGTTAGCACTGCTGCCTCACAGCGCCTGAGACCCGGGTTCAATTCCCACCTCAGGCGACTGACTGTGTTGAGTTTGCACGTTCTCCCCGTGTCTGCGTGGGTTTCCTCCGGGTGCTCTGGTTTCCTCCCACAGTCCAAAGATGTGTGGGTCAGGTGAATTGGCAATGCAAATTTGCCCGTAGTGTTAGGTAAGGGTTAAATGTAGGGGTATGGGTGGGTTGCGCTTTGGCAGGTCGGTGTGGACTTGTTACTGTAAGTAATCTAATCTTAACAAACTGCTCATGATTACTCCTTTTAGTAATGACGTAAGTGAAAATGCATGGCAGCAGTTGTATTGCCGAGAGCAGCTCAAAGTCAAAACAATATTGCCTTTGTGATAGCATTTGAAAATAAAAAATGGTATTTTCAAGAGCTGCTCTACTTCAGTGTTGGTGATTCAATAAGTATAATTGACAGCACCTCTAAAAGACTGGTTACTCTTAACTGGAATGATCTTTACTGATTAAAGCCTTTGCAGATTCTTGACAGAGACAGTCATCCTGCCAAACACCCATGACCAGCAAGTATCTTCAGCACCTTTTTTTAAAATTATCAAGTAAACATTTTTTTGTTAGCTGTTACATGAATAAAATGGAATATTAAGGCTCATAGGCTGTCTGACATAAGTGAAATATGAAAGCTGATTACTTTTGCTAAGTCATTCCCCCAAACATTGCATTCCTATTTTTATTGGGTGGGGGGTGCAAAAGCCGAGTTTTATCCATCTGCCATTTTTGAAGTCAACTGGCTATTTAAATAATCAGCTGCCTCTGCTCAAATCTGATTGAGGCACCTCTTTAATGTGAATGCTGATCTGTGCCGGTTCGACCTATTCATAGCAGGTGTGAAATTTGTGGATTCATTTTGATAATTAGGGTACCATCTTAGTCAGGAGAAAGCGAGGTCTGCAGATGCTGGAGATCAGAGCTGAAAATGTGTTGCTGGAAAAGCGCAGGTCAGGCAGCATCCAAGGAACAGGAAATTCGACGTTTCGGGCATAAGCCCTTCATGAAGGGCTTATGCCCGAAACGTCGAATTTCCTGTTCCTTGGATGTTGCCTGACCTGCTGCGCTTTTCCAGCAACACATTTTCAGCTACCATCTTAGTCAAGAAAGATACCTCTTTGGATTTGGTCTCAGGGCACCTAAGGGAAAGTCAGGCACCCTTTGAAATAGTTAGAAGTATAAATGTGTCAAAAATTTATAAATAAAATACCACCAAATAATTATAACTAATAACACGTCTTTTAAAATCAGTTGTCAAAACTGCAAGAAGCACATGTCAAAAGCACCTGTTAAAATGTCAGAAGGTCTATCAAAGCGATCTTTATTAAGGAACTGTCAAAACTACCACAGCAACCTTCAAAAGGGATGAGTTAAAAGTGTAAAGACATTTAAAAAATTCTGCCCTTTAAATCTTTGAAAAAAGTATCTGGTGTGAAAAAATTATTGCTGTGTTTCTTGTCATAAAACTGAGGGTTTCTGTTAGTGGATTATTATGACAAAACCAAATTTATAACTACCTACAACCTTGGTGGACTATCTTCTGTTTCACAGTTTAAAAAACAGGTTATAGGCCTGCAGGTTTATTTCGAAGTACTAGCTTTTGGAGCGCTGCTCCTTCATCAGAACGCCTCCACTTCATATGTCACAGTTTGAAAACTACAAGTGAGACTTAGACATGGGGCTATGATTTCTACCACTTGTTGTACCTGAATGAAATATTTGTTGTTATAAGGCTTGACCTTGTTGAAGGAATGTAAATGTACTAACTTTTTTGATTTAAAAAAAATCAATGTTTTTCAATTAGGTGAAATCTGAAATTCAGATTTGAAACATTATTTTATGATTCTTTTTTCTTATCTCTGCATAGGTCAAGAGATTTGCCCATGATTCATACGAGATGAGTTGGTATAATGGTAATGACTGTGGGCTTGGGGTATGGATTGACATGAGATGACAAAGTTAGCATAGGGTCTCCAAATAGCCAACGTGTATATATGTGGACAACAGTATGGCAATAGGGGCTATAAAAGATCTGGGGTAGAGAGGCATAGCTTGACATGAAAGCATAGAAAGGGCAAGTTGGTGGGTTCACAGCATGATGGTAACATGGTTTGACAGGCGTGGGGCATATGGTGTGCATAGCTTAAGTTGTGGAGGCTGGGGGACTGCCCTTCTTATATTCTGTATTTAAGAGTGTTAGACCTGGACCTAATGTTACATTGTCAAACAGGCCTCTTATCCACCTGCCTTTCCAGCTAGCAGTCTCAATAATCATTAATGGTCTCCCTGGGCCAACATTTGATTCAGCCCACTACTGTAATCTGCAAAATCAAACTGTGATCATGTAACAAATTCAAACCAGACATGAAATCCTATGTTGATTTTATTTTATAAAGACTGGAAAATCACTTGGACAGGGTGGTGGATGCAAATTCTCAATTTACAAACATCAGGGTGAGCTATTCAGCCCCTAAAATTTGTTTCAGTGTTCCATTAGGTTGCAGCTGATTTGCACTTCAATAACCTATACACTCATAATATTCCCCAAACTTACTGAGCAAGTATATCTTGACCTGTTTTGAAAACTTCAATTGACTTAGCATTCAGCGCCTTTTGGAGGGATTTCCAGGCTCCCACTAACCTTTGTCCGGAAATTGCTTTAAATATCTTTCCTAAATGACCCAGCTCTTGCTTGGATAGCTGAAAATTAAAATTTACTATATAATTAAAGACAAATTGTTGGATAGGAGCACAGAAGTGTGCAACTTTAATTTTGCTCACCTCAGGTGTATAATGAACGTCACTCACTATTTCACTGAAAGCAAGTTATGGGCTTAATATTAATGAGGATGAGTAGATTTCAGCCCTGCTTTGTAAAGGCATGGTAGCTGTACTGGGCAAAGATGCTCCAAATGCATTGCAGAAATAAATCAACTGTTGTTTTCCAAAAACAGCTTCCTCCTAATTGATGCAAACTTCTCACTTTGCTGAACAAATTATCACTGTAACCATGAATGCTTTGAGCATGATTATGTTAAATTAAACAATTAAAGATCATTAATTTGCCCCAATTCCAAGAAAGATGATGGTTTCGTTATTGCTGTGAAAATATAGTGCGGTTAATAACTCTGAGGAGAGAAAGTGATTGTAAAAAGGTTTCCTGCACCCTAAATTGGAGCTAAATGACGTTCAAACTCTGCCCTTTGGCCCCACCCTAACAGATCAATCAATACACTTATAGTAACTATATAAAGATTACTATTTTCACCAAGTTTTACTCTAGGGATTGTTGAACTGATCGTATAAATTGTGGAACAAAATACCTACTGTGAACCATTGGTTCATATAAATTACTACCGTGAAACTTCAGTAAGCGTAATTACTGTTAAATTGTTCAAGCATAAAACCTAAGAGTCTGAAGCTACGAAGGAACTAATTTTGTTAACAATGTGTGTTTTATGACCCTAGTCAAAGTATATGCATTTTTAAAGATTTGCACTTTATTGTTATCAAAGACCAATTATTATGTTAAATGTTAAGCATCACATTCTTTTCTCCTGGGATGCAGAACAATGTTGAGATTAATTCTAAAATTATGTAAAGAAATAACACTAAAGATAGATGATGCTGATTGCCAACTAATGAGATGCGAACTCCATAGTCAGTTATGCAGATGTATGAAACAGGGCAGGTTTCTACCAACAGGCTGCTATTATGAGCTAAGGACAAAGTAGGCAGTATCACCTTGCAAAACCAGCCGACCAACAGATTGATGGACTGAAAGGTTCCACAATCTCCAGAGTGCAATAAATTGGTTCAGTCTCATTAAAACTGTCATCACAGCAACAGCCAACTGTTACAAAAATGGGCTATAATTTGCGACTAATCATGACTAAAAGAAGTGAACACATCTCATTTATCCCAGTGGTTTAGCAGTAAGGTTAAACAGTCAGCAACAATGCCATACAAACAGTAGGGATAAAAAGGAAAGAATAAGATAAGTGAGAGATGAAAACAATAAAACTACTGCATTTTATATACTGATTTTTTTCCAACTTCAAGGCATCCCAGCCAGTTATTGCTTTTGGCATGTGGCCATTGTGATAATATAGAGATATGCCGTCCTTCAGACAAGCGATTAAACCAAAACTCTTATACTACTGAAGGAATAGGAGCCAGATCAGTGTCAGGCTGGATTACAAAGAAACTTAAACCCATAGCCTCTGACCCAAACAGAAGACTGAAACAATCTGTTTTTATCAATTGGATGTGTGAGTAAGGAGATTCTAATCACGAGTACGCAAGGGAGGAAAAATCAGGATTTTGACATTGTTGTCACAGGATGTGTCTATGTGATCCTTAGATGATGTTTTGCAAATTGAGCATTGACCAGCTCAGTAAGTTGCAGTTGGGGAAAGATGACAGGAAAAATGTAGAAGAAAGAACTGAAAATACAACCTGCATGGTAGCTAATGATCGTCTTAACTTTAAATAATTTAAATGCTTCTGAGGGTAAGGTTGCTTTAATTTAACTTTTGGAACAAATAATTTCAATATTGTTGCTTTCCATAAATGTGAAATTAAAACAAATAATGCCATCTTTTACCAAAAGACATTATTGCCGAATCTTTGCTTTAATCATTTATTGGTTATTGGATTACACTATCTGACAGTGAGTACTGCAGGTCAAAAGTCATTTCTAATTTCTGGATAAATCAATCTCTAACAATCCCAAAATTGTTGCTTATTCCTTAGTGACATCAATGTTTGACTATATCAAATTTTAAATGTCTTAAATGGGAATCAGTGCGGGAAGTTGGAGTGAAATAAAGTGGGAACAGAAACAAAAGGCAGCAAGGAGAAAAGAGGAAAACAGAGAAACCAAAGACAAAAATCAAAAACGGCCACATTCCATCATAATTCTAAAAGGGCAATAAATGTTAAAAAAAAAGCCTGAAGGCTTTGCCTCAATGTGAGGAACATCTTGTAATAATGTGGATTAATTAACTGTGCAGGCAGTCATCAATGGATATGGTATAACTGGGATCACGGACACCTGGCTCCAGGGTGACCAAAGATGGGAACTTAACATCTAGAAGTATTCAATTTTCAGGAAAGATAGAAACAAAAGAAATGTGGAGTACAGTTGTTGGTCAAGGAGTTATATTAAGGAAAGACATTAGTGTGGACAATATAGAATCTGCATGGGTGGAGCTGTGGAACACCAAAGGGTGAAAAGCGTTAGTGGGAGTTGTATACAAACTATTAAACTACTAGTTGAGAGGTTTGGGATGGCATCAAACAGGAAATTAGAAATGTCTGCAGTAAGGGTACAGCAGTTATTCAATCTGCATATTGATTGGACAACCAAACTGGTAGCAATGTGCCAGGAGGATTTCCAGGAATGTATGAGGGATGGTTTCCTTGACCAATATGTTGAGGAACCAACTTCAGAGCAGGCAATCCAAATCTGAGTATTGTGTAATGAGGGAGGATGAATTAGTAACTTTGTGGTGTGAAATCACCACAAAGAAAGCTAACTTTGATATGAAACATGCATTGGCTCAGATAAACTGACCAAGGATACTTAAGGGCTGATGGTGGATAAGCAATGGCAGACATTTAAAGAACACTTCAATGAACTTCAACAATTCACATCCCCGTCTGGTGCAAGAGTAAAACAGAGAATGTGGCTTAATCATGGCTAATCAGGGGTTGTATTAAAGCTGAAGAGTAAGCATATTAATTGGCCAGAAAAAGCAGCAAACCTGGGAACTGGTAGAAATTTAAAATTCAGCACAGAAGAACAAAGGGTTTAATTCAGGAGGGGAAAATAGAATAAGACAGAAATTTTGCAGAAAACATAAACTGACTGCAAAAGCTCCTTAGATATATGAAAAGAAAAAGACTCAATACATGACAGTTAGAATCATCTAAATTCACAATGGACAACAAAGAGATGGCAGGCTAATTGAACAAATACTTTGGATCTGCCTTCATTGAGGAGGACACAAATAAGTTTCGGGAAATGGTCAGAGACAGAGGGTCAAGCATGAAGGAGGAACTGAGGAAATCTTTAGTCCGGAAATGGCATTGGGGAAATTAATGGGAATAAAACCCAATTAAGTCCCCAGGGCCTGATGCTCTGTATCCCAGAGTACTTAAGGAAGTGGCCCTAGAAATAGTGGATGTATGGGTGATCACTTTTCGGCATACGATCAACTCTAGTAGAGCTCCAAAGGATTGGAAGTGGGAGAAAGCTGATTAGCTGGACGTTGATAGTGGGGCAGTTTTGGGTTCCTGGTCTGCAGAAGGATCTGCTTGCTATTGAGAGAATTCAGTGAAGGATCACCAAACTGATTCCCAGGATGACAGGAATAACATATAATGCAAGACTGGATCGACTGAGCTTGTACTTACCAGAATTTAGAAGAATATGGAGGTGGGGGAGGGCGGGGGGGGGGGGGCGGAATCCCATAGAAATGTACAACATTTGGATGGGACTGGACCAGCTAGATGTGGGAAGAATTTTCCCAACGTTGGGGAGTTCTAGAATAGGGCTCACAGTCTAAGAATAAGGGGTAGAGCCATTCAGAGCTGAGATGAGGAAGAACTTCTTCACTCAGTTGTGAATTGGTGTGTAATTCTCTACCACAGAGTTGCTGGGGCCAGTTTGTTCAAGAAGGAGCTGGACAAGACCCTTACAGCAGTATGGAGAGAAAGCGGAAGTGGAATACTGAAATTGCATGATCAAATTGAATTTTGGTCTACTCTTATACCTATATAATTTTTTTCTGTTTCTAACTGATTGAGATAGGTCAGTGTCTTTGCAAAGCTGAGCCAAAAATTAAAACAGACTGCAATACTTGGGAACAAATTATGAATCCAAGTTTTTCAGTATATTATTTACACTACCACATTTAAATTTGTTGGTCTCATGTACCAATAAATGAGATCAAAAGAATCATTGAAAAATTTCAGAGCCTTCATGGCTAAATGATAAACATTCGATTGGCAAGGTAGTTCATCATTGTTTGAGGATATATGTTTACAATGCATTCAGAACAAATGCTGAGACAGGAAAACAAATGAGCTCCCAGGAATTGCAGATCAAAGGAATTCAATCCTTTATAATATTTCAGAAATGATATAAATCCCATTGCAAAATATTGAGATAGCAATATCATAAAGTGTGAGCTTTTTCTCAGTTATCCAAGGAGGTGGGTATAGCAGCAGAAATTGAATGAGGCATTGGAGAGAAGATGATGGCACTTCCACTGATGGAGTGGATGGTCAATATCCATCTTCCTAAGTGACTGGGTATTCCTTCAAATGGGTGAGACTACAATAACTCATGCAGCAATCTCAGATCAGATTCCACAGCAGAATATAAGTGAGTGGACAAAAACTTGGCAGATGGAATGTGATGTGGGGAAAAAAAATAGGTTGTGCTTTTTGGCAGGAGAATAGAAAACTGCACATTATTTAGGAGTTCTCACGCAATAATCTCTCGAAACTAGCATTCAAATTCAGCAGATTATAAGAAAGGCAAACAGAATGTGAACTTTTATTTCAAAGGGAATGGAGCTCTTGCTAAAAGTATACAATGGCAGTCATTAGAACACAAGTTGAATGCTGTAAAGAGTGTTGGATCTCTTTTATTGTAGGTAAGGTATTGGAGATAATTCGGTGAAGGTTCATTTGGTGTATTCCTGGTAAGGAGGGAATTTTTATGAGGAGTAGTTGAGTAGGTTGGGCCTGCATTTATTGGAGTTTAGAAGCTTGAGGGAATACTTTAATGAAACAAGATTATTAGGGGATTTTTCAGGATAGATGTTGTCTGAGAGGTGGTTTCACATTGTTGGAATGTCAGAAATCAGAATGCAAACTCTTCGAGTAGAAAGTTGCCAATTTAATTCAGAAATAAGGATAAATTTCTTCTGAGGGAAGTAAATCTATGTGGATTTTATTTATCGTAGAGGCTGAGTCATTAATTAGATTAAAACTCAGATTTTTAACCAAGCAAGGGAATCGAGAGTTACAAGGAAAAGTCATAAAAGGGGAATTGCTGATTATCAGATCAGGCATGATCTCAGAATTGCAGAGCAGATTTAATAGGATGAATGACCATTTTCTTCCCATGAGAAGAAAACAATAAAAAGGATCAGATCCTCATACATAGTACATCCTCCACTTACCTATGGGGTTTTCAATCATTTTTGATGAAGTTGGACTATTTATGATGCAAATTCAAAACAACATTTGAATGCTGAATCCTGATCCATAATCTTGTCTTTCTCTTCCAGATAAGATGGAGATAACAAATTGAAAAAGACCTCAACAAATAAGGCAGGAAAGTTGAAATATCTAAAAATGATAACTGGAGGCCTTTCTCATGAATCTCAAACAGCCCTATAATCATCCAAAAATGAATACTGCAGCTGGAAAAACAAATGTGTCTGAGGCCACAAGAGAGCAGAATAATATTATAATGATACGTAAAATAAGCGCAGGAGTTGGTCATTCGGCATGCAGCATGTTTTGCAAATTCAGGATGTTTCAAACTACTTTCCAGTGAATGAAATACCTTTGAAATGCAGGTACTACTGTAAGTAGGAAACAGGGCTGCCAATCCTCTCAAAGATAGATCTCTCAAACAGCGATGGGATCATTGCATGGCATGGTGGCTCAGTAGTTAGCACTGCTGCCTCACAGCACCAGGGACCTGGGTTCAATTCCCATCTTGGTTGACTGTCCGTGTGGAGTTTGCATATTCTCCTGCGTCTGTGTGGGTTTTCTCTGGGTGCTCCAGTTTCTTCCCACAATCCAAAGTTATGCAGGTCAGGTGAATTGGCCAAACTAAATTGGTCATAGGTGCATTAGTCAGAGGGAAATGGGTCTGGGTGAGTTACTCTTTGGAGAGCCAGTGTGGACCTGTTGGGAACCTAATCTAAATGACTATTTTACAGTTTTACTGACATTGATTGAGGGATAAATATTGACCATTACACTGTACACATTGTTTCTGCCTTCTTTACTGTGTCATGCAATACTTTATGGCAAACTAATGGGGCAGCCATATTAACATCTCATTCAGTTTTTGTGATTGTCAAACATTTTGTCAGAATTGCACTGAACCGTCAGCTTAGATTTTGTGAACAAGTCTCTGGAGTGGAACTTGACTGGCAACCTTCTGGTTCATGGAGAAGAGTGTAACCCAGTTAACATGAAGTGCTGATAAAAAAAATTTGGAGCTGAACATTGTAGTCGTCAATCAAAATCTTTCTCACTTCTTGCTGTAAAAAATCTGGATTCCCTTCTGATATTCAAAAATAAAACAAAGATACACTAGATAGAAGTTTTGACAGTGTGTGCTTTTAGGATGTGTAAAGCAGCATTGTATGTTTCAAAGTTGGTAGTTTTCACTACTGTAACTGCTAATACCTCGGTTAACAGTATCAGAAATTTTCTAGTATTTAGCCCATATCCTTGGTATTGCAAGTGCACAACTATATACTTAAATATTACGCATTTTCTACCTCTAACCACCCTTCCAGAACTGATTCTAGATTCCTACCACAGTCTGCGATGAAAAATGTTTCTCTTCACATCTCTTCTAAACTTTTGGGCTCTTCACCTAAATCTGTGCCCGCTGGTCATTGACCCCTCCATCAAGGTCAGAAGTGTCTTTCTATCTACCCTATTTATAAGCCTCTTATAATTTTACACATCTCCAATCGTCATCTCTCAACCTCCTCTGCTCCAAGGAAAACAACCCCAGCTTGTCCAATTTATCTTCATAAATAAATCTCCCCAGGCAACATGCTTGTGAAAACAAGAGCAACTTACTACAGATGCTGGAATCTGAACTGAAAATAATAAATGCTGGAGATCACAGTGAGTCAAGCAACAACCATGGAGAGAAAGCAAGCTAACACTGAGTCTAGATGACTCTATATCAGAGCTGCCATGAAGTGTGGAGAGGACGCATTTATGCAATAGTCAGGGGGTAGGATGCTAATGCTGGGGAAGAAAGGATGTTGATAGTTCTAATTAAGTGATTGGAATGTGAGACTGTGTGTGATGCCAGAAGGATGCCGTATTAAAGTGACTAGCTACAGAGGTATTCTGCAAAGTGGTCACCCAGTCTTATTTGGTTTCTCCAATGTAGAGTAGGCCACATTGGGTGCAGTGAATACAAAACACAAGATTTGGAGGAGGTAAAGGTGGAATGCAGCTTCACTATTACCCCTCACCCCGACCCCTCCAACTCCACACGCATACATTATTGCATAAATGCTGATCCCTCCACACTTCACTTCACCTCTGAAGAATCATCTAGACTCAATGTTAGCTTGCTTATGCCCGAAATGTTGATTCTCCTGTTCCTTGGATGCTGCCTGACCTGCTGCGCTTTTCCAGCAACACATTTTTCAGCTTTGATCTCCGGCATCTGCAGTCCTCACATTCTCCTGGTGTTACCATTACCAAATCTTCTATTTTTAACATCCTGGGGGCCATCACTAACCAGAAATTCAACTGGACTTACCACATAAACAGCGCCTACAAGAGCAAGTCAGAACCTGGGAGTACTGTGGTGAGTAATTCACCACCTGACTCCCCAGATCCTGTCCATCATTGACAAGGCACAAGTCAGGAGTGTAATAGAATACTCCCACTTGCCTGGATGAGTTTGGCTCCAAAATCACTCAATAAACTTGACACCATCCAGTGTCAAAAAGAGTGATGCTGGAAAAGCACAGCAGGTTAGGCAGCATCCGAAGAGCAGGAGAGTCGACCGTTTGGGCATAAGCCCTTCAACAGGAATGGCATCACATTCCTGATGAAGGGCTTATGCCTAAAGTGATGACTCCCCTGTACCTCGGATGCTGCCTGATCTGCTGTGCTTTTCCAGCACCACACTTTCCAACTCTGATCTCCAGCATCTGCAATCCTCACTTTCTCTCTCTCTCAACATTAACCAAGCCAAAGCAGCTGGCTTGATTGGCATTACATCTACAAGCTTCCACTCCTTCCATAGCTGATGCTCAGTTGCAGCAGTGATCTCTGTCCACAAAAGGCACTACAGAAATTCACCAAAGATCCTCAGACAGCACCCTCCAAACCCACAATCGCTTCCATCTTGAAGGACAAGGACAGCAGATCTATGGAAGCACCACCACATTCAAGTTCCCTTCCAAGTCACTCACCATCCTGACTTGAAAATATATCAATATTCCTTCACTGTCGCTGGGTCAAATCCTTCAGTTGCCTCCCTAATGGCATCGTGAGTCAGCCCACAGCAGGTGGGCTGCAGTGGTTTAAAAAGGCAGCTCACCACCATCTTCTCAAGGGCAACTAGGAATGGGCAATAAATGCTGGCCAGCCAGTGATGCCCATATCCCACAAAATTAATTTTAAAGACTGCAGGCTCAATACTACCTTCTCAAGGACAATGAGGGATGGACTTTGAGTGCTGGACTTGTCGGTGATGCACAATCCTATGATCAACTTTTTAAAAAGACTGCACTTCAGGCCCTTCAAGGAAGGAAAACAGTGCAAGACTGAATTTGCAAAGCTCCTGATGGAGAGATGCAACTTGGACTGCAACTTTTCAACACCTGCATTGTACCGTGTATCTGTTCATCTCTCAATGTCACTATACTATATTTTTGTAAAGATTAGTGAGTGCCATTAGCCTGACTATTATTCTGACAGCAACATCTGGCACAACATTTGTTTAAAGCCAAATTTCCATTGAAATTCATTTGTAATTATTTATTATTTCACAGAATATGGGCATTGCTGGAAAGCCCAGCATTCACTGCCATCGGTAATTGGCTTTGATTAGCTCAGAGGTCACTTAATAGTGATTCACATAAGTGGGCATCTGGAGTCACATGTAGGCTAGATCAGGCAAGAATGGTAAATCCCATTACTGAATCCAGTGGGATTTTAAGGCAGTGGTGTTTAATGATACCATTACTGAGAATAATTTTCAATTTCAACTTTATTAATTCAATTACTGTTCTGTCAGTTGTGTGGTGGGGTATGATTCCAAGTCCCTAGAGCATTAGCCTGAGTGTTTAGATTACTATGCCACAAAAACCAACACTTTCAAGTCACTGGAGAGATTCAATATTGCAACACTTTATTAATAAAGGAATATTACCTTTATTAAAACTGCAGACATCATGGTTTTCTAAGTATGTTTTAATGTGTTTGTAACTAATATCTCACAAACTAATTTCAAACCTCATAATTATTTCTGGATAGAAAGACAAGAAGCGTTTACAACAATGTAATTACACTAATTTCCTACGATGCAAACATTTCTCGCTATTGTCCTATATTTAACCTTATTTTTGCCTACTATTTTTCTGTTCAATTATTATTTGAACTAAATGGAATTATTACTGCATAGCTGGATGCAGCATTTAACAGTAATTATTCAAATACGCGAATAAGAATTTTGCTCAGTGAAAAAGCAAATAAGTAATATGTTTTGCTGTATCCAAAATAATAAATGACATATATTTGAAGCGTCTTTCATCATTATCTTCTGTTTCTTTTCAGATATGTTAATTAGAGTCAGAAGGATTAGAGAATAATATCATATCAGGTCAAACCTGTGGAAAGTAGTACCTAAATACATCAAAACTGACATCAGTTTTAATGTTTTTAAAATGTAAAAGAAACATGAAATATAGGAAGAGATTGTTTTATTTATTGTAGCTAATTACACTTAATTACATACTATAATTAACCAGGAATCAAATCCAATGGATGTTCAAGTGAATCCAGATTGGTATGATTCAATACTAACTAAATTTTGCTGCTGTTGTCTGGCTTGGAACAGAATGGAATTCGTTAAATTAAAGCAAACAACTTCTTGAGTTGAAAGCTGGGGAAGTTGTCAGGAGGGTACCAGCAGGCAGGAAGGTGGTTTGAAGTGTGTCTACTTCAACACCAGAAGCATCTGGAATAAGATGGGTGAACTTGCAGGAGGGGACATGAGAAGTCTTTGGCAGAGAGGATCAAGGAAATACCAAAAGCTTTCCATCGGTATGTCAGGAATAAAAGAATGACTAGGGTAAGATTCGGGCCAGTCAAGGACAGTAGTGAGAAGTTGTATGAGGAGTTGGAAGAGATAGGAGAGATGCTAAATGAATATTTTTGTGAGTAATCATACAGGGAAAAAGACAATGTTGCCGAGGAGCATACTGAAATACAGGCTATTAGACTAGACAGGAGAAATGGTTGATGGGAAATGTTCATCCTGGAGTTCAGTTACTACTGGTGTGCCGCAAGAATCTGTTTGGAGCCACTGTTGTTTGTCATTTTTATAAATGATCTGGATGACAGCATAGAAGAATGGTTTAGTAAATTTGTGGTTGACACTAAGGTCAGTGGAGTTGTGGACTGTGCTGGAAGGATATTGCTGGTTACTGAGGGACATAGACAAGCTGCAGAGTTAGGCTGAGAGGTGGCAAATGAAGTTAAATGCAGGAAGTGTAAGGTGATTCACTTTGGAAGGAGTAACAGAAATAAAGAGTACTGGGTTAATGGTGAGATTCTTGGTATTATGGATGAATAGAGACATCTTGGTGTCCATGCGCATAGATCCATGAAAATTGCCACCTATGTTGATAGGGTTGTTAAAGCAGCGTATGGTGTGTAAGTGTTTTTTGTTTCTTTTTTTTAGTAACAGGTGTACAAATTTCATTCAATTTCCCCCACTAAGAAGAAGGGAAACACCCAAGTGGCCAGTGACAAGCAATGCCCTTCTTATCAAAGGGCAATGCTGCATGATCAAAAAAGTGAAGGGGAGGGTAGGGATTAAATCAAAATAGAGTTGGAGGGGGAAATAAAGCACTCCACTCCCTGCAGTGCCACCTCTCCCTGACCAGCTCGAGGGAGTTGGTAGACACCCCATGTTCCTTCTCCAGGGACACCCAGGCTCGGATGTAGCCATGGAAGAGAGGCAGGCAATCAGCCATAATGACCTCCTCCATGGCCCATTGCCTGGACTGTTTATGTCCAGTTTGGCCAGGCTCAGGAGCAGACCCACGAGGAAGTCCTCTGACCTACCCTCCCCGTCTGCACCGGTGCCCAAAGATCAGGAGCGTGGGACTGAAATGCAGCCAGAAACAGAGGAGAAGGCTTTTGAGAAAATCAAACAGGGAATGCAAGTGCTCACACCTAATATATACATGGTCCACAGACTCCACAGCATGACAGAACAAGCAGTTGGGCTGGGAGTCCGTGACCCACCGCAATCTGCGGTTGCAGGGGACCGCTATGTGCAGCACCCTCCACCCCAGCTCCCTGAGAAAAAGGGGGAGGACTCCCTCATAGAGAGCCCTCCACTGGTGGTCACCACTGCCTGGAGGGAAATGGGCACGCCAATGCGTTTCTGGGTAGTGGATGTGGGAGAAGAGGTGGACGGTGTACTGCAGCAGTCAATACAGGACCTGCCTTTTATGTCCCGAAAAGGGACAAAACTAAAATTCCCAAGGCAGCTCAGGTTGTGGGGCACAGGCTCTTGGGGAAGTACAGGACCTTGGGGCCAATGTGAAATTTAGTCCGGGCAGGGGTGAGTAGACGGGATTCCACTGCACACCTGAGCATCCTACAACTGGTGCACTATGTTGGATCTGAGCACCACCGTTTTAAAGGTGTTGAATGTTAATGGCCATGAACTGGATGTCTACCACTGCCCTGCTCACTAAATCCTGCAGTAGCATCCAGCCCAGAACCCTGCCACCCAGCACATCCCCCTTCGCCGCCACACCCTTCCCTCTGACAGCCACTGAAATCCACGAGTACAAAGGTGTGGATTCATGAACAACGGCTCCCTGACGACAGCCGCTACTCCTGTCGGAGGGTCAGCACGATGTGATTCGACCATGTTCCAGGCAGTGATCAAGTCCTGGTAAAAGACAGGCAGTGTCCTGAGGGTGACCTCCAAACCGTTGCAGTCGATGAACAGGAGTTGCGTGTCATAGTTGGGCTTACGCACCTGGTGGAAAAAATACGTTGCCAGGGCGCACCACCCAGGAGGAGGCTCAACATAAAGGTATCACTGCAAGGTCTGAAGGCGGAATGTCGTCCCCTGGGTGCAAATGCACACCAGAGACTGACCACCCTCCTGAATAGGAAGACTCAGGACCTGGGCAGCTACCCAGTGCATCTTTTTGTCCGAGAAGAAGTGAATCAACGTTCTCTGGATGTCAGTGACAAAACCAGGAGGAGGGATCAGCTGGTATCACAACATGGCAGCCACCAGCTGGTTTATGACCTTAAGACAGCACTCGGAGCAGTTCTGTCCAATGGCCTAGGTGAGCCGAGACCTTGGCCTCCAGCTCCTGCCAGTTCACAGGTCAGGATTCCTCAGCCGGGCTGAGGTAGACCCCCAGGTAGAGGAGATAGATGGTACTCCACCCCCGTAATTCCTCCAGCAGAAAGCCCGCCTGCCTTGGACCGACCAGTAGTCCAGAACATTTGGGCCAGTTTATCCTGGCGGAAAGCGCTGCAAAGACTACCACCACTATCATGGATGTGTCCGCCTGGATTTGAGTTGGGTAACTTTCGCATGTAATGCAAACGTGATAACTGCTACACTCCAGAACCACACAAAGATTAGATTAAAATAAAAGCAAATTACTGTGGATGCTGGAATCTGAAACCAAAAGAGAAAATGCTGGAAAATCTCAGCAGGTCTGGCAGCATCTGTAAGGAGAGAAAAGAGCTGACGTTTCAAGTCTAACTGACCCTCCGAAGAATAACCCACCCAGACGCATTCTCCATATTTATCCCTGACTAATGCACCTAACACTATAGGCAATTTAGCAAGGCCAATTCACCTAAATTGCACATCTTTGGACTGTGGGAAGAAACCGGAGCACCCAGGGGAAACCCACGCAGAAACGAGGAGAATGTGCAAATTCCAGACAGGCACTGTCGCCCGAGGCTGGAACCTGGGTCCCTGGTACTGTGAGGCAGCAGTGCTAACCATTGAGCCACCGTGCCATCACTTTGTTAGCTTTTATTGGTAGAGGAATTGAGTTTCGGAGCCACAAGGTCACATTGCAGCTGTACAAAACTCTGGAGCGACTGCACTTCGAGTATTGCATACAGTTGTGGTCACCGCATTTTAGGAAGGATGTGGAAGCATTTGAATGGATGCAGAGGGGATATACTAGGATGTTGCCTGGTCTGGAGTGAAGGACTCACGGGGAAAGACTGAGGGACTTGAGGCTGTTTTTGTTTGAGAGAAGGTTAAGAGGTGACTTAATAGAGGCACACAATTTGATCAGAGGATTAGATAGGATGGACAGTGAGAGCCTTTTTCCTCAGATGGTGATGGTTAGCATGAGGGGACATAGCTTTAAATTGAAACGTGATAGGTATAGGACAGAGGTCAGAGGTAGGTTCTTTACTCAGAATAGTAAGGGCGTGGAATGCCCTGTCTGCAACAGTAGTGGACTTGCCAACTTTAAGGGCATGTAAATGGTCATTGGATAAAATATGTATGATAATGGAATACTGTCTGTTAGATGGGCTTTAGATTGTTTCACAGGTCGACACAACATTGAGGGCCGAAGGGCCTGTCCTGTGTTGTAATTCTCTATGTTCTATAACTGCAACATTTATTTGAACCAAAGATAGTTTATTGATTCTCTGAAGTCACAAAAAAAAGGTCATATTCCCATCAGGCTTGCTTCCCACAGTAATAATTTAGTCTGCAGTAAACTGTCAAAGACGGATGAGAACTCAAACACATGGAGGGCTGAGATGTGCAGTCAAGCAACCTTCAGAAATGCAAATAGATTACTCAATTCCAATAATGTGAGCAGTGTGGAAATCACAAAATACTCTACATATAAAAGTGTAATATTTACAGCTTGCTTTATATTTTTTAAAAAAGTTGGCTTTTTTGGCTGTAGCCCTGAGCTAAAACTAAAATCATAAAACCGCATTTTTTTCTTTCACTTAGCAAAACCTATGCTGTCAATAAACATTGTGATGTTTGAAATTCACATCTGTTTTCCTTGGTTTTAATTTTCCATTGAATGTTATTAATCAAATGGTTTCACATTCATTAACTCAGTAAAGTGTTCAGGACTCTGTTTTAACTGGTTTGGGGAAGATATTAGTGAAGCGAAGAAATTTTACCAATGTGTACTGAAAATGCTTTCAACATTATGACAAGACAGAGATATACAAATACAGCCACGAAACTTTTGCTCAAAGTTTGAATCTCACATGCCAGCAATGTTAGAAATAAACATCTGTAATCTTTGAATATGTTGAGATATTTATTAAAGTGAACAACAGCAATCTCTTACCATTTGTTAATCAATATCAGCATTTAATACTCAAGATTTTTAAAAACTCAGCAGTGTTCCATTTCACCAAAACTTTTATGAATATTTTGTGACAAAAAAGTTAGCATTTTGGGTAGGATTTTTGTGGCACAGTGGAGATGTCCCTCCATCTGGATCAGGTCACCTGGGTTCCAGTCCTATCTGTTCCAGAGGTATGTAATAATATCTCTGAACAGGCTATTTTGGGCAGGGCTCATGTGACATTCTAGTACTGTCTCTATCTCTGAACCCAGAGGCCTGTGTTCAAGTCCTAACTGCTCCAGGAGGTGTTTAATAACATCTCTGAACAAGTTGATTAAAAACACAATATAGCCATATGATCTGAACTACATGGGATTTTCAATTCTGAAAATTATCGATACTCCTTCCTCAGAGAGAGTCTGTGGCAGGATTTGTGTGGTGCAGTGGTAGTGTGTGCTGAATGCTGGGCCAGTACGCCTGGGTTCAAATCCCAACAGTTCCAGAGGTGTATAATGATATTTTCTATGATGCTCTGATTGTATTTTCTTCTTATAACAATTTTGCATCTTTTGAATAAGCTTTGAGCAATGGATTTCTACAGTGCATGTCTGTGGTAGAATGACAGAACATTTTTCCATTGCATTCCTCCCTTTTGTCAGGTAGTAACTTCATTAAATCTGCTTTTTGGGTCCCAAGAGGTGAAGGGAGCGAATTGAGATGGAGGGTCTGGCTAATTTTAAGGCAGAATGGTGAATGGATTTTATTATCTAATAGGGGTCTTGGTGGGGCATTGAATACAGACATAATGCTTTCTCTTAAGACGAGATTGAACAGTTCGAAGAAAATATTTATCCGCTGCAACCTCTACTAAATGAACCCAATTTAAACCTTTATCTGCCATTCTATGTGTCTGCACATTCAATGAAAGAAAGAAAATAGAGGAAGAAACATATTTCACAATTGACCTATTAACTTAATGAGCATAAAAAGAACCAAAATATTTTGACTGATAAGAGTCATATAATAAATAAATTTTTACCTGAAAGACCAAAATAATTTCTGTTTTTTTTTAAAACATCCTGCCAAGGTGAAAGAAAAGAACTGCATACAAAATTAAGATGGCCATGAAACATAAATGAAGGTTTCCCACAACACTAACAGGACAATTTAATGAAAAAGCATTGCCCACAACATTAAAAGAAATGCTTGCATTCAGAGGCAGCCTTATCGCATCACTTTCAGGAAAATCTCAAAATGCTTCAGAGCGACTGTATTACTTTGAAGATATAGCAAATGTTGTTATCTAATGTAAAAAAATGCCGGCATTTTGCTCACAAGATACCACAAGCAGCAGTGAGCAATGATGTGAAAAGGCAATGAATCTGTTTTTTGGTGATACTGCTGCAGGGGAGAGGCATGGGTTAGTGTGCAGCTTGTCTTCTATAATAAAGGTTAAGAGCAGACAAGCAGGCACGTCTGGCATAAAGCAGGCAATGGATTGGAGTATAGAGCAAATGTGAGGACAGATGTTTTAACTCAGAGGGCATTGGGAGTCTAACTCCCTGCCTGAAAAGATGGTTTTATCAGAAAATCTAGTAACATTTAAACAGGGGCTATTAAGAAATTCTTTCATGTGCTGTTGCCTTCAGGGCTATGAGGCAAGAGCTGGAAAGTGAGATGCACATAGTTAGACCTTTGTTGACTGACGTAGACATGATGGCCTCCTTCCGCACTGTAAATGTTTATGAGTCTAAGAGATTGGAATGAATTGGGAAGGTTATGTCTGACTGGGAGGAAATGGAAAATAAAGGAAGCTTACTTTCAATGTTTGCATTTTCTGGTGTGTCGAGAACTTGGAGACAGGCTGAGTTTCCTGCCTTGATACCGCTATTTCAAGAGTAGAACAAAATATTTTAGCAGTGGAACTGTTCCAAGCCAAGGATAAGTGTGAAGAAAAAATGAATGAAGCCTAAAGGAGGACAGACTCTGAACTGTGTGCCACATAAATCTGATTGAGTTGTAATGATAATATATATCGTAATTGTTATTAACACAGCCTGATTAGTATAATCCAATTAGTTGCAAGGAACGAAACAAAAAACATTCTTCGGAGTAAAAGATAGATTTAAACTTTATATTTTTAACAGGGCACTTTGGCCCAATTATCATCCCAGTGTACTCTAGCCACAAGATGTGAGTGATGTTTTTTGGGTTGAAGGTGTCATTGGCAAGGCTAGCATTTATTGCCTGTGCCTAATTTGTGATCAGGGCAATTAGGAGTCAACCATGTTGCTATGGTCTGAAGTCACATGTAGACCAGACCAGGTAAGGATAGCAGATTTCCGTCCCTGAAGGGAATGACATTAGTGAACCAGATAGGGTTTTGTGACAATAAAGTTGCCATTAGCTTAGCTTCTTTTTAATTGAACTCAAATTTCACCATCTGCTGTGGTCGGATTCAAAACCATGTCCTCAGAACTTCAGCCTGGGGTTCAGGATTACTAGCTGCATGACATTATCACTATGCCAGCACCTTCTCCAGATTAGCTCCACAGAACAGCCTAAACAGAATAAAATATTCCAAGCTGTTTGACTGACCAAAGGAAGGAAATCAACACTAACCAAGAGTAAGAAAAGAAAGAGGACATGGCCCAAAGAAATATTAGGAGAGTTTGAAAACGTTTCATCAAAGGAGTTTTTTTCAGGCTAGAAAGGTGCCACCACGAAGGGGGACATTTATTTGGCTAGTATCAGCAAAGAGTGTGAGAGAAAACATTGGTCTACACCGTCATGGAACTGTGGACACTCCATGCACTAATTAAACTGGTACAGAGAATCCTCATCTGAAGACAGAGAATCATAGAATTGTTATAATGCAGAAGGAGGCCAATAAACCCAAAATGCCTGCACAGGTTATATTAACAAGGGCCAATCTCCTGCCTTTACCCCAAATCCTGCACACTATTTCTATTCAAATAACCATTCAATGCCCTCTTAAATGTGTCATTTGAATCTGTCTCCACCACATTTCCAGGTAGTGCAGTCTCCCACATTTCTGACAGATAACAGTTGAACAGGTTAGACATGTTTCATTGTAGTTCAGAAAAAAATGAGAGGTAATTGAAGCATTTAAGAACCTGAGAGGAATTATCGGGTGAATATCTGGAGACTCGATCCTTTTACGGAATGCTTAGAACAATGGAAGACAGTTTGGGAATAAGAGCTCTCTCTTTTAAGATGGAGATGAGAAAAATTATTTTCTCAACGACATTGCTTAACCTGTGGAATTTTCATTCTTAGAACCCAAATTGACCTTCAAATATAGATAAGAAAAGAGACAAAGACCACCTGACATCATGAATAACTGCTCCAAGGCCATTGATGATTCACATAGGTAAGCTACATCCCTAGTAATAGAGCTCATGAACAAGTGTCCAGGTCAGAAGGTGGTCTTTGTCAGGCAATCCTCATCAGGGAACTGTCTTCTCCAGACAGAAGTTGGTCCTGAAAAGGAAGAGGAAGACTCAAGGAAGTGTTTCCTAACATCTTGACCAGAGAGCATGATCCTGCCTTCCCAGTTTTCTTTCCCAACATTCCAGGCCAACAGTTTGTTTGTCCTATGAGATCATCACAGTTGTATATTAACTAATGTATCATTATCTGAACTGCAGCTTTTTAAATAAACTATTTGAAAATTGTTTCTAAATGGCCAACTGCTTTTCTTAGTTAATAAAATTAACTAAGTTTTGAGAATAAAATTGAAATTACAATTAAGTCAACTTAAGTAACTCAATATTTAAGCATTTAAATTATAGCTTAAATTTCAAATTAGTTGTCATCCTTGGCTAACTTAAGCTCTGGATTGACCATCTGGAGTCACTGAATAATTAGTTAGGACCAAGCTGAGGCAATAATGTCAACATCATTCAATTACATTTAGTTTTTATAAAGGCATCCTGAAGGAACAGCTTGGGAAATCCAGTACTTAAATAACTGTCCTATGAACACAATTAACATGCTTAAGTTGTCAAATACCACAAACTGAAAACAGAAAAAGGTGATACAGATTGTTGTTAATTAAATAAAGTTCTCACTTAGGACACTGCACATGGGAACAATGCATATTTGGTTGTACAAAAACTGTGCTGGTAGACACTCTGAATGGCAGATGCAATAAGCTACTCTGTAGGCTACTTTCTAATTCTCTGTCATGGAACATGCTGAGTTCGAGACAGAAAAACTGAAGGTTCTAGAATCCGAAGTAGACAAACAGGAGGCTGGAAGAATACAGCAAGACAGACAGCTTAGGTGGTGGAGAAGTCAATGTTTCAGGTGTAACTCTTCTTCAGGACTTGGGCTGGGTGCAAGGGGAGCTGCAGATAAAGGGGGAGCTGAGGGAGGGTTTTGGGTGGGGAGGGGGTGGGGTGGTGAGGTAAGGGTAGGTGAACACAGGTAAAGGATGCAACATAATTGGTCAATGAGAGGAATGAATCCGGTTGGTAGCTGGAAGGAGGGATCGGTCAGAAGAATGGAGGAGTGGTGGAGGTGGTGGGAGTTGGAAAGGGAGTTGGAGGATGGAAAGGGGGGTTATTTAAAGTTAGATAACTCAATGTTGAATCCTCCAGGTTGTAGTCTGCCAAGGCAAAATATGAGGTGTTGTCCCTCTAATTTGCAGACTCAGTTGCTGTGGCAATGGAGGAGGCTAAGGATGGTCATGTTAGAAAGGGAGTGGGAGGGGCAATTAAAATAGGTGGTAACTGGGAGGACAGGTTGGCCCCTGCGGACATGGCTGAGATGCTCAGCGAAATATGCCCTGGGTTTAAGTTTGGTCTCACCGACGTAGAGAAGACCACGTTGGAAGCACCGGATACAGTAAACTAGGCTGGAGGTGAAGCTCTGTTTACCATAGCTCTTGATGTGGTCTTCTCTACATCGGTGAGACTAAACGTAAACCCAGGGCACATTTCACCGAGCATCTCAGCCAGGTCCACAGGGGCTGACCAGACCTCCCAGTCACTGCCCATTTTAATTCCCCTTCCCACTCCCTTCCAACATGATCATCCAAGGTCGCCTCCATTGCCACAGCGAATCAGCCTGCAAACTGAAGGAACAACACTTCATCTTCCATCCGGGCAGCCTACAGTCTGGAGGACTCAACATTGAGTTCTCTAATTTCAAATAACGTCCCTTCCCAGCCCCCAAATCCCTTTCCAGCTCTTCCTCCACCCCTCCTTCATTCCGCTGACCAACCGGATTCATTCCTCCCATAGACCAACCAGGTTGCACCCGCCACTGTGTTCACCTACCTTACCTCACCACTCTGCCCATCTTCACACCCAAAACCCTTCCCCAACCCAACTCGTTAGCTGCAGACACCCTTACACCCATCCCCGGTCCTGAAGAAGGGTTACACCTGAAACGCTGACTTCTCCACCTCCTGAAAGAACATGCTGGGGCCAACGTTAATGTGCTCTGTGACTCATTTTCCTTCTATTGGTGTATGAGTTGCATTTCCAAATTTCTTTGAAATAGTACTGCACCCATACAGAGACCTTGATGAATTTTTCACTATTCTTGGAGGTGGAAATGTATTAATCATGCACAATGCTTGGTGAAACAATAATATGGGTTATTTGTTCTAAAATAAAACAATGCACAGATAGGTTTGGTGAGAGGCTAAATGTAATACCACTTATGGATAGCACTGCAGCTCCTGAACTACCTTCAAGACATTGAACTAAATCATATCCTGTTGTGGTTTTCAATGACTGAGACAAGCTTAGGTTGGCATTTAGATACAGTAAGCAATTAAGAAACTAAATGATTTGTTATTCTTTAATTTCTTTACTCTAAAGACTAAGAGTAAAAAGGTCTTATTGCAATTATATAAGATCTTGGTGAGATTGAGATGTGATTTTATTAAAATGTCAAATCTTTAAACATTAATTAAAGCAGCTGAAAGTCAGAAATAATGGCAGACAAAGATCAGTCCTGGGATCATTGTTGTTCAAAATTTACAGAAATTGGACTTTACATTCAAATTGACAAAATTTCTAAATTTGTGTTTGACAGCAAATTGAGGCCTGAAAAAAATTGCAGAACAAGATGAATAAACCAACAAAGTGGTCAAATAATTGAAAAGTGAAGGTGAAAGCAAATAAATGCAAGGTAGACATCATGGTATAAAGAATAGGGAAGTCAATTATTGGTTGGAAAATGTGAGTTGAGGTGGAACAGAGGTACTAAAGATTTCAGAGCACAAATACATCAATCAATAAAAGTACCATCACAGAATACTCCAAAAGCATAAAGAGGCAAACAAAACATTGAACTTCATTTTTTAAGAGAGACAGAAGTTAAAAGTAGGGAAGCTGTGTTCTGTCTGAACTGTATGACATATGAGTATTTCACGCAGTTCTGGTCATGTTATTACAACAAGAGGGGCTGGGTTGCCCTGATTTATGAGAATCACACAGGAAATGCCTGGACTTACATATCAGGAAAAACTAATAGGCTGGTTCTCTTTTCTCTCAATAATGAAGGCTGATTGAGGTATTTAAAGTTATCAAACATTTCAATTGGGTGAATACAAAGAGAATGTTTCCACTCGTGGAGAAGTGCATAACAAGCAGCTATTAATTTAAGACCAGCACCAAGAATTGCAGTAGGAAATTCAGAAAACAATGTATTTACTCAACAAGTGCTGGGAACATGGAACTTGCTGTCAGAGGGAATTGATTAATGTGAATAATATAGATCCATTTAAGGGTATATTTCACAAGCAATTGAGAGAGAAGAGAATAAGAGGAACACAATGATCAATTTACAGATGAGTGAATACTCAAATAATGCATAAACATCACGCAGAAGAGTTTGGCTGAATGGCCTGTTCTTGTACCATGTATTCTATCTATGAAATCCCATTATGATGATATCAACAGAATTTTGAATACCATAGGACATGGAGATAGTGTGAGAAACTGATGTAGATCAGCTAGGATCTTATTGAAGAGATCTAGCAGGAGAATTTTTGGAGGACTTTTAAAAGTCTGCATCTGCTCTTATTTCATATACTCTTCAGTTTTCTGGTATTATGAACCAGAACTGTACAACAAACAGCACACTAAATGGTATCAAAGTAAATGGTACCTTTGCCTGACAACTGGACATAAAACTGTGGCCGATGTGACTTTGGGGTACATATGAAGATTGTGTGTTATGGAGGTTAGGTGAGAGTTAGAGGTGACATGATTGATTTGAGGGGGCATGAAGGGTGGGTAAGGGCTGAGATTTAGGTTTATATTTACTTAGTATGTTTGGAGTTGGGCTATTTCATTGGAGAATTGAGGCATATATTCCAACCATCCTGTCTCTACACTCACTTCTCAGGAACAAATTTTAAAAACTGCAGATCTTACCACTGTGCAAAAGTCAACCGTGCTATTGTCATGACAGTGATAAATTATAAATTATCAGTGTTTGGATTTCCATCATCTTATTTTAGTACCTCAGATTTAGTACGAGAAAATACAAAAGTGTTTCAAAAAGGAAAACACAATGACACAAACACAGCCACAGTGACCACCTGACTGCAGATTGAGCCAGATTTCATGACACCACCAATAAATAAGATCCAGTCAGAACTAAAATTGATTTGGTTTTCAATTCAGGTATTCAACTTCTGTCTGATTCACACCCTTAGGGAAATTTGCATGTTGTAGGTTTAAAAATAGTACCTGCAATAATCCAGTTTAAATCACAAAATTGTTAAAATGGAGAAAGAAGCTATTTGGTCCAATGTGTCTGTACTGTCTCCCTGAACAAGCATAAATAATAACTTGGTGTCATTTTCCCTCACATTCACCATACTACTATGTACTTTATTAATTCAAAAAATTAAAATAATGCTTTCTTGAATACCTTGATTGAATTCCAACTCCGTGTATTTCAGGCCTGAACTGTTTTTTTTCACATTATATCTTTTTTCTTTTGCAAATCACTTTAAATCTAAGCCCTCTCAGCCTTAGGTTGGCTTTACAAGTGTGAACAATTTCTTCCTGTATACTCTATCCGGAGTGCTCATAATTTGAGAACATTTTTCAGATCTCCTAAACGCTGCCAACTTCTCCAATCCATCATCAAAACTGGAGCTTCTCGTCCCTGGAGGTATTTGTGTCAGCTTCTTCTGCAATCTCTTCAATCTACATCTTTCCTAAACAAAGAACCCATACATTAGAATACCCAAACCAGCTGTATTTCAGGAAGCTGTGTTTTTGGCAGAGGTGCGAGATGGAATTAGATAATTATCTTTATTTTCTCTTAGCCTCTCAAAGGAGAAAACACATGGTTAGAAGCAAACAGGAGAGAAACCTCTAATCACCAAGGATGCCAAGATATCTAGAATACTTACAGATTCCACTGATCCATATCTCTAACCAATCACCGTTATCAGGTTAAAACCTGGTATGTGTGTGGTGCTGGAAAACAGCTGGTCAGGCAGCACCCACAGAGCAGGAGAAATGACATTTTGGGCATAAGCCCTTCATCAGGAATCTTATCGACTTTTCGGGCATCAGGAATCTCAGAAGTTGCCTGACCTGCTGTGCTTTTCCAATACCACACTCTCAACTCTGATCTCCAGCATCTGCAGTGGTCACTTTCTCCTAAAATCTGGCATGCCAAGTATATAAAATTGCCTATTAGCTTTTGAATTTTTTTTTGTTTTACGTGTGTGTGTGTGTGTGTGTGTGTGTGTGTGTGTTTTTCATGTTGCAACTTTGATGTTTCATCTTTATTTTTCTCACTGATAGCAAATAATAAAATTGTTAATTCTTTTACTCAAGAAACTTTATTATGCCTTCTTAATTGTTAATGCTGAATCAGTTAACTAAATTTTGACTGGAGTGAGGTACAGCTGCATAATGGAGTAAGGTGTAGCAGCAAAGGGGCTTGGTTAGGTAAATTGGCTAACTGGCTGGTTTGCGATGCACAGTGATGCCAACAGAGGGGGTTCAATTCCCATAATGGCTAAGGTTACCATGAAGGACTCGCCTTCTCAACCTTTCCCCATGCCCAAAATGTAGCGACACTCATGTTAAAACACCATCAGTCATCTCTCTCTAATAAAAGAGCCGTGTTGTGATTTGGTAAGCCAATGGTGATTTTACCTTTATAGCTGTGTGCAGAAAAGAGCATTAAAGTCTTGTTGTGGTCAAAGGTTGAAAAGAGTGGAGCTAATTCACCCCTCGCCAACTATTACAACATCTGGCAAAGGTACAGATGTGCCAGATCCACATTTCAGGAGTACAAAAGTGTACATGTCAGGTTTGTTCAAGTCCACTTGAAAATCTGGCTCTTGATTTCTACATTGTTGAAAAGACAAGGTGTTGTAAAGGTATGAAATATTTGAAAGAGTCCTTTGGAAGCAATCAAAGTTTTGGAGAATAGTCCATATTCCTTATTTAATCATGGAGTCATGAGCTCAAATATGGGTGATAAATAGCAAAAATAAATGGCAATATGGCTGTTGACATGATTATTTTGTAGTTGGTTGCTGGTATGTGGAATAATAACTGCTACAATCTGAATTCTCAATTTTCTTTTTTCTAGGCAGTGATGCTATTTTTATCTTTTGGATATTGCTTCTTGGTCCCAAATTTGTCACAAAAATAGTTGGAGATTATTAGTAAGCAACTTGCTCTTGTGCTCATGGGTTTAATTGGACTCCGTCTGCTCCAATATTCTTCTTATGAATCTACTTGATTATTGTTAATGATCAATGGATTATACCTGCTTAATTATTTGATGCTTGAAAGCTGATCTCTAATAGTAATGTACATTCTATTGACACAAAATCCTCTTATGAATTTGGAATAAGACAGATTCAATACTTTGACTTGAACCATGTTAATACCAGAAGGTAGCACAATTAGAGGAAACTGTTGTTCTGTCTCATGACAACATTGTTGTCGTCAGCTACAAAGTACTCTTCATTGAGCACAACTTGTACTGTAAATAGAACATAGCACAGTACAGCACAGAAATGGACTCTTCTACCCACCATGTTGTACCAAACATAACGACAAATTAAACTAATTCCTCTGCCCACACTTGGTCCTTATCCCTACATTCCTTGCATATACTCATATTTAGCTAAAAATCCATTTCAACGCCCCTATTATATCTGTCTCCAACATCACACCAACAGCACTGTCTGCGTAAAAAAACTTGCCCCTCAAATCTCCCTTGAACTTGCCTCCTCTCTCCTTAAATACATGCACCCTAGTATTAGACACTTCAACTCTGGGAAAAGATTCTGACTATCAAACCTATCTATGCACCTCATAATTTTAAAGACTTCTATCAAGTCTCTCTCAGCCTCTGTCATTCCATGTGTAGCCTCTCCTTGTAGTTCATACTCTTTCATCCCAAAAGCATCCTGATAAACCTCGTTTCTACCCCCGTCAAAGCCTCCACATTCTTCCTGTTATGTGGTAACCAGAACTGAACACAATGCTCTAAGTGCTGCCTAACCAAAGTCTTATAAAGTTGCAACATGACATCCTAACTCTTGTACTCAATGCCCTGACAAATAAAGACAAGCCTACCATACGCCTTCTTTACAACCCTGCCTACTTGTGTGGCCAGTTTCAGCAAACTATGGACTTGAACTTCGATATCCCTCTGCACATCAATGCTGTTCAGGATCCTGACATTAACTTTATGTTTTTCCTTAACATGTGATTTCCTAAAATGCAGCATCTCACATTTACCCAGACTAAATTCCTTCTTTCATTTCTCTGCCCAAATCTGCAACTGATCAATATCCCCTTTGACAACCCTCCACACTATCCACAACTCCACCGATCTTTATATCCTCTTCAAACTTACTAACCCACCCATTTACATGGATCCCTGTGAAACACCATTCGACATGGATCTCCAGCCTGAAAAACACTCTTGCACCACTACCCACTGCCTTCTATGGGAATCCAATTCTGAATTCAAATGGCTAAATTACTGGAGATCCCATGCATATTAATCTTCTGGATGAACTTAACAAAAATGACCTTGTCGAAAGCCTTTCTAAAATCCTTATAGATAACCATCTCCTGCTTTACCCTCACAGATCACCTTCGTTACCAGCACAAAAAATTCAATTAAGTTAGTAAGACATGACCTGTCACAAAGCCATGTTGACTGTCCCTAATTAGGCAATGCTTTTCCAAATGTGCGTAAATCTGATCCTAAGAACTCTGTCCAGTAGTTCCCAAGAATCAATGTGAGACTCATCAGTCTGTAGTTTCCTGGATTATTTCTATTTACATCTCGAACAGAGGAACAACATTAGCTACTCGTGACTCTTCCAGGACCTCTCCAGTGACTAGTGAGGATACAAAGACCTTGATCAAGGACCCAGCAATCTCCTATCTTGCCTCTCTCAATAACCTCTGATAGGTACCATCGGGCCCTGGGGACTTACTTACCTTAAAGCTCTTCAAGAGACCCAACACCACTTCTTTCTTGATCTCAAAATGCCCTATTAGCATGCTCCATATTAACCTTACTATCCTCCATATCTTTTCCTGAGTGAATACCATCACAAAGTACTCATTTAGGGTCTCATCCACATCCTCTGCTCCAAGCATAAGTTCCCTCCTTTATCCTTGAGTGGTCCTATTCTCTCCCTAAACTCTTGCTTTTAATCCATGTGTCGAATGCCATGGGATTCTCTTTAATCTGACTTTTCAAGGTCATTTCATGGCCCCTCCTTGGCTCTTTTAATTCCCTGCTCAAATTCTTTTGTGTGTTCTATATGTTCCTCATGGGCCCTGTCCGATTTTAGCTTTCAAAACCTTTTTTGTCCTTTTCACTAAATTCATGGCCTCCCTCATTACCCAAGGGTCCCTTACATTACTATCCTTGACCTTCTTCCTAACTGGAACATGCTGGTCCTGAACCCTGATCAGTAGGTCTTTAAACAATTCCTACGTATCAAAAATGGACTTGCCTAAAAACAGCTATTCTCAATGAGCTCCTTATAATATTAATGTAATTTGTATGTGAACATAGGAGGTATAGTTAGTAAGTTTGCAAATGATACTAAAATTGGAGATGTAGTGGACAGTAAGAAGGTTACCTCAGATTACAAATGGGCCAATGGGCTGAGTAGTGGCACATGGAATTTAATTTAGATAAATGTGAGGTGCTGCATTTTAGAAAAGCAAATCAGAGCAGGAATTATACACTTAATAGTAAGGTCCTGGGAAGGTGTTGCTGAACAAAGAGACCTTGGAGTTCAGGTTCATAGTTCATTGAAAATCCAGTCACAGGTAGGTAGGATAGTGAAGACGACATTTGGTATGCTTTCGTTTATTGGTCAGAGCTTTGAGTATAGGATTTGGGATGTCATGTTGCAGCTATACAGGACATGGGTTAGGCTGCTTTTCGAATATTGCATGCAATGCAGAAGAATGTTGTGAAATGTGAACGGGTTCAGAGGAGATTTACAAGGATTTGCCGGGTTTTGGAGGATTTGAGCTCCGGGAGAGGCTGAATAGGCTGGGGCTGTTAACTCTGAAGCATCAGAGGCTGAGGGGTAACCTTATAGAGATTTATAAAATCATGAGGGACATGGATAGGATAAACATACAAGGTCTTCTCCCTATGATGCGGGAACCAGAACTAGAGGGTATAGGTTTAGGGTGAAAGGGGAAAGATATAAAAGGGACCTAAGGGGCAACTATTTCATGCAGAGGATGGTGTATGTATGAAGTGAGCTGCCACAGAAAGTGGTGGAGGCTAGTACAATTACAGAATTTGAAAGGCATCTGGAAGGGTGTATGAGTAGGAAGGATTTAGAGAGATATGGGCCAAGTGCTGGCAAATGGGACTAGATTAGTTCGGCATGGACGAGTTGGACCGAAGGGTCTGTTTCTGTGCTGTACATCTCTATGACTCTCTGACTTACCCTCACTTAAATATTTTAAAATGTATTGAATTGTAATCACTGATTCCAGAATTATCTCCCACTGAAACATCAGTCACCAGGCCAAGCTCATTAACCAATATAAGGCTCTCCTCTAGTTATAGAGTACTAGAGCTTTACAGCATGGAAAGCATTTCTTCAGCCCAAGTTGTCCATATTGTCCAGTCTTCACAGTTGATCTCATCTCATTTGTTTGTGTATCAATCCATGTACCTGTCCAAATGTTTCTTCAATGACAAAAATATTATTGCCTCCACCACTACTTATAGCAGCCCATTCCAGAGGCTCACCATGCTTTGCGTGAAAATAAATGCCGCGGTGGATCTTTTTGTACCTCTCTCTTTTCAACTTAAACCTATGCCCTTTGGTTTTAGACTCCTGTAGCATGAGGAAAAGCTGTTGGCTATCTACCTTATCTATGCCTCTCATGATGTTATAGATTCCTGTAAGATTATCCCTCAGGCTCCTACGCTCGAAGGAAAATAATCCCAGCCTATCCACCCTTTCCTTATAACTTAAACCTTTCAGTCCAGATAGCATCCTAGTAAATATGTTCTGAACTCTTTCTAGTTTAATGATATCCTTTCTTTAGGAGGGCAACCAGAATTGCAAACAGTGCTCTGAAAGTAAGCATGCCAAAGGCCTTCTTTACCACCTTATCCACCTGTCAATCCACTTTCAAGGAACTATGAACTTTACTCTATAACACTCCCCAAGGCACTACGATTGACTGTGTAAATCGTACTCTGGTTTGACCAATGAAAACACACACACCACCTTGCAATAACCAAAATAAACTCCATCTCCCATCTCAGCCACTGGTCCAATTGACCAAAACCTTAATGTATTCTCAGTTAACCTTCTTCACTGTCCACTATACCAGCAATCTTGGTGTCATCCACAAAACTACTAAACATATCCTCATCCATATAATTTATATAAATGATAAATAACAGTGGACTCAGCATCAATCCCTGTGGTTCACTGCTGGTCAGAGGTCTCCAGTTCAGAACAAAACCTTCTAACACCACCCTCTGTCTTCTACTTTCAAGTCAATTTCATATCCAATTGGCCAGCTCTCCCTGGATCCCATGAGATTTAATCTTACTCAACAATCCATCATGCAGTACCTTGTCAAAAGCCATGTTAAACTCCATCTAGGTAACATCTGTCTCACTACTCTCACCTTTGTTTTGTGACTCCCCTTCAAAAAAATTCAATCAAATTCATGCGACATAATTTCCTAAGCACAAAGTAATGCTGACCATCCCAAATGAGTCCTTGCTTCTCCAAATGCCTGTACATCCTATCTCTCAGAATCCCATGTAACAAATTACCCACAACAAACCTTAGGCTCACCAGTCTTTGTTCCCATGCATTTCTCTGCAGTCTTCCTTAAATAATAGCACATCACTTGCCATCCTCCAATCTTCAGGTACTTCACCTGTGGCTGTTGATGACACAAAATATCGCTGCCAAGGACCCTGCAATTTCTTCCTTCATCTCCCAAAAAGTCTAGGGATGCACTTAATTAGGTCCTGGGTATTTATCCACCGTAATGTATTTTAAGACTTCTAGCATGTCCTCTTTTATTATATGGACTCTCATCAAGACATTTATTTCCCCAAGTTCCCGAGCATCCACGCCTTTCTTGACAGTAAATATTAATAAGAAATATTCATTTAGGATCTCACTCTGAGTTTAATTGGACAATCTACATACAGTTTCAAGAAACCCTCTTGGATGCATCAAACAAATTCTGCACCATCTAAGCCTCTCACTCTAAGGAAGTCCCAGTCAATACTCGGGAAATTAAAGTCACCACTATGACAACCCTGTTGTTATTGCATCGTTCCATAATCTGCTACATATTTCTTCCTCAATCTGTCAGTGGCTGTTGGTGGTAGGGGAAGGTGGGGATGAAGCTATAGTATAATTCCAGAATGCTTGCACCTTTCTTATTTTTGAGTTGTACCTCAGTATTGCCTTAGTAGATGAGCCCTCCAGTATATCCTCTCTGAGTTCCTTGACACTGGGTTCTTCCAAGATCAGCTGTTCAGTCATTGGGACTGAGCTGACTTCTCCCAAAATTCTCCTCAGTAACATCGCTTTGTCTCCCTTTGTTGATGGTATTCAGATCTCATGCTATTATTCTTTCCATGGCCATTATGCTCTACCATTTAATGAAAGTGAAGTACTTAAAGTTGATGAATCTATAATTTGCTGGTCAGCTTGAATGAACTAAAATCTCTGTTCTAATTGAAAAGCTAATTGTTGACTGGAAGATGGAGGTTAAAGTAGTTTTTCAGCACTGCTGATTTATGATAGTACATTCTCCAAATTAGTGAGGTGAACCTCTTACCAAGGAAATTGTGAAACTATTTTCTTGCATGTTTAGTCCCGTAATGTTTCACATTTAACTATCCCTATCTGTTGGTGCTGTGATGCTTACAAACATTTCTATGCTTTAATGAGACTGTGATCAGTCCACCAATCATCATTCATTTAGCTCTCGTAATCTGAACATCTCAGCAATCTGTTTTATGTGCGTAAACAGTGACACTCTTTACTAAGACAGAGGCGACCATATAAGTTGACTTTTCCAAAACAATCTGTACAAATGATCTGAACTATAAGTCTGCACACAGCTAACTTTTGTTTTGAAACTACCAGTTCAGATCATTCTGTCCGTTTTGATATATTGTTAGGATTGTCCAGTTCAGAGTTGAAGTTCAACTTTGCCATCCTTGCCATCAGTAATAAAATTCACTCACGACAAGCTTTTCTTTGTGGAAGACAGATGGTCATGAATCTTTCATTTATGCAAAAAGACACTTCGGTAGCTGGGGTGGGAACTGATGAGTCCAGACAACTGATGCAACTAAATCCAAAATTTTAGTCTACAATCTTCCGCAAAACTTGAATCTGTTTTGTTACATTCTTATTATTACTTATGCCTCTGGCTTTCTAAACCTTATTTACATTATAGTTCTTTGTTTGGTTATCTTCTAGATTTATAACAATGTTATACTTAAATGGTGACGGTCAGCAGATTCACTAAACTCTGTCCAGTTGTGCAGAATTATGGAGCACGGGATGGAGGCCACTAAGCTCACTGTGCATGTTCCAATAGCTTTGAGAAGCTATCCAATATCTACTGATCCCCTGCTCTTGTCTCTTCACTGTCAAATGTTGTCCCTTTGAGCAATTATATTTTCCCATTTCAAAGTTACTAATGAATTTTCATTTCTTTCAGGCAGTGTACTTCAGATCCTATATATACACCAAAAATAAAAATTGCGCAGATATTCAGTACACTAGAGCGAGATTCTTCTTTATTTGAATCACATTGTGGTGGCTATATTGAACAAGAGAGAGCATCTAAATAGTATCTGAACATGAAATTTGACAATACCCAGTTCTTGAGACAATCAAATTGGACAACCAACACCTGCCTTTCAGTTATAGCTTCCAAGCACATAATCATCTGTTGTGGTTAACGACAAGCTTTATTTGTTCTCTGCTGTAATAGTGATACCATCAATTCACAATTTTAGAGAAAGCTGGTACTTAATAGCAGTCATATTCTCAATGATAGACAGGGAATGAATGAACTCCTTACCATTAACACATAATCAGGAAAGTGGAGTTATTCTTTAAATTTGATCAATAAAAATTTTGAAATACTTTTCATTCTGAAATCAATACAGAGAAGATACTTGAGAAGAGAATATGCCAAATGTCGACTGGGCACTGATCAATAACCATTAATCCAAAAAACAATACATATTCCAGTCAGAGACGTATGGTATTTTTATACAGGACAATTATCATTTTCAATTAATCAGCAGATCACATTGCAAGTGAATTGAAAAGAAGAATAACCTCAGGCAACTAGTAACAGCTAGGCTGTTAGAGAGGACATTCATCGATAATTGTGTGGTATCGTGTCAAAGACAATGCCAACACAGCATAATTGATTACATTTTATCTCATGCAAACCCAATAATGGTATGAAAAAGAGAAGTACAAGAATTTCAATTAAAATATAATTAACTAAACACTGTTCAACAACAGCTGCTCCATGGATAATTTTGATGCAAAAGTCCTCAGACAAGATGCTATTTTTAACCTGTTAGTGAACAAATGCATTTGCAAAAGTAACCACATTCTTTTAAAAATTCAGTGTTCAGTAGCCTTCACTCTTGTTCTTAAATGTTCCAATTAAATTCCACTGAATTACATTAAATCCTTGCCAGCACATTTGCATTGTAAATCAGGAAATAATGAAACAGAAAGATAGGAGAATTTAGTCCCATATGTTGCGGATTATAGGACATTTTAGATGCTCCTTACGATCAGGATAACCACATTTCTAGGAAGTGTCACTAGTTTGATCGGCTTCACTGCTAGATTTTGGAGCTTAAGCATCAATGGAGGCCATGCAGTGGCTGAGAGTTTTGTGGATAGTATGCTTTTAGACGTGGCCAGCCCACAACTTAAGGAAGTGTAATCAGAAAGGACATAAGTGACTATCAGTCTAAAGGATGGAGGCAGGCAGCTGAAAATGTGTTGCTGGTTAAAGCACAGCAGGTTAGGCAGCATCTCAGGAATAGGGAATTCGACGTTTCAAGCATAAGCCCTTCATCAGGAATGCCAGGCAGTCAAAAAAGTCCCAGAGTGCATCTCACTCCAGAACAGCTTTACTGCATCAGAAAATGTTCCCCTAGAGAGTGCACTCAGAGCCAGCTACATAGCAGAAAGAAATGATGAACAATTAACATAGAAGACTCAGTGGTGAACAGTACAAACAAGCATTGCTGCAGCTGCAGACATGACTCCAGAATGTTGTGTTGCCTGCCTGGGGCCAGGGTACAAAGTTATTACTGAAGGGGGAGGATGTACAATCGGAAATTGTAGTTCACACTGGGATCAATGCTATTGTAAACAAGGTTAAAGAATCACACAACACTCCAGCCCAAAACTGGCAACTCCACATTATAGTAAGCAAGGGAATGAGGTCCTATAACAAGAATTTAAAGAGCTAAGTCTCTCTCTCTCTCTCACACACACACACACACACACACACACACACACACACAGACTAATAAGTTTGTGGGGTAAATTTGTAGTGGCAGAATTCCATTTGAATTGGTTCAAAATCTGCATGAATCCATAAAAGATTCTGTAAATCCCTTTTCTAGATTAGATTCAGTCTGAACATTGGGGCACAGACATCCTCACATGGGGCACCTCAAACCTTCAATGCATTATCTGGGCCAACACGACACCTATTATTATTGCTCACTTGAGAATGTAACTTTAAGAAAGTTCTGGAATTTACATATGAAAGAACTAAAACCAATGTGCCCAGTCTAAAAGATGAGAGAATTCACAAACAAGCTGGGTCTTTTTCAATATTTAATTTCGGTTACATCACACTGTAAACTTTTGCTATAAATTCTGTGTCCTACAATCTTATTCTCCACACCCACCTAATGAAGGAGCAATGCTCCAAAAGCTAGTGCTTCCAAATAAACCTGTTGGACTACAACCTCGTGATGTGTGATTTTTAACTTTCTACATCCCAGTCCAATACCAGCGTCTCCACACTGTGTATAACTGTTAGCCCTGTTTTGACCTGAGGAGAAAGCCTTTTCAACAACATATTTCTGCGCTCACAGCTCCTTACAGATTTTCACCCCCAATAAGCAGCTTCTGAAGCAAGACCCGAGAGAAGCTGAATCAGGAAGCCAAACCAAGAACATCACTGGAACAATGGACATAGAGTCAGAGAGATGTCCAGCACAAAACATAGATCCTTCGGTCCATCTCATCTATGCTGACCAGATATCCCAACCCAATCTAGTCTCACCTACCAGCACCTGGCCCATATCCCACTAAACCCTTCCTATTCATATACCCATGCAAATACCTTTTAAATGCTGCAATTGTACCAGCCTCCACCTCTTCCTCTAGCAGCTCATTCTACACACGCAACACCCTCTGCGTGAAAAAGTTGCCCCTTAGGTCTCTTTTATATATTTCTCCTCACATCCTAAGCCTATACCCTCTAATTCTGGACTCCCACACCCCAGGGAAAAGACATTTTCTATTTACCCTATCCATGCCTCTCATGATCTTATAAACTTTTATAAGGTCACCCCTCAGCCTTCAACACTCCAGGGAAAAAAGCTCCAGCCTATTCAACCTCATCCCATAACTCAAATCCTCCAATCCCGGTAACATCCTTGTTAATCTTTTCAGAACCTTTTCAAGTTTCACAATAGCTGAAAATGTGTTGCTGGTTAAAGCACAGCAGGTTAGGCAGCATCCAAGGAACAGGAAATTCGACGTTTCGGGCCAGAGCCCTTCATCAGGAATAACCAACCCAACCACCCCGTGGCTCAACACTTTAACTCTCCCTCCCACTCCACCGAAGACATGCAGGTCCTTGGACTCCTCCATCACCAGAACATAACAACATGACGGTTGGAGGAAGAGCGCCTCATCTTCCGCCTGGGAACCCTACAGCCACAAGGGATGAACTCAGATTTCTCCAGTTTCCTCATTTCCCCTCCCCCACCTTGTCTCAGTCGATTCCCTTGAACTCAGCACCGCCCTCCTAACCTGCAATCTTCTTCCTGACCTCTCCATCCCCACCCCACTCCGGCCTATCACCCTCACCTTGACCTCCTTCCACCTATCACATCTCCATCACCCCTCCCCCAAGTCCCTCCTCCCTACCTTTTATCTTAGCCTGCCTGGCACCCTCTCCTCATTCCTGATGAAGGGCTCTGGCCCGAAACGTCGAATTTCCTGTTCCTTGGATGCTGCCTAACCTGCTGTGCTTTAACCAGCAACACATTTTCAGCTCTGATCTCCAGCATCTGCAGACCTCACTTTTTACTCCAAGTTTCACAATATCCTTCCAATAGGAAGGAGACCAGAATTGCACACGATATTCCAAAAATGACCTAGCCAATGTCCTCTACAGCCACAACATGACCTCCCAAATCCTATACTCAATACTCTGACCAATAAAGGAAAACATACCAAGTGCCTTCTTTATTATCCTAACTACCTGCACCTCGCATTTACCTAAATTAAACACAATCTGCCACTCATCAGCCCATTGGCCCATCTATTCAAGATCCAAAGTAACCTTCTTTGCTGTACACTCCACCTCCAATTTTGGTATCATCTGCAAACTTACTAACTATACCTCCTATGCTCACATCCAAATCATTGATATAAATGACGAAAAGTAGAGAACCCAGCACCGATCCTTGTGGCACCCCACTGGTCATAGGCCTCCAGTCTGAAAAACAACACTTCACTACCACCCTCTCTTCTACCTTTGAGCCAGTTCTGTGTCCAAATGGCTAGTTCTCCCTGTATTCTATGAGATCTAACCTTGCTAATCAGTCTCCCGTGGGGAACCTTGTCGAACGCCTTACTGAAGTCCATGTAGATCACGTCTACTGCTCTCCCTTCAACAATCCTTTTTGTTACTTTTTCAAAAACTCAATCAACTTTGTGAGACATGATTTCCCACACACAAAGCCATGTTGACAATCCCTAATCAGTCCTTGCCTTTCCAAATACATGTACATTCTGTCCCTCAGGATTCCCTCCAACAACTTGCCCACCACTGACATCAGGCTCACTGGTCTATAGCTCTCTGGCTTGTCCTTACCACCTTTCTTGAATAGTGGCACCAAGTTCGCCAACCTCCAGTCTCTGGCACCTCACCTGTGACAATCGATGATTCAAATATCTTAGCGAGAGTCCCAGCAATCACTTCCCTAGCTTCCCATAGAGTTTCAGGGTATACCTGATCAGGTCCTGGGGGTTTATCCACTTTTATGCATTTCATGATATCCAGCACTTCCTCCTCTGTAACATGGACAGTTTTCAAGATATCACCATCTATTTTTTGAGAGGGTAGAAGCCAACCAAGCGTTATCTGAACTGGAGATTGCAGACATGGGCCTGTTTTGAACTAAAAGAACCAACAGCAGGAACTTTAGCAACCAGGCAAACTTTAAAACCATGCTTTCTTGAGTGATGAGCTGAAACTCCTGAGACCCCAAAGTTCTGACCGAGCTAATAGGGAGGGGAAGCAGGTGGTGACAGTTCATTGGGATCCCAAGGGTAGGAAACCTCACAAAAGATTCTACAATTAGAACTATTGCTTTTAGGTCCTTTTCGTATTTATAGAATCAGAGATGTACAGTACAGAAACAGACCCTTCGGTCCAACTCGGTCATGCCGACCAGATATCTTAAATCAATCCAGTCCCATTTGCCAGCATTTGGCCCATATCTCTCTGAAACATTCCTATTCATGTACCCATCCAGATGCTTTTTAAACATTGTAATTGTACCAGTCTCCGCCACTTCCTCTGTCAGCTCATTTCATACATGCATCACCCTTTGCCTGAAAAAGTTACTCCTTAGGTCCCTTTTAAACCTTTCCCCTCTTGCCCTAAGTCTGTGCCCTCTAGTTCTGAACTCTGCCAACCCAGGGCAAAGATCTTGCCTATTTATGCTATCCATGCCTCTCATGATTTTATAAACCTCAAAACGATTACTGCAGGTTACTGTTGGGAATTGAGTGCCTACTGATTGCTGTAACAGCAAGCTCCCCTTTTATAGAGTTTAATTCAGATAAATGCGAGTTGCTGCATTCTGGGAAAGCAAATCTTATACACTTAATGGTAAAGTCCTAGGGAGTGTTGCTGGACAAAGAGACCTTGGAGTACAGGTTTATAGCTCCTTGAAAGTGGAGGTGCAGGTAGATAGGATAGTGAAAAAGGCATTTGTAATGCTTTCCTTTATTGGTCAGAGTATTGAGTACACGAGTTGGGAGGTCATGTTGCAGCTCTACAGGACATTGGTTAGGCCTCTGTTGGAATATTGCAAGCAATTCTAGTCTCCTTCCTATCGTAAAGATGTTGTGAATCTTGAAAGGGTTCGGAAAAGATTTACAAGGATGTTGCCAGGTTTGGAGGATTTGAGCTATGAGGAGAGGCTGAACAGGCTGGGGCTGTTTTCTCTGGAGCGTCGGAGGCTGACGGGTGACCTTATAGAGGTTTACAAAATTATGAAGGGCATGGATAGGATAAATAGACAAAGTCTTTTCCCTGGGGTCGGGAAGTCCAGATCTACAGGGCGTAGGTTTAGGGTGGGAGGAGAAAGATATAAAAGAGACCTAAGTGGCAACTTTTCACATAGAGGGAGATATGTGTATGGAATGAGCTGCCAGAGGATGTGGTGGAGGCTAGTATAATTGCAACATTTAAAAGGCATTTGGATGTGTATATGAATAGGAAGGGTTTTGAAGGGTATGGGCCAGGTGCTGGCAGATGGATTAGATTGGGTTGGGATATCTGGTCGGCATGGATGAGTTGGATTGAAAGATGTGTTTCCATGCTGTACATCTCTATGACTCCAAACAACCAAAAATAACCCACTCTAGTCATTAATAAGGACAGACAGCAAGATTACAGTTAAAAGCCATGCGCTTATCTGCTCCTGTGCTATGAGCTCTCTCACACAGTTTCCTCCAAGGTCAGCTGTGAATTTCACTGTTAGTTAATTTTTCTTAGGTGTTGTCAGATGTCCAAAAATACTTGAACCCAAACAGCATAGGCAGTAGCTGTGCAGATTCACTGCTGTATCAGACAGCAGTGTAAGTTTTTCTCTGTGTCTCTGTTTCTTTCTTTCTCTCTCTCATTCTCTTACTCACTCTGACCATGCAGACTCTACCTGTGTTCTCTTCCTTCTTTGTAAAGTGCCATTGCTTTGATTGTTTCTCTCCCACAGTTCCAAAACAATGCACCAACCGATTAAAAAAAAACAATGATTATGGCTCTTGGAATTCAAGGAAATCACTTCCAGTGCCTAAAATACCTTAAAAAAGGAGCACATCTGACAGCCATAACTTATTCCTGTCCTCCATCTTGAATTACCCAGAATCCTTTTCTTTATCTAGCTATTAGTGTTTTTAATAGTGTTGTTTTCCTTTGTCTTGTTGATTGTGTTATTTCCTTGTCTATTGCATTTACCTTTATTTCTTGTTTTACATTTACCTTTTTTCAGTGTTTTAAATAAATAGAGATTTCTTTTCCCTGAGACACCTGTCTACTGCCTTCATTTCACATTCCCTAAATAAATGCAGAGTCTAGAACCATGGATCTGGGGGTAATCTGAACCACCTAAAATCAACAGGTTACTGATTGCAAACCAGAACCTTACAGATCCTAGGAAGTAAGGTCAAACCAACTTTGGAGTGCATGTCCATAGATCCTTTGGACACTTTGTCAGGTGGTTCAGAAGGCATATGAAATACTTGCCCTTATTCTTCTATAAACGGAATTTAGGAGCAGGAGTTTCTGGTGGAACTGGATAAGCTGTTAGTGAGGCATCCACTGAAGTACTATGTGTTATTCAGGTCACCACACTATACGAAGGATGTGATTGTACCAGAGTGGGTGCAGGAGAGATTCACCAGGATGGTGTTCATGGGCCGATTCATCTATGAACAGAAACCCAAAGCTTGGGGATGTTTTCCTTAGAGCAGAGGAGACTGATATGGGGACTGATGGAGGTATACAAAATTATGTGAAGCATGGATAGTATATATAGTAAGAAACATTTCCCTGTGTAGAGAAGTCAATTACCAGGGGTCATAAATTTAAAATAAAGGCTACAAGGTTTAGAATGAATTAAAGAAAGAGGGGTTTGGGCATCTGAAACTCAATGTTTGTAAGGTGGGAGAGGCAGAAACCCTGATGGCATTTAAAAAGTATTTAGATGATCACTTGAAATGCCATATCATATAAGATTACAAGCTAAGTACTGGAAAATGAGAACAGAACAGATAGATGATTGATCAATAGCATAGGTACAATGTGCCAAAGAACCTGTTTTATGCTGTAAAATGCAATGACAGTCTGAGTGTCTTGGGTATCTCCAATACACTAGGTCCCAGTGTTGAACTGACTGTGAGAGTCATTCATTCTCAGGGGGAATATTGCCACATTCTTCAAACAAGGCAGGAAAAGTAGGAAGAGGCATAGTCTCCCAATGAATGTCTGGATCCTGAGCCTGGAAAGTCATCAACAGGCTGGTAGTCAGAATAGAACACTATCCACATGAACACCCCTGTGCTGGGGTGCACAGGCCCGAAAGAAGGACTTTTAAGAAGTTTTGTCTCTGCAGAAAAATTGATGGTCAAAATTATTTCTGCTATTAGAGGTTGGAACCTTTTTATCCTATAAAATGAGGGGTGAAAAACCAGCAAAAATTGGAAATGATGCAAACTTGTCTGACATGTCTTACACATCTTAAAATAGAACTCCAATCTAGCCAGTAAGATCATTTCCCAGTTTAACTGATTTTCTCATCCATTTTTACTTCCCTCTGAGTTTCAACTTCTTTTACATCTTGGTTCATAACTGGCAAAAGCAGACGTATATCAAAGTTGAAGATGAGATATGGGATGAAGGTTTACCACTTTTTAAAAACATTTTTGAATGCTTTAGGGCATTCTTTGCAATGTGTCAAGTACATGTAATACAACCCAACATTGACACAATGCTCGTCAATGCAAGGTGAATTTAGGTTTCCAGTACAGAGACTTATGAATGAATCACTGCTTTGAAATTACATCGATATTACAAATAGCGTTTAAGAATGAGATTTGAAAGTATCAAAAAATTTAACTCTTACTTGTCAGAGTGATCCTGATCACTCAGCATTCTTATTCTTTTGGTTACAAACATTTTAAGGATGTGAATTTTATTTGGATTTCAAGGATCCACATCTGCACAGCCAAATAATATGCGGTGGTGGGGGGGAGGGATTTCCTCTGGTCCTAACATGGGGTGCCCTAACCTCAAAGGAGTTGTTTGTACATTTAGTACCCAATGCCTTCTCAACTCATTGAACTGAATTGATGTTCAATCTATATTGCTCGCAAGACAAAGCTTTTCACTGTGTCTCAGGACACGTGACAATAAATTCAATTCAATTCAATGCCTTCTCAACTCATTGAAACCCATATATGAATTTCATGTATTACTGAGAGAGCATAGGAAAATTGTTCTTCCTGCAAAAAGGGAGTTCAGTGGTTAGCACTGCTGCCTCAGAGCGTCAGGGCCCTGGGTTCAATTCCAGCCTTGGGTCACTCTTTGTGGAGTTTGCACATTCTTCCCATGTCTGCATGGGCTTCCTCCTATGGTCCAAAAATGTTAGATGGATTGGCCAGGCTAAATTGTCCATAGTGTCAAGAGGTGTATTGGCTGGGTGGACTAGCTATGGGAATTGCAGGTATACAGAGGTGTGGTGGTTGTGGTTGCGATGGTCTGTGGAGGATCGGTATAGATTCGATGGGTCAAATGGCCTGCTTCCACAGTGTAAGGATTCTATGATTTAACAAAAAAGCAGAATCTTTGTATTTTTGGACCAAGCCCAAAAGAATTTAGGTTAGGAGGGAGAACTCTGCATCTCGCTGGATCTTCTGGCATTCATGCAGCTTATTGGTATTTGGTGGGGTTGGGTTACAACTCAAACTTGGACACTGCTCAGGGAAGTCTTGGCTGTGCAGTACAGTCAGCCAATCAAATCCCACTGCCACCCCCCACCTCCCTGAAATGGAGTAACTCAGGAACAGGTGAGTATTATGGGTCAGTTTGTCAAAGGAGATGATAATGGGGAAATGAGGGAATCAGAAGAAAGAGTAAAAAAGTGTGGTGCTGAAAAGGCACAGCAGGTCAGGCAGCATCAGAAATTAAAGGTATTTGCCCTAAACATCCATTCACCTGCTCTTCGAATGCTGCCTGACCAGCTGTTCTTTTCCAGCACCACACTTTTATCTGACTTACCAGTATCTACAGTCTTCACTTTCTCCTAGAATCAGAAGAAAGCTTTTAACTTAAACTGAAATAATTGAGATGGGGAAGTGATTTGATGCAACAATTCAAAAGAGGATAATAGGTGAAGAGGATTCAAGAAGAGAATGTCAGAGAATTCTGCCTGCATATTTGTATAACCTGCAGTGAAGGAAGCTAAGGTCCTCATTGTGTAAGGGTATCATAAATAGTTCTCCAATACAAGGACCATAATCTGAAAGAATGGCTGGGCAAGGTAGTTGGCATTAATCCAATATTGGTGGGAACATGCTGATTTTTATGACAGAAGATCATTGACCTTATGTTTCATTGACTTCCAACTAGATTCATTGGCCAGCTGGCATGAGTAGGAATTTGACAGCCGAGATTGGTGAAAAGATTGGGGTACTTTAGTGAGATACTTGGGAAGGAGCTGGCTCAATGGCTGCTTCAAGGTCCCTGGGGTGAACTGCTCCTTCTACTGACCTTGTAACAAGAAAGGTTCTAAAGCACTAAATAAAAAAAAACTCTGCTAGAAACCCTCAGTATGTCTTCCAGCAGTTGTGGAGAGGTGTCAGACTTGAACAAGGGTTCTGAAGAAGGGTCACTGGACCCAAAGTGCTAACTCTGCTTTATTAAGTTACAAGATGCTTCTGGAAAATGGTAATAACTTATTGACCTTGGTGTGAAAACTTGCTTAAATGTTGATTGAAGGACCAAACATGGAGATTAGAATACATAGAACATGCTGTTTTCAATTTTTAAGTAATAGTTTCAATGTTTGGTAAATCATATGCACATGTTCTATCTGTTCTTCTACCAGGAAAGAATTTATACTGATTATTGAGTCTCTGAATATTTTTTCCTATAGAATACTCCAGCTGTATCTTTATAATGGAGTTTACAAAACATTGCTGCATCACAAACCTTAGGTTTTGGGTCAGACTGTTCATGTAGATTGTTTGCTTTCAAGACAATTTCTGTTTACCGGAAGCATTTTCATGTTTTCATGTAGTACAAATATTGTGGTGTAGATATCCAAAACAGAATAATACCTAGACTTTGAATAATAGTCACATTGTTAGTATTTAAGAAACTTTAGTTCATAACCTTTAATAAGGAGACAATGAATAATCTCATCTGCTTTGTCAGCATGGTGTTGTACGGTTCTAAAAAAAAATTAGAAGATAAAATGTCCCAGCATATCATCAGAACATAACAAACAGTTGCAAGAGTAGGCCACTTGGCCCTTTTGAGCTTGTTGTGCCAGTCTCTAAGATCAAGGCTGACGTGATATTATCGTAATAATCATGCTTTCTTATGACCCTCGACTCCCTTTGAACATCATAAGACATAGGAGTGGAAGTAAGGCCATTCGGCCCATCGAGTCCACTCCGCCATTCAATCATACTCCAAATGGGGACTAATAAAGTCTCAGTAGCACAATGGTGCTTTTATATTCCAACCCTCTTGAGATAAGTGACAACATTGCATTCGCTTTCTTAATCACGGACTCAACCTGCATGTATACCTTTAGAGAATCCTCGACTAGCACTCCCAGATCCCTTTGTACTTTGGCTTTATGAATTTTCTCACCGTTTAGAAAGTAGTCTATGCTTGTATTCTTTTTGCCAAAGTGCAAGACCTCGCATTTGCTCACATTGAATTCTATCAGCCATTTGCTGGACCACTTTCCCAAACTGTCTAGATCCTTCTGTAGCCTCCCCACTTCCTCAGTACTACCTGCCTGTCCACCTAACTTTGTATCATCTGCAAACTTCGCTAGAATGCCTCCAGTCCCTTCATCCAAATCATTAATATATAATGCGAACAGCTGTGGCCCCAACACTGAACCCTGTGGGACACCGATCGTCACCGGCAGCCATTCCGAAAAAGAACCTTTTATCCCAACTCTCTGCCTTCTGTTAGACAGCCAATCCTCAATCCATACCAGTAGCTCACTTCGAACAACATGGGCCCTCACCTTGCTCAGCAGCCTCCCGTGTGGCACCTTATCAAAGGCCTTTTGGAAGTCTAGATAGATCAAAAGATCAAAGATCAAAAAGATCTTTCTAACTCAGCCTTGATTATATTCAGGAATGCAGTTGCCACTACTCACTGAGGAAAACAATTCCAATCACAGAGCTTTAAGAGAAAACAATTTCTTTATCTCTGCCTTTACCAGAAGATAATTTATTTATAGCAAATACAGAAAATGTTAAAGGAGCTCAGCAAGTCTGGCAACATCTGTGCAGAGAGAAACAGAGTTAATGTTTTGAATCTGGTATTTCTTTTTCAGAACTGAAAAAGGTTAGAGATTTTTTTAGGACTTTTTTGAGAGGCAGAGGACAATGAAGGGGAAAATTTGGCGCAGAAACCCAGTGCAAAAGATCTGCTCTCCCTAGTTTCTCCATGTCCTCTCAACATCGATCTTGTATAACTCCTCCCAGACATGATGTTTTATCTTGTGCTCTCTTCTAAATTCCAATGAATATAGACTCAACCTGTCAAACCTTTCCTCACAAGACAAACCTTCACGCCCAGGAGTCAGCCCAGTGAAACTTTTCCGAAATTCCTCCAATTCAAATATATCCATCCTTATAGTAACATGACCAAAGCGAAAGTAAACTGCAGTAAAAGTGCAATTCCAAAGAAAGGTCATTGGGCCCAAAATGTTAACTCCGATTTTTCTCCACAGATGCCTTCAGTCCTGCTGAGTGTTTCTAACAATTTTTGCTTTTGTTTCAGATTTCCAGCATCTGGAGTTCTTTCAGGTATTTTTCTCAAAGTTTCTGACTCAACAATGCTATATACAATTGTTGTAAGTTTTCTTGACTTTATATGCTCCATCTACCTTTCAATAATAATGAATGATTGTCAACAGTCACTACTAGACAACTTGGACTAAAATTTATTAGTAATGTGCATTTTTAAGCACAACCCAATTGCTGTAACATTTAATAATTGTTTTTAATCTGTAGGAACTTGTTGAAAAAGTGAGAATTGAGCAGGTATTTATATGGAAATGTCTGTGTGTATTTGCATAATGACAAAATCATTAGAAAACACTTGAGATTTAAAACATTTTCTGAAGCACCAAAAGTGGGAGCTATTCTATTAAAATGAAAACAAAATTGATTGTGATTCTGAGTAATAGCATAAATAAATCAGCTCCTGGAATTCTACACATTTCCTATTAACATGAAACTAATAATATGAGGAAAAATAGGACATTATATTGTAATTCATTAAAATACAATTTAACAATGCAAACGAGAGATATTTTCAATGATCTGCAATAAGAATAGTAATCCTCTGTCGTATTTCAATACAATTTAACCCTGCAGTGAGAACAGATCTCTAATGTACTGCTCTGTAATAATGGGGATAACTTAATTCCATCTGGTTTCCATAAATGAGGGACAGGATGATCTCACTGAAATATTCAGTTTTGTAACAAACTTTAGATTAAATCACAGAAAATGAAAGGTCCTCATGCGGTTTCCCATAATGTGATTTAAGGTATTGAATATTGGTGAGAAGAGGTTTTCTATTCAAAACCTATCCCATTTCAATGTGATCTGGATCTGTGGTTGCGTCAGCGGAAGAAAATATTCAGATGAAAGAGATCATAGTTGGCAGAAAAGTTTAATTGGATATAAGAATACTGTATAGTTAGCTGAAAATAATGCCCTTTGGACTTTGGAGTGGGAGTAGTCATGTTTAAACTCCATAAAGAAAAATAAATTACATTGTAAAAGGCAAATACAAGTGTATTGAAATGTTTAATTTTTTTGCCTTATTCTTACATTCAAGAAGTTTTTTTTCCTCCAATGCACATTTGTTGGGAGCAGTAAGTGGTTGACAAGTCACTTGTGATTTTAGAAATTAGACATGGCTGGAATCTTACCCACCCCGAGGAAAATGATGAGAAAGATGGGAAAATACAATGAGAATGGAAAATCAGATTCTGAACATCGTAGATTTGTAGATTCATACAGTGCAGAAAAGGTCATTTGGTCCATCGAGTTTGCACCAAAATAAGTACCAATAAAAGTGCACCTCATCTCAATTTCCTGCACTTGACCCATATCTTTGAATGTTATGACATTTGAAGTATTCGTCCAAGTATTTTTTAAAGGTTGCAAGGTTTCCAGCCTCCATTATCCTCCCAGACAATGTATTTCAAATTCCCACCACTCACTGAGTGAAAATGTTTTTTCCTAAATCCCTCCTGAAGCTTTTGCCTCTTACCTTGAAACTGTGTCTTCTTGCGATTGACCCCTCAACTATGGGGAAAAGCTGTTCTCTTTTCAATATGTCCAATCTCCTCATAATCTTCTCTACCTCATTCACACTCCCCCTCAGTCTCCTCTGCTCTATCCAATTCAAGCCTATCTACTCTCTCCTTATAACTCAATATCTCCATTCTAGGCAATATCCTGGTGAATCTCCCCTCTAACTCCCTCCAGTGTTATCAAATCATTCCTGTCGTGAAGTGATCAGAACTGAACACAGTACTCCAGTTGTGACCTGAACAATGCTCTATACATCTCTAACTTTACCTCCTTGCTCTTGTACTCTGTGCCATGACTGATGAAAGCAAGTGTCCCATATGCCACCCTAACAATCCTACTGACATGCTGTGCCGATTTCAGGGATCTGTGAGTAATTACCCCAAGATCCCTCTGTTCCTCAAAGCTACCCAGTGTTCTGCTTTTAATTAAATACACCCTCATCTTGTTTCTTCTTCCAAAGTGCATCATCTTGCACTTATCTAGGTTAAATACCACCTGCCACTGCCCTGCCCATCTGACCAACCCATCTATATCTTCATGTAGCCTGCAATGATCTTCTTCGCTGTTAGCCAGTCTACCAATCTTGGTGTCATTTGCAAATTTGCTTAATGTTCCAATGACATTTTCATCTATATCAAGAATACTTTTCCATTTTTGCCTTCAAGCCTTAAATGGTAACTTCAGAATCTCTTCACTGAGCAGTGACTACACTAATTCTATGTATTTGCATCTCAGAAAAGCCTTGCTTTATTTATACATCATTTACAAATCTCCTCTCCTTTCCCAAGAAATTGGGTGGTGAAAACTCTTGGTAAGTAAATCAGTCTACTTTCAATCAGGGAATACAGCCAGTCAGCCTTTTCTAGTCCAGGGTATAGGCCAAGTACCATTAGAGTCTCTGCCTCCATGACCTTGGAGTCGAAAGAATGAGCTATGATTATTCCTGCACATCAAATACAACCAGGTTGGAGAGTACAGGTAGATCAGTTGAGTTGATGTAGAGGCGAGAGTCAAGGGCAGACCAATTTTTCCTGCACTGAGACAAAAGGAGAGATTGAATGTGATGGATGTGGATGGAATATCAGTGAGCAGTGATGCACAAGCAGAAGAAAAGCTATAAGGTGCCCCAGTGAGTGAGGAGGAAGTAATCAGTGGCAGGAGTGTTAGTATCTTGGGAAGATGAGATGGGTGAGAACCATTGAGCAGACACGTTGCATACTACAGTAAGAGTTTTCACCAATGAGCTTTGGTGAGAAGTGCACACAGTGGCAGAATGAAAACCAGTGATGTCCCTTTGAGGAAGCAGAGAAAAGAAGTAGTATTTATCCTTGCAGTGTGAAGATGACCATTGACATTTTTCTAATATTACTGAGCTTCCTGTTCACCTGGAATCCAACAATGACCTTGGCTCTAATTTGTGTCCAGGCTAGGTGTGTTTGGTTGTGTGACCTCCTGTGGTAGATAGCTGGAAAACAGCCAACCCTCCTGATTCCTGATAAAGGCCTTATGCTTGACTTGCTGTGCTTTTCCAGTGCCATACTTTTTGACACTGATTCTCCAGCATCTCCAGTCATCACTTTCTCTCAACCTTCCTCTCCACTATTCTGTCCAACAAGAAATCCAGGTCCGAGCCACCAAAGTGAGGAGCTGGATTTCCTTTCCTCTGGGCTATGTCCTGAATATAAAAGCTCAAACACCACACTGAGGGGGCCAGCTCCTGGTCTGCAGTGTCTGAAGTGGTTTGTTTCTGGGCTTTAAACATCACACCAACTGTACGATTGAAATGGTCTGTTTCCATGCTATATGAACTTATGATGCTTTAAGATCCCAACAGTGGTAAGTACATCTGCCTCTCTGGCCATTCCTCAAGAAAGGTGCCAAGATCCTGCTGCATAATTAATGAGGTGAAAAGTGGAAGATTATGTGAGGAAAGTAGCATTCTAAATCTCCATTCAAAATGAATAGAAATTGATAAACAATCCAAACATGTACTGATATGGAAAGGAGTTCTAAAGTTTAATTTGAGAGATATTAAATAGTAAGTAAATACTGAGAAGTAAAGTTAGTGAAAGTGGACCTATCAAATAATCTTAAGTGAACAATACAGAACTTGAGATAATGTGAGAAAGATTTGGTTGTTCTGCAGTAAAGCATCGTGTCTTTGGCTTTATTGATTGTAGCATACACTATACAAACAAGATGATGCTGAACTTTCATAAGACATTTAGCATCATAGGCAAAAAGTGGAGCACTGAAAAAGCACAGCAGATTAGGCAGCATTTGGGGAGCAGGAGTATCAATGTTTTGGCATAAGCTACTTCACTATCCTGTTTACCTGTGATTTTACTTTGAAGGAATTATGAACCTGTACCCCAAGGTCTCTTTGTTTGGCAATACTCCCCAGGACCCTATCATTCAGTGTATAAGTTTGCCTTGATTTGCCTTCCAAAAATTCAAGACCTGACATTTATCTAACTTAAACTTAATCTGCCACTCCTTGGCCCATTGGCCTACCAGAACAATGTCCCATGGTACACTGTGGTTACCTTCTTCACTGCCCACTACAGCACCAATTTTGGTGTCATCTGCAAACTTACTAATCATTCCTCCTATATTCACATCAACATCATTTGGATAAATGACAAGGAGCAGCGGATCTAATGCTGGTCCTTGAGGCACACCACTGGGCACAGGCCTTCAATCCGGACAACATTCCTTCACTACCGTCCTCTGTTTCTGTTAGCTCTCAGCTGGAGCATTATAGGATAGATGTGAATGCATTGGAGAGACTGCACGAGCAATTTATAAGAATTGTACCAGGAATGAAACTTCAGGTATGAGGATAGTTTGAAAAGATTATGACCCTTCTTGCTGTAGAGAAGATGGCTGATGGGAGATCTAATAGAGCTTTTCATAATCATGAGTAGGCTGGATAAAGTAGGTAAGGAGAAGCTGTGCTTGCTCATAAAATGAACAAGAATGAGAAGATATAACTCAAAGAGATGTACAAAAGAAGCAATGGTCGTGTGAGAAAACCTTTTTTCACCCAGCAAGTAGTTAGGGTATGGAATGCACTGTCTGGAAATGGGATGGAGACACACTCAAATGAGGCATTCATGAGTGCAGTGGATTGGATAAAAATAGTGCACAAGGATATCAAAAAGATCCATGCGGTTCATAAAGGAGGCAACCCACAACACTGTCTGCCCCTGGGGAATTGGTAGAGGCTGAGTTGTGGTACCTTTTGCTCTTTACACACAAACAAATTTAATTCCCAAAATGTTCACCCTGGTAGTGTTATAACTTCACACAGTCAATGTAATAGTTAGCTGAGAACAGAAATTTTAAATTGAATGTCAGTATTACACTGAAATCAGTCTAGAGCTAATCAGTCCTATGTTTATCAACCAATGCTTCGAAAAAATGTAAAAATTGAACTTTGAACCTCAAAAGGAGAAAACAAACAACTGAATGCACCTGACTTGTGGTACTTCAGATACATATTGGGATTTTGTTTTGGACAAGAATGACTAATGAGAATATCTCTGAACCAGCACAGGAAGAGAATAAAGCATTGAGTCTGAGTATAAGGAGAAAAGTGACATATTATGACCACATTATTCTGGAATTACATAGAAATCTGATGTGGTTGCTAATGTGTACAAGAAAGTGCTCATAGATCAGTACACTGATAAAAAGAACATGGCCAGGTGATGTGCTAAAATAGAACATAGAACATAGAAAAACACAGTGCAGTACAGGCCCTTCGGCCCTCGATGTTGCGCCGACCAAAGCCTATCTAACCTACACTAGCCCAATAACCTCCATATGCTTATCCAATGCCCGCTTAAATGACCATAAAGAGGGAGAGTCCACCACTGCTACTGGCAGGGCATTCCATGAACTCACAACCCGCTGAGTAAAGAATCTGCCCCTAACATCTGTCCTATACCTACCACCCCTTAATTTAAAGCTGTGTCCCCTAGTAACAGCTGACTCCATTAGCGGAAAAAGGTTCTCACTGTCAACCTTATCTAAACCCCTAATCATCTTGTAAATGTCAGGTATATAATTAGAGGATGATACAATCTGCTCTGCAGAGAGCAGAAAGTGTAGAGATGATTAATAGCCCCAGCAGATAGATCACATGACCATGAAATAGAGCCAAAGTATAGTGATGCCATCCAAATAATCCTAGCTTTGCAGTTGGTAATTATGGCTTTGTTTTCCTATGTAGATTTACAAAACAGCATAATGTTCAGACAGTGAGATGATGTGTTAATATCTAAGGCTTTGTTAGGTGATGATAAGTATTTGTAATTTTGTGAAACCATATAAAAGGCGAGCACAAAGGAGGCTCTTCAGTCCATTGTGACTGTCAAATCTTTTGACAAGCAATTCCTTGTGCTTTCTCTGTATCCTGCAATACTTTTCCTTTAAGTATGTATTCTATTCTAACCTGATTGTTCTAAATGAATCTGCATCTATCACCTTATCAACCCTTCTAAAACATATGAACACATTTTTAAAAACTAGCTATTATTAGCTCATCTAGCACTTATTGTCCATGCCAGTTGCCCTGGAGAAGGTGGTGCTGAGCTGCCTTGTTGAACTGCTGGAGCCCTTGGAGTATGGGTGTACCCACAGAACTGTTAGGAAGGTGTCCCAGGATCTTGACCCGGTTTTGACCTGCATGTTAACAGGTTTTCCTCCTGTCAGCTTTTTTTTTGCCAACCATTTTAAATTAACCCTCTGTTCATCAGCCATTCACATTTGAAAACATTTCCTTTTATTTAATCTGTATACACCCTTCATAGTTTTTAACACGAGCAATCGTCTCCTAGCCTCCTATGTTGTGAGAGGAAGAAATAACCTCTCCAATTTCTTAAATGTCTGTAATCTCTATCCCAGCATCCATTCTCGGCAATCTTGCTGTACTTTCCCAAAAATCTTCACATCCTTTCTACAATGCTCCTGCAGAAGTCCGCATAATAGGTTAGGAGGGAGCCATAGATGAAAAATATGGTGAGGTTAATATGAGAACTTCCATTTACTTACTACCGTTAGTAACCCTGGAATATCTCATTCCACTGCCACTGAAGCTCTGCTTTGATTTGTTTGTTTGTAAACAATATACCTCAAAAACAAATAGACAAATTTGAACAAAACTTGGTACTTAAATATGATATTGACTAAAGAAAATCTAAATAGATTTTAGCAAAGACGATCTTCAATTTTGTGAAGAGTTTGTGAAATAATTGCACAGAGGCCAGTATCCTGCCACAAATTCACTCTTTATTTACATGTGCACAGTGCATGAGTGCTGACCAGCCAGCTTAGAGCCAATCGCTAGAAATAAGGGACCTCTCTGAATCTCCTGTTTATATCTATCAGCCAGGTTTTCCTGATCGAAACTCTCATTCCAATAACTACAGTTTGTTCAAATTGGGAGACAACATTCCAAACAAAGGTCAATTCATCCTATTTCTTTACAATGTTGCTGCCTGATATAGAATAGCATAGATTGTTTCAGCTGCTGTGAAGGACTTGGTCACAGCTTACAAAATGTGTGTAAAATTTTCTGAGGAAATTGCTGAATATTGATTCGTTTGAAACTCTCTCACTTAAGCCTCAAGAAGGAGCTGCATAATTGTGCTAATATTGAACTTACACAACATGTCTGAAGTATGTGCTTTACTAAGTCTCCTCATCATTTATCACTTTCATTGAAAAAGGCAATATTCAATTTGTGCACATGAGACCTTACAAACAGTATTGAGATAATTAACCGGATCATTTCATTTAGTGATGCTGATTTTGGGAATAACGTTAGCTAGGACAGCAGCATTAACTGCTGCTCTTCTTCACATAATGCTAAGGTATGATTTACTTTCATTAAGATGCCAAATGAACTTTAGTTTAATGTCTTATTTGAAAGACCCATTCATTACACTAGTGAAGAGCCAGTTTAAATTATGTAATCAAGGGGTAGAGTAAAATTTGAACCCACAATGTTCTCTGTCAGAGTTGAAAGTGTGATTAAACCTAAAAGGGATGAGTATTTCAGAAATTATAGTATCTCATGAGACACGACACCAACTATTTTCTGTTATTTTTAGCCCAGAACTGTAATTGATACAATTTGTGATGTTTTCTTTTGGAAACCATGATGTGGAGGATCTGGTCTTTGACTGGGTGGACAAATTTAAAAATCACACAACACCAGGCTAGGAAAACCAATTATGAGCTGTTTTAAAGAACACGAGGGCAACATGCCATCGTTTTCCATTGAGAATGGTCAGTAAGGATCTGGAACCCAGCCCACCCACTTCCAGTTTGACTAGAAGCAGTTCAGGTCATGAGTAAGCGCTTTAGTCTCAGGAGGCAGGTCAGGTACTGCAATCTTTTAAAGAAGTTATGCACTCCATTTTCAAAGGATTTTGAAAGAAGTTTCACCAAAGTTATTTCTGAGCCAAAAAGTTGTAGTTTCATTGTATGTGTAAGATTTCATCACATAATTGAGACTAACTCTTCAATGTATTCCTTAGTATTCTGATGAGCTATTAAACCAAAATCCTCTTTACCCATCAAAGATGAGCAGGAAGCTCTCCTATAAATCCATCAACACTTATCCCTTAACTAACACCACAAAAACACAGAGTAACTGCTCACTGCAATTGTTGTTGTCAAGTAGGGGTGATTCAATTCTGTCTGATTGGATTTGCTTATAGTCAGGCAGCTGTATAGTATAAATTTAATTTGCCATTTGTTAATCCAAGCCTGAATATTGGCCTGCTTATATTTCATATGGGAATTAATTCTTTGATTTGCAAGTTGCAAACAGAATCAAGTACAGCAATAAAGAGTAAACAACTCTTTGAGCAGGTTTTAGTCATCATATGGTCTATTCCTGTTTGTATTTCTTAATCCTAATGCTCTGACTCTAAGGAGTGACTTCCTTGATGAAGAAATTGAAGACAGTCATGTCTAGCACTGTTCGCAAGAAACTCCTTTGGCTGAGATAATTGGCTTTCTGAAACTGTCCAAGGAATGACTTTAACTTCTGCAGCAATTCCCCAATTTCCATTGTGACTTTAATTTTGTAAGGCTTGTTGGCATTTTATTAGTCAAATTCTGCCTTGATATCGAGAACAATCACTGTCCACATTTGGAGTATCATGCATAGTTTTGGTCCCTATATCTCAGGAAGGATGTATTGGCCATGGAGCGGATTCAAGGGAGGTTCACAAGAATGGTCCCAGGAATAAAAAGCTTAACATATGAGGAATGTTTGAGGACTCTGGGACTTTACTCGACATAGTTTAGAAGCATGAGGGGGATCTAAATGAAATTTATAGAACACTGAATTGCCTGGACAAAGTGCATGTTGGAAAGTTGTTTCCATTGCTAGAGAGCATAAGCTTAGAGTAAAGGGAAAATATTTTAGAACCAAGATAAAGAGAAACTTCTTCAAACAGAGAGAGGTGAATCTATGGAATTCATTGCCAAGGAAGACTGTGGAGGCATTGAGTATATTTAAGACAGAGATAGATAGGTTCTTGATTGTCAAGAGGAGCAAGGGTTTTTGGAGAAAAAAAACACTAGAATGTGGTTGAGAAACTTATCAGCCATGATTGAAAGGCAATGCAGACTCGATTGCTTGAATGGCCCAATTTCTGCTCCAGCGTCTTATGGTCTAACTTAGCTCAAGAAATCACCACCTTTGTCCATATTTGAACTAAAATTGTGAGGTGGTCAGGAGCTAAGTAGACCCATCTGGCAGTACTCAAACTGAATATTGATGAACAAGGGATTGCAATGATAGAGAAAGGTCTTCCATTATTTTGCTGATGATTGGGAAGAAACTAATGTGACAGTAACTGGCTAAGTTTTATTTGTATGCCACCTCTTCATCATGCAGACAGGTAAGAAACCTGTACACCCTGGTATTCAGCAGGAATTTCTGGAACTTTAGAATTTTTAAGATTTCTGTGGTACTCTGATTGATTTATCATAAATAATTGATCAAGTGTGGTATCTAATTACAGCTTGATCATCTAAAGGCTTCCTGTCCTCCACGGGCTGGTGAAAAGTACTGAAGTAAACATAAACCTCCCTTAGTACTAATGTCACATAATCCGCAAACAGTGGAAACTGGGCAAGTGTATCAAAGGTATATGTCTGCAGAGATGCCCTTCATCTCAATGTCAGGGGATAAAGTTTTGATGTTAATATCAACTTCATTGTTGAACAACAAGATTTCTATTCCGAAAAGACATTCGTGAACTAGATGGCTTTTTACACCAGACCGGTTTCATGGTCTACAATACTGATAAATGCTTTCTGGTCCAGATTTGCTTAATTCAATAAATGTAAATTCCCAAGCTGCCATGGAGAGATTTGAAATAGTGTGCCAGGATTACTAGTCCAGTTACATAACTACACTACTGTACTTGTGCTATCTACATATAATATGTTTAAGACAGTTGAGGGTTATGCACAATACTGTCAAACACATTTTCCCAACTAGCTGAGATGCAAGAGTGCTATTAACTGAATGAAATAACTTTATTTTTTATGCACACAGGAAGTTCTCTTCATAATTGGCTGAATAGAATGTCTGAGATTTGTTGTGCCCACATAAATTTCTTTGAAGGCTCAGGACCATATTACAATGTAAGCTTTAACATCACAAAATTCCTGGCTGTGAAGAGGACTGCTGAGTGGAATTTTGCTAATGGCCACTTTAATTCGCTGCCGGTCATATTGTGCACCAAATAAGAATAATATTCACCTTTTCTTATCGTCTCTCTCTCTCTTTTCGAGCTGAGAATCCTGATGCTTATCTGCCAAATAACATCTTTAATTGAAAATTGGCCAGAGTACACTATTGAATCTACAGATGTCCCATCCTGTGCCATTGGCACTCATATTTAAAATGCAACAACACTGTGGCATTCCAGAAATCAGCTGTTCATAAAGGTATTCATTTTAACATAAAATAACCCATTTACTCTTAGCTGTATTTCTCAATTTTAGCAAAAATGAAGTCAATGGGAGTACAATGTGCAAGAATCTGCACCAGGAATATTCTTAACTTGCCAGCACTTTTTAAAAATTCATTCACAGGGTGAGGGTATTGCTGGCCAGGTCGGCATTTATCGCCCATCCTGAATTACCCAAAGGGCAATTAAGAATAAACTGCATTGTTGTGGGTCTGGAGTGACATGTAGGCCAGAAGGGCTTTTACCCAAAATGTCGATTTTCCTGCTCCTCGGATGCGGCCTCACCTGTTGTGCTTTTCCAGCACCACTCTAATCTTGACTCTAATCTCCAGCATCTGCAGTACCGACTTTTGCACAGGTAAGAATGGTTGTTTCACTTTCTAAAGGATAATAGTGAAGCAGATGGGTTTATCCAAAAATCATCAGACTCTTAATTTCAGAATTTTACCAAATTCAAATTCCACACTCCGTCATGATGGGATTTAAAAATGTGTTCCCAGAACATTACAGGAGTCTCCAGATTAACATTCCAGGAATAGTTTGACTAGGCCTTTGCTTCCTTGGCAAAGCCCTTAAATAGTTATTTAATGACTATGTAGGGGCAACAACTCGCTACTTCCTGGATCACAGATCATGCTAAGAAAGGTTACTAAATTTCCAACTTCCTCCAAATCCTCTGGCCCTCTGATGAGTAGGAAGAAGTAAAATAAGGCTTACTTCATCGACATTGGATTCCTAGAGGTGTAACCCCTAAGCGGAGGACTTGTGGACCAAGAAGTTGATTGTCAAGCAGTTTCTGGTGACCCAGATCACTAGTGTTCCAGTGTTGATATTTATGATAGGGCAGGATACTTATCATTGTTTGTCTGCAATTCCTAAATGAGCCTATTGGCAAGCTAACAGGGAGGTATCTTGTCAGTGGATGTCTTACATTAGTTGGAATCTAACACACTTATAAAATATATAGGAAAACTGTAACCTTGGAAATTTAGCTCAATTGATCCTGAAATCTGCCTGGGGTGGGGGACAGGTATAGTTGTTATGGATGGTGTGAGTTGGTAGGTAATTGGCATGAGTTTGCACAAACTTTGCATGTGATATAAAGGAAAATGGAAAGGATGGTATGCCATAGGTTGACTTTAAATGGTACTAAGTTGGCACAGATGGTATGAGAGAACTATAGAGCATGAAGATAGTGACATAGGTTGGCACTGGAAGTATGATGGGCCAGGAAGTGTGGGTTGGTGGCATGAGTTAGTATGCATTGACATTGGTGATGCTTGTGAAATGCATGAGGGGGATGTAAGAAGATCTGAGGTGTCAGGTCTATGAGCTGAAAATGTGTTGCCCTTCACTGGCCCGAAACGTCGAATTTCCTGTTCCTTGGATGCTGCCTAACCTGCTGTGCTTTAACCAGCAATACATTTTCAGCTCTGATATCCAGCATCTGCAGACCTCACTTTTTACTGTCAGGTCTATGAGGCCATTCTTGGTTCGTGCTCTTTTTTGACAAATGGGACCATGTCCTAGAACACTAAGGTGGGTCATTTCAACATTCTGCCTTGACACCTGGTAGTCCCTGAGGCTGTTGACCTTCTCCTGGAACTATTTGCAGTTAGCAGTTGCCCTGTGTGTACTCTGCCTTCCCTCTACCACATCACACACCACCTTGCAAAACAAGAATCTGACTTTACAGGACACGCTTTCCCTCAAGCCTGGTTTGCGAAGTTGAGAGTCTTTTCCACTCTGGTTTGGGAGTGAACCTTTGTCCAATTGGATCAATTCAATTAGCCATTGAAGCCACACTTAGTTTAAAATGGTCATTGCAAAGCACACTCTAGCTCACATTAGTGACCTTATCATGAATACAAAAACAACAGCACATGTACCTTCACATATCTGCATCATATTTCATTAAGTTTCATCTTTAACAAAGGAAAAATATAGAGGGCTACATGAGTAAAATCACAACCACCAACTGGAAATGAACCCTGAAACAAAAGTCAGAAATGTGAAGCAGACATTTAGCAAAAGAAAGCAAAAGAATCCCACAATTTCCAAAAGTAAGGTCGATTTTCAAAATTCTTTCAGCTAGTTTCATAGCTGTTGCACAACAATTTCTGAAGCATTAGTTACAAAGGGAAACTATCTCCTTAGTTACTTTAAACTTTATAATTTATTCATATGTCAATGTCAAAACTTCTGTGTCGCTGTCCTGAGAAGAAACCCAGTTTGTACCATACATTTATCAGGTTGTAAGTTTGCTAGCTGAGCTAGTGGGCTTGTCCTCGGACATTTTGTCATTCTGCCATCATCAGAGAGCCTCCAATGAAGCGTTGCTGTTCTGTCCGGCTTGTTACTTGTGTGTCTTGGTTTGTTCTGGTAGATGATTTCATTTCCAGATCTGTTTCTGAAAGGTTGGTAAATGGGGTCCAAATCTATATGTCTGATAATGCCACACATATTACAGTGGACAGACGAACAGGAAATTAGCCACAAAGATACATGAGCACCAACTAGCCACCAAAAGACATGACCAATTATCACTGGTATCCATACACACAGACACCAGTTTGACTGAAACAATACATCCATCCTGGGACAGGCTAAAGAAAGACACGCAGGGGAATTCATAGAGGCCTGGCATTCAAACTGGAACTCTATTAACAAACATATCGATTTGGATCCCATTTACCAACCTCTCAGAAACAAAACTGGAAATGATATCACCCACCACAACAAACCAAGACACATAAGTAGCAAGGTCAGAACACCAATGCTTCACTGGAGGCTCACTGGTGATGTTACCTAGCATCGTCATGAAATGTCTGAGAACAAACACAGCAGCTCAGTGAGCAAACTTATAACCTGATCCACAACCTGAGCGATAAATCTTCTCCAAAATCTCAACATACATTTATGTCCACACAGAGAGTTGACATTACTTCTCTTAACAGCATTGAATTCCACAGATTCTGACATAATTGTAACAATATTATATACCCCAGCTTTAAGACAAAACTTTCCACAGAATTCTGTCTCCTTGTAAAATAATACATATGTGTTGTGGTTTACGAACTAAATTTTTCTGAATATTTTCCCAACACAGCTGATCACAGTAACGTTATATTTCCATTTATTCTCGTGGTAATTACAAATGAAACAGCTGGTTGGAAAAAAACAGTAATATTCAAATATAAAAGCAAAATACAGGGTATTGATTTAGCACAAATTTAAACTAGTGACTTTGGAGAAGATTTGTAACTCAGGTTGAAGTTCTGAATGTAAATTTTCTCGCAGAGCTGAAAGGTTCATATCAGATGTTTCATCACCTTTCTAGGTAACATCATCAGTGAGTTTCCGGTGAAGCACTGGCATTATGGCCCATTTTCTATTTGTTTAGTTTATTTTTATTTAGTTTAAAATAAATTTAAACTATTGAAATTAATACATAGGAAAACTTTTTTTTATTCATTCACAGGACGTGGGTGTCGTTTTGTTGCTCATCTGTAATTACCCTCAAGAAGTTAATGGTGAACCACTTCCTTGAATTGCTGCAGTCTAAGTGATGTAGTTACATCAATAGTGCTGTTAGGAATGGAGTTCTAGAATGTTGACCTCGTGACTGTGAACAAATTGTGATATAGTTTCAAGTCAGAATTCTTTGTGGCTTGGAGGAGACCTTGCAGATGGTGGTGGTCTTATGAATTTATTGCCTTTGTTCTATGGGAGAGATCATAGGTTTGGAAGATGCTATCAATGGAGACTCGGTGTATTTCTGCAGTACATCTTGTAGTTGGTACAGATTGCTGCGACTGAGCATTGGTGTGGAGGGAGTAGTATTAAATGTAGTGGATGGAGTACCAATCCAGTGGCTACTTTGTTCTGGTTGGTGCCAAGCTTGATAGTTGTTGGAGCTACACTCATCCAGGCAAATGGGGACTATTCTGTCACACTCCTGACTTGTATTTTGTAGACAAAGGGCTGACTTTGAGGAATCAGGAAGTGAGTTACTTGCAATAAATTCCCAGTTTCCAGACACAGAGTAGTAAGGAATATTTGCAAAGCCTTTGGAAAGTTTAAAGTTTCAAAAGATTTAAAAGTTTTCAAGAACCAATGAAAAGGACTTTTAAGAGTTTGCTTCAATTGTAAATCAATCAATTTTAAGTTTCTTGGTTAGTGCAAAATACTGTATTTGTGACATCCAACCCTTGATCTGTAAAAGGTCAGAAGTCACCTGACTTTACCTGATGAAGGAACAGCACTTCCAAACTTGTGATTTCAAATAAAGCCATTGGACCATAACCTGATGTCATGTGACTTCTGACCTTGTCCATCCCAGTCCAGCACTGGCACCTAGACATCTTAATCTATAAGTAAATTATGATAAAAAAAATGACACAATAGAAAGCAGCAAAGAAACAGAAGAGTTCAGATGAAGGCAATCAGTACAGAGATGTGGACACAAAGAGAATATAGACAGAGACAGAAAATGGAACACAGAATTCTGAAGTATTTCAAGCTAATAATTAGGATCACTTTGATGGCACCAGCTACAAAGGTATTGGGTGAAATAAGAAATAAACTATGCATTCTAATTTTGAAATCTTGAAGCATACAGAAGAAAGTAATGGATCTGAAAGTCTTATAAAGCTTTATAATCCACATATCATTCAAGGGACAAGAGAATGATCAATTCATATGCTGCCACCTTCAAAGGATTCCCTGAAGGCTACACAGGTTTACAAAATGACAGACAAAACCAATGGGGAGGTGATAGAAGAGCATTGTGGTCTTGTCACAAGATGATTAATCCAGAAACTCAGAATAATATTCTGGGGACATGGGTTCAAATCACACCATGGCAAAAAGTGAAGTTTGAATGAGATAAAGAAAAAGCAATTCTCAAGGCAACCAATGTCAAATGTCATTTTTAAAATTCCATTGGTTCACCAATATTTTTTACTGGATGCAATTAGCCATCATTACTTGGTCTGGCCTACATGTGACTACAGAACAAAAACATTGTGGGTTGACTATCATTTACCCTTTAGATAATTAAGCATACAAAATAAATGAATAAATAAAAATGGCCATGGAGGAGTCCCATGAGCTTATAGAACTGATAGAAGTGTTTAAAATCTGATTGAAGATTTGTAGCTCGGGTATCCGTTGTTGTGGTTCTGCTCGCCGAGCTGGAAGTTTTTGCTGCAAACGTTTCGTTCCCTGGCTAGGGAACATCATCAGTGCTGTTGGAGCCTCGTGTGAAGCGCTGCTTTGATGTTTCTTCCGGTATTTATATTGGTTTGTTCTTGCCGCTTCCGGGTGTCAGTTTCAGCTGCAGTGATTTGTATGTGGGGTCCAGGTCGATGTGTCTGTTGATGGATGTTCTTGCCGTTTCCGGGTGTCAGTTTCAGCTGTAGTGGTTTGTATATGGTGTCCAGGTCAATGTGTCTGTTGATGGAGTTTGGGGATGAATGCCATGCTTCTAGGAATTCTCTGGCTGTTCTCTGTCTGGCTTGTCCTATGATAGTGGTGTTTTCCCAGTCAAATTCATGTTGCTGGTTGTCTGAGTGTATGGCTACTAGAGATAGCTGGTCGTGTCGTTTTGTGGCTAGCTGATGTTCATGGATGCGGATTGTTAGCTGTCTTCCTGTTTGTCCTATATAGTGTTTTGTGCAGTCCTTGCATGGTATGCACAAAACACTATATAGGACAAACAGGAAGACAGCTAACAACCCGCATCCATGAACATCAGCTAGCCACAAAACGACACGACCAGCTATCTTTAGTAGCCATACACTCAGACAACCAGCAACATGAATTTGACTGGGAAAACACCACTATCATAGGACAAGCCAGACAGAGAACAGCCAGAGAATTCCTAGAAGCATGGCATTCATCCCCAAACTCCATCAACAGACACATTGACCTGGACACCATATACAAACCACTACAGCTGAAACTGACACCAGGAAACGGCAAGAACATCCATCAACAGACACATCGACCTGGACCCCACATACAAATCACTGCAGCTGAAACTGACACCCGGAAGCGGCAAGAACAAACCAATATAAATACCGGAAGAAACATCAAAGCAGCACTTCACACGAGGCTCCAACAGCACTGATGATGTTCCCTAGCCAGGGAACGAAACGTTTGCAGCAAAAACTTCCAGCTCGGCGAGCAGAACCACAACAACTGATAGAAGTGAATTTTTCAAAACAGAGTAATACGCTAGTAACAGCAATATTTAGTACATTAGTAACGTGTTGAAATATCGAGGAATCATTTGGAAAATAAAAGGGAAACATGCAGTGATTATAGGAACAGTCTATCAATCCAAACACTGTGATAAAGATATAGTTGCGGAAGTCAATAAAACTTTGAAAAGGGTTCAAAATCAGACTCCAAATGTTGATGTCATAATTGGAGGAGACTTTAATCAACTCAATGTTAACTAGAGTGACGAACACATAATTCCAAATCACCTCAGTTTTGGGAAAACTGCAAAAGACCTTTTCCCATTCTCTTGAACCATCCTACCTCTCCACCTTGCTTTCCATCTATCCGCTCTACCCTCCTCTCCGACCTATCATCATCAGCCCCTCACTACATCTACCTTTCGCATTCCCAGCAACGTTCCCCGAGCCCCACTCCCTCCCTGCCAATTTATCTCTCAGCCCCCTTGGGCCACCCCTCACTTCTGATGAAGAGCTCATGCTTGAAATGTCGACTCTCTTGCTTTTCCAGCACCACATTTTTCGACTCCAGTGGAAAGGAACAGTTGATTGAAGAATCATCAAGAGGGAATAACCTCCAAAACCTCGTGCTTACCAACAGTACAAGTTGAGTCACTGAATATCTGCTGAACCAGGGATTAGTAATCACACAGTCACTTTATTAGACCTGTTATAGAAATGTAGGAATAAGTGCAAACGGAAAAGTATTTTTAAAAAGCCATTAAGAAGGAATAAAAATGGGACTTCAGCTTTTTAATGATTATTGCTTTATTAATTTCATTTTGTTCATTGCTCTGAAAAATGCCTTGACAGAAGCATTGGTTAAGTCTATAAATGATAAATGGTATACAACAATGCTAAGCAGTCCAGGCATGAGGGGAAGTTGAAATAACTTAAAAATCTGACAAAACAAAGCAAAGAAGGCTCTAAACAAATCCATGTTATTTTTCTGAGTATCTTGTAACCTAAATTCAGGGGAATCCTAAGGATTTCTGAAAAAAATCAATAAGGAAGAACTGGATGTTTCAGATAACAAAACATAAAATAGAGTTGTATTTGATCCCAAAGGTAAAGCAGAATCACTAAGTGATCAATTTTCTTGTGCATTTACAGAGAAGATCTAACACACACAGCCAGCTTAGACAGTGAACACTCAACGGTCATACTAAAACTCACCATAAGTAAACAGAATGGTCTTTGAAATTATCATAAGAAATGTACACAAATTAATTTCTGGACAAAGTACTTTCCTGGAATTTAAAGGTAGTCACTGAGGCACTGACTCCAATATTGTCAAGTTAACATCTATGGCACATTCGAGAAAAAGGAAATAAAGGTCAGTCATGGGAGCGCTTGTGGCACAGTAGTAGCATTCTTACTTGGGGATCAGGAAGCCAGAGATGTGCAACAACTACGCTGAACAGATTAGAAAATATCTGAAGGTCAGGCATAAACTTACATCGTTTGGCAGAATTGTCTGCCTGAATAGAATGTTCATTCTCATGTCATGAAGCACACTGAAGCTCACAGTCTTCTCGTAGACAGTCAGCATGGCTCTCAGTTGAAAAGATCTACATAAAACACAGCTTTTATAGACTTTCACTTGTCTCTAGTCTTGAAAGAGATTAAAATACATACATGCCAATACTAGATTTTTCACAAGCCTTTGACAAAGTTCCTCATGAGAAACTCTTGCCCAAGCTTCACAATTATGGAACAAGGGGTTCATTATTAAGTTGAATCCAGAACATAATCAACAGAAAAATAATAGTGATATGTGATGGGAGAATCAACCTGTCCTAGACCTATCTCTTTGGAGGGCCTCAGAGTATGGTGCTGGGACCTGATCTCTTGACATGCATAAATTACCTTCTTAAATAGTGTAAAACAGTGTGTGGCAATTTACAGATAATATACAACAGAGAAGATTCAATATAATTTCAAATCACTGTGAAAATTGCAGAAATAGCAGAACCAAAGGGAAGTAACATTCAATGCCAAAAGTGCCATGTTATGTGCATTACCAACAATTATATTCATCAACAAATAGCTGTAACTTCTATAATCAAATTCTCCAATGTGTACCTAGGGATCCACCTTAAAAACAAAGTTCAGTGGAGATTCCACATACAGCAGATAACATCCAAAACAAACAGGGTTCTTGGAATTTTGAGAAAGATTATTTGTTATTATGACAAAAATGTCAGAGTTATAGCTGAGCAAACACTCATTCATCCAGTACTGCATTTGAAAGTTTTGCATTGGTTCTATTTATGACAAGTAATATAAATAATATTTCCAAAGAATAAATCCAAAGAAACGTACAATTCCAAAGGAATCAGCATGGGATATGCACCAGTGCCACGTGATTGATCAAATATTTATAATGGGCATCACAGCAAAGAAATGACAAAAGCAGACTGGCCACGTATTACAAAATATGGAATGGATGAACTGGAATTGAAAGAAAAGAGCAGCTTTATGCCTTTTGACAATGACAAATCATCAGGTAATAATCCACACCAACTACAAAAATCATTTGTTTCCTAGACAGTGAATCAACAATCTTCTTCCCACAGGACAACCTGAAGTCCTGCCAAAGGAAATAGTCACAGACATACCACTTGAAAGCACCATGATGCATCTCCAGAAAATTTCCATTTATCAGCTTTTCATTGTCAGGACTATCATTTTTGCAAGTTATATCTGGTTTACCGAGCACTACTCTTCAAACGTTGGTGGATTCAGATGATTGTTTGTGATATTAATACAACCAAAGTAACAGGAGATAGAGAAGAGACAAATCTCAATCAGGAAGAGTTCAGCTTTTCTGTTTGGTAGTAAAGAAGACAGAGCTTTTGGAGGCACAATTGGAATTATATAAAACCTAAAAAGCCATTGAAATAGCTCAGGGATATTTAAGAGGTGGGTGTTACCCAGGAGTAGGCAAACCATGAATCAGAAATTATTAACTTATTTCCTCCTACCTTGACTCCATCCTTACTCCTCTAGTTTACTCCCTCCCCACCTACATCCAGGATTCCTCTGATGCCCTGCGACACATTGACAGCTTTCAATTCACAGGCTCTAACCACCTTCTATTCACCTCCATCCCACACCAAGACAGCTTGAAAGCTCTTCGCTTCTTTCTCGAAAAAAGGCCTGAACAATCTCCATCCACCACCACTCTCCTCCGCCTGGCTGAACTTGTTCTCTCTCAACAACTTCTCCTTCAACTCATCCCATTTTCTCCAAATCAAAGGTGTAGCAATGGGTACCAGCATGGGTCCGAGCTATGCCTGCCCCTTCATGGGGTATGTGGAACATTTCGTGTTCCAGGCCTACCTGGGTCCCCTCCCACAACTGCTTTATCGGTACATCAATGACTATTTCAGTGCGGCTTCATGCTCTCATCCTGATCTGGAAAAATTTATCAACTTCGCTTCCAGTTTCCAACCCTCCATCACCTTCGCCTGTTCCATCTCCGACACTTGCCTTCCTTTCCTTGACCTTTCTGTCTCTATTTCCGGCAATAGTCTATCCACTAATATCCATTACAAGTCCACCAACTACCACAGCTATCTGGACTACAACTTCTCATGTCCTGTAAGGACTCTATCCCTTTCCTCAGCTCCTTCGCCTCTGCCGCAAGAGCTTTGACAAAGGGCCAGTTAGACTCGAAACGTCAGCTCTTTTCTCTCGTTACAGATGCTGCCAGACTTGCTGAGATTTTCCAGCATTTTCTCTTTTTTTGAATCAGAAATTATTTATCAGTTGATTGAAAAGGGACTCTGGAATTTTACACAATCAGAACTGTTTAACCCAAAGGAGAAAGGATCCAGTGTATTGTGCCTTGCTGATGGTCATTACATAGTGAAACTCAAAAATGATAACTTGTCAGATCAGACTCCTGATTTATCCTACATGAAGCTAGAACTGCATATTGTAGAACTATATTGCTACATAGTGACACATTTGTGCAAGGCAGTGATGTGAATGCCTATGGTTGTATGAAATGCATCTCTGTTGTATCAATGATCTAAAGTGAAATTTACCTTGATTTTTGAAGAATTGCTCACTTGTTAATTCAGATATAATTTGTATTGGTTCTGATTCATGTTAAAATTAAAGACAAAATAGTGAATTGTTTGAAGTTTCTTCATTCAGTAAATTTAGTTAGTTTTATTTACAGCCTGTCCAAATGGATTATAACAGGTGCCATGGCAGGACTACAATTTTCTCTAAATTCAGAACTTCCTAACTAAGTGCTGATATTAGATAGCAGTTAGATATTCTAAGCTTAGAAATTCTCTCTCACAGGATCTGTGCCCATGTTAAATTGTTGCCCAACCATCAGGACATCACAGTCAATTGCTCTTTAACATTGCTATTTCAATTTCTTGCTACCATCTGCATAAAATAAGCCCTCTTATAAAAAGACAAATCTTTACTGATTATGAGTTTGACATTTAATCAGGAGTGACAAATGTTGCCTGGTCATGAATAAGATATAATTAGTTACATTTCAATCTTACAGTATGAACGCTCAGCTCCTCTTTCATGCAAAAACAATTTTCTCCAACAAGGTACAATCAGAATTAGTCACACCATAATGTGAATTCAATATATGGATTCAGTGTTTGCAATGCTTAGAAGGTTGCTACAACCTTGGACTCCAATGAGAAAAAAAATTCTCATTTTTCCTTCAGCTTTCCAGAAAAGTGTTCTTGGCATGTCAGAAACATGGATCCAATGACTATTCAGCTTTAATTCCTCCATATATAAGTATATTCCAGGATTTTGATGTTGGATTAAACATCACCTTCCATTAAATTTCACTAACGACATTTTATGATGCTCCATCAGGGCTTTGCACCAAAGCATTTGAAAATTAAATTATTCTATTAATTATATTTTGCATGAAAAATAGTTTCAAATGTTGCATAATAATTTTAAAACTTGCAAGCTGCCTCACAATGGAAAATAGCTCTAAAAAGTGCCAATATTTATAATATAATCCCAAATATTAAAGTTGTAATGGATCTAACAGGGAGCCAAACTGAGAATTGATTTACTCTGAGCCCAGCAGATATCAGGCTTGTGCCTTACGTTCTTGAAGGAAATCCACCGAAAGTATACTTTTTGTGTGTTGTTTTATTTATTTACTTATTGCATGTGAGCATCATTGTCTGGTCAGCATTTATTGCCTGTCCCAAGAAAACCTAGTAACGTGGATTTGATTTGAATCCTCAGAACTACTCTGTTGATTGATAGTTATTCCTGAAATCTGTAACAGAAGACAATAATAAATTAAGAATTTGTTTTTTGCTCCTAGTTTCCACTAAAAGGTATTCTATCTTTCCCTCTTAGATCATATTGTAATGTGACCTGTCATCATGTCATATTTTGTTTTTTTAAGACACTAGAGAAACAGGAACTTCTTAGAGACAAGAAACAGGCAATGTATATGGCCTTGCTAGCTTCATCCATAAATTTAGAAGAAAATTATAAGAAATCTTACAGAATGAAACAAAGTCCTACAATCTCTAAACTATACCTGCTGTTGTGAAAATAAGAAACACATTGCCTTGAATTGTATGAGAACTTACAATTAAAATTAACTACAGTGCTTACTGAATCTGCTTATTGACTAACCATATTCTATGATCAGTAGTGATCCAAATGATATGAATCTACGATACCTTAACAATACAATGTACAGCACAAAACAGGCCATTCAACTTAACAGCTCGATACTAGTCTTATTGTTGCAAATTGAGCCTCATGTTCCTCTTCTAAGACTATCAGCATTTCCTTTTCTTTCCTTCCCTCTTATGTTTATCCAAATTTCTATCAAATAGGTTATGGCTAGTTTTCTCAACTACATTTTAAGATGACAAGATCTGCATTTGAATTGAGCTCTAGATAATGAGCTAACCAGAGAATTCCTTCCAGTGAATAGCTGACTTATGTTTTGAATCTCTCACAGATGAAATCACTCTCTGCATTTACTCTGTTAACTCTTTAAATTGGAGGAAAGGTTTTTCCCAGAGAAATGATTGGTGACTGTGAGTGTGTGTGCGTTGGTTGGGTGGTGTGAGGGGATTGGGGGAGATGGAGGATGTGGCAGTGACAGTGTTAAAACATCTGAATGCTGATTTCAATGCTGCTTCCAGTCATACAAATCTGATTTTAAGGAAGGCAGAGTGGAGCATGACCACTTGCTCCTAGGAGATAAATTGGCAATTTAAAAATGATAATGAGCCTGCATGTATGTCCATGCATCATTTCAAATTTAACTTGAGCTAGACATCAGGTCACGCTGCTGTTAAATGATGAATTGAGATTTAGAGCCAGGAGGTGTATGCCTGTTCCTTTAGCCAGCATATTGGCTGTTGAAGCATCCCACTTTCCACCCAACAATAACACTGATCAACTCAGTATCTGAAGTCTTTGATTCATCAGGTCTCCAATATCTAAACCACACATCACCTGCTATATTGGCAGTCACTTCGATTCCCAAAAGTCTGTCACCTTGCATCTCACACTTCATACTTCTGACACTAGAGTTTAAGCCATTTATCCCAAAGCTTCACAACAATAGTCCAACCACTAACCATTATGAAACACCCAATCTGATTGACTCTCTATTGTCCTTGACTTTCTGCCTTCGTCTTGTCACCACACAAAAATATAAGTTAGGAGCTAAAGGGGGCCATTTGGCACATGCTCCATCATTTAATCAAATTAAGGCTGATCAGTTATGTTCTGAATTCCATTTTCCCATTTACCCCCAGCAAACTTTTTGATTCCTCCTCTTCAAAGAATTTATGCACCTCTGCTTTATGAATACTTAATGACTACTTAATGACCCCGCTTCAACTACCCTCTGAGTCAGAGTTTCACAGTTCATTCGACCAAAGAAAAAGGCTGATGAGTCAGCCAATTAGCACCTCAACCTCACTCTACCATTCAATAACATCATGACTGATTAGATTAGATTACTTACAATGTGGAAACAGGCCCTTCGGCCCAACAAATCCACACTGACCCACCGAAGCGCAACCCACCCATACCTACATTTGCCCCTTACCTAAGACTACGGGCAATTTAGCATGGCCAATTCTCCTGACCTGCACATCTTTGTGACTGTCGGAGGAAACCAGAGCACCTGGAGGAAACCCACGCAAACACGGGGAGAACGTGCAAACTCCACACAGTCAGTCGCTTGAGACGGGAATTGAACCCGGGTCTCTGGCGCTGTGAGGCAGCAGTGCTAACCACTGTACCACCGCCCACAAGTCTGACATTCCTCATATCCTCTCATGCCCTTTCCCTACAAACCTTAGTTCTCCCACTGATAAAGAAACTATCTATCTTAGCTTTAAATATACATAAGGATGCTGTACACACAGAGAAGAAATTCCTCTTCTTGCTTTAAATTTGTGCCTCTTTATTCTGAGACTATACCTGGTCCTAGATTCTCACTAGAGGGAAACATCATCTGAACATTCACCCTGTCAAGTCCCTTAAAAGTCCTATATGTTTCAATGAGATCACCTATTGTTCTTCTAAATTGCACTGAGTAGAATCCCAACCTGTTTAGCACATGATGTTAAGACAATCCCTCCAGATGTGAGATTATGTAAATGAGCATTCTCTAAATTGATGGATCAATTAAATTATATTGTTCCCTAAATAAGGGGACCAAAACTGCTCACAGTATTCTGTGTGGTCTTACTAGCACCCTGTATATCTGTAGTAATACTTCCCTACTCTAATAATATCTCAACCCCTTGAAATAAAGGCCAAAATTAATTTGTCTTCCTGATTCCCTGCTTCAACTTTGTGCTAGCTTTTTGTGTTTTGCGCACAAGTATGCCCGAGTCACTTGTGTTGCAGCTTTCTGCAGTTTTTCTCCAATTAAATAATATTGTTTTCTTTCTCCAAGATAAACAACTTCACATTTTCCCACATTATATTTCATTTACCAACTTGTCTCCACTTACATAATCTGTCAATATTGCTTTGTCAACTCTTTTATATCCCTCTTGCAACTTGCCTATCCACCTATTTCTTAGTATTTTGTTAATTTCCATTCTCACTCTCCAGAGGATCAACCACTTGATTTACTCTTTTCCTTTTTAAATATATGTTAGAAACTTTTACTACCTGTTTTTACTTTTCTAGCTAGCCTCCGCTCATATTCTAATTGCAGCAGTTTATTATCCATTCTGCTACATGTTTGGGCAGCACAGTGGCTCAGTGGTAAGCACTGCTACTTCACAGTGCCAGGGACCTGGGTTCAATTCCCACCTTGGGAAACAGTCTTTGCGTAGAGTTTGCACTTCTACCCTTGTCTGCATGGTTTCCTCTGCATGCTCCAGTTTCATCCCAGAATCCAAAGATGTGCAGGCCAGATGAATTGGCCATGCTAAATTGCCCATAGTGTACCAAAATCCAAATTTCTGTTTATTGCATTACTGTCAGTTTAGTTACATCACACAATTCATTTCAGCTGGTTAAACCTGACCTTGCTTTTCTAGATCTAATTCTGCTGTTTATTATTTGTAATCTTTTTGACTTAAATTATTTTTCCTTGTCCTCCTGTGCATGTTTCTCTCAGTTCTGACAAGACATCCACTGCATCAACAAAGCTACAGAATTATGTGTTAGCAATGTGCACACTAAACACTAATCGTTTCTATTGCATTTCACACAATCAGTACAATATAACAAAACTAATTTGAGTTGAATGCTACCTGTTTTCTTGAGTCTGGTAAAAATTTGAAGAAGGTGATGTTATGTATGCTGTTCCATTTATATAAGAACTGTGAGGTTAACATAATATCAATACAACTGGTATCAGAAACCTCAGCTGTTCACGATGGAGTCTCCCTCAATTCAAATTTGCATAAGTCAAGTTAATGGATTCTTCATTTTTTAAACATTAAACTCCTACTTTGACAGGTTATTCATGCTGTCCAATTCAAATTATTGAATAATTTGATTTTTCAATGACAAAATTACAAGAACAAGCTGTATTAAAACAATTACAGAAAAACTCCACAGGACAGTATGTAATTTTCAATAATTTGTACCAACTGTAAGGGAAAGGAAAGTTTGAGAGTTACCTATTAAATTCAGTAAAAACCTTTTGGAAGCCTGAATAGAAAAGCATTGAAAGCATTCTTATGATTCACGTGTATTATTTGCACAACTAATAAGGTATTCACATTGATATAGGACTCAAAAACAAATCATGGATTTGACTGAAATAGAGTAGCCTTGCTGGAACACAATTCACACCTGTTAAACTGTTAACATCCCTTGCATCTTGATAGCAAGACATACCTCTGGGTTGACAGAAAATGTCACCAACTGCAACCCAATAACTCTCCCAAAAATTGAAATCCTGCTTTCAAATTTCTCTGGAAAATCTCTCAGACTTCAATTGCTTGAGGACAGGCCAGGGAAGACGTGAACACATGCTCTACAATTGGAACCTGAGGAACACTGTGACCTTGGCCATCTATGTCAGCTCATCACCGACATTCTGAATCCTGCCTTGAAAGATCTATTCCTGGTGGAATCCCAACCATTCATAATGTGCCAATTGAAGCCATTGATGAAATGACTAATCTTGGCATTGAACTAACTCTGTTCCCCCAGCCAGACAAAGAAAACAAAATTGTAGTTCTACAATAAAGGATGATTTAATGTTGTAAAACAGCAGAGGTTAAGAAAAATATTAAATTTTGCTTCATGTAAAATCTAAATTAACAATTTTTTGACAGTTTTTCTTCAAGCATTATAGGTTTCTTTTGTAGAAGACCTTTTTTGTACAAACTTTACAAAATTACACTTTGCAAGAGGTTTCTAATAAAAAAAATCCCTCATTTTAAATTTACATAAACCTCAAATTAAATTGCACAGCTGACTGCTTACAACTGTTGGGTGAAGCCACAATATGACGCATGGAATATTTTGATGATCTACTTCAGCATTATTCATATGGCTGCATGGCAGTGATTATTATAAGCATACTGCACATACGCATGTGGTTTGAGCACTGGTACCATGAACTATATTACTAGCAAAAAGCCCCCATTACCTAATAGCCATCCTTTAGTTTGCCGCAGTAGTTCAAATGTCAACATGCTTTCAGAGAATGACTACTGCCAGAACACTAGTAGTGACCAGTGTTCTTCACTGCCCAAAGTCTCACATCAGATAGATGTTGAGGAAATAGAATCTCTTTTGATTCTAACTCAGTGCAGATTTGACTCTTAGTGCCTCAAAATTTATGTACATGCAGTTAACAGCATCCTAACACATAGCCCAAAATCATTTGCATGTCTGATACATGACATCTCGGAAAGTTCTCTACTCCAAGCTTCATCATGACAAGCAGTTACTAAGAGATAAACCAGAAAGGACAACCTGTAAACGAGGAGATAAAATTCCAGGTTTGCAGCAAACACTAGCTGGGGGATAAAAACACTCACTCAATTCACAACTGGAGTTTAACTCTTCTGTTTATGGTGACACTCAGGCTGCATTGAGGTCTGAATCCATCTGGTCCTTGCAAAACCCAACTGAGCTTTGGTGAGATTATTGGTGATTATATATTTCTTGACAGCACGGTTGAGGACATTTGCCATGACATTGCTGATGATTGAGAGTAGGTTGATGATTGATTGGGTATGAATCTCTTAGGCAAGATTTAGTTTGATCTGTATGTTTTTTTGTGGAAAGGATGCCAATATTACAGCTGTTCTGTAATTGGAAGCTAATGCTTCCAATTAAACCTGTTGGACTATAACTTGATGTTGTGTGATTTTTAACTTTGTACACCCCAGTCCAACACCGACATCTCCAAATCATGACTGTTCTGTAACAGCTGTTCTTGGGATATAGCTAGTTTTGGTCCTCAGCATTACAGTGAGACCTTGCAGAGTCAAAAATCTTTACTATATCCAATGCATAGAATCATAGTCATAAAGTCCTATGGCACGGAGGCAAGCCCTTTGGCCCAAACTGGTCCATGCCAACCAAAATGTCCATCCATGCCATCCCCATTTTCCTGCACTTTGGCCATATCCTTCTAATCTTTTCTTATCCATGATTTGTCAAAAAGCATTTTAAGTGTTGCTAATGTATCCACCTCTTCTGCTGGCAGCTGATTCCTTATGTGTAAAACCCTCTGCGTGAAAAAGTTGCCCCTTAGACTCCCTTTTATTCTTTCCCCCCTAATCTTTTCCCCAACTGTGGGAAAAAGTCTGAGTGCATCCACCCTATCCATGCCTGTCTTGATTTTATACACCTCTATAACATTTCCCCCTCAGTTTCCTACACTCTCCTACAAAGAAGAAGTGCTAGCTTGTTCTAACCTCTCCCTTTTACTCAAACGATTGAGTCCTGGAAACATCCTTCTAAATTTATTCTGCACTCTTTCCAGTTTAATAACATCCTTCCTAGAATAACGTGACCAAAGCTGTACACAATACTCCAAGTGTAGCCTCACCTACATCCTGTATGGTTGCAATATAGCTTCCCAACTTCTATATTCAATGCCCTGACTGATGAAGGCCAATGTGCGAAAAGCCTTCTTCACTGTCCTGTCTACTTGTGACTCCACTTTCAGAGAACTGTGCACCTGAACCCCAAGATTCCTCTATTCAAATACACTCCTTAAGGCCTTCCCAAAATGCAAGACCTTACATTTAACTATATTAAAATTCATTTGTCATTTCTTGGCCCACTTCCCCAGCTGATCAATCAGCTACTTCTTGATATCACGTTGAATACATTGATTTGGCCTAAATTTAGGGTGATAGTGAAGACCTCAGGAGGTGACTGAGTTATCATATACATTCTTCACTTCTGGCTGAACATGTTAGAAAACACTTTAGTCTTGTGTTTTGCAATGATGTGCTAGGCTCGCTATCATTGGGGATGGGCTTATTTGTGTAGCCTTATCCTTTGGTAAGTTGCCTGCTTCTTCCATATGGAGAAAGTGAGGTTTTCAGATGCTGGAGATCAGAGCTGAAAATGTGTTGCTGGAAAAGCGCAGCAGGTCAGGCAGCATCCAAGGAACAGGAGATTCGACGTTTCGGGCATAATTCCTGAAGAAGGGCTTATGCCTGAAACATCGAATCTCCTGTTCCTTGGATGCTGCCTGACCTGCTGCGCTTTTCCAGCAACATAGTTTCAGCTCTGCTTCTTCCATATAGTTGCCACCTCCTTAGTCTACCAAGGAGGTGATGATCCACTTAGAAATATTGTCATTCAAATGGAGACTCAAAAGATCAGGAATCAAAAATTACATCCTAGGCTTGTAACGCCACATCAGCCTCACCTCCATAAACCTGTAATATTTTACTTTTCATGGAGTGTGCCAAGCTGCCAATAAATTCCCACATTGCAGCCAAGACACAAAATCTTCATCTACCAGCCATTACCCTCTGATCCGAATCTGCTTGTTTTGTTCCATAACAATGTTCCGTTGGATCAGATGTGGAGCTACAGCATTTGTGTTTCGATCTAATTTTTAACCTGTTTGCTCCATTCTACAAGATCTACACTGGTTTGCATTGTGAGAATTGCAGATTTCCTGTCTTGACCTTTCTCAATGAAATGAATCTACTTGAAATTATGTGTACAATGCACATATGACAGTACAAAATGACAGCTGCCATATGGTTACTTGTAATTTTAGATGACCTTACAATTTATGACTACAATTTAATTAGCTTTAATGCATTAGTGTAATTTTGGATCTGGCTACTACTGAGATTGTGTTTGATGCAATAACTGCATTATTTACATAGAAGAGAATATCAGGTACCAAAAGCAATTGTTTCCTTCTCTGATAATATGGATTTGCTACAATAAGTACTGATTAACTAATTAATCATGCCCTCCTTAATATAGAGCTATTTTGATTAATCTTTGTTAATATGGAAACTGCATGTGTGCTATTTTCCTGATAGAAGCAAAACTGTTGGATAAGATTTCATAACATATTTATGGTTAATTTAGAACACAACACTTCTATTATCAGACATTGATGAAGAATGGAATAAGATTTTACATGGATGATCTACAGCAATGTGGAAAACATAAAAAATTAGAGGGAAAAAAATCAATGGTGTTTTCTCAATAAAGACTTCACATTTTGTACTTTATTTTGACCTCATCATAATTTTGTGATATTGTGAGGTATACCACAATTTTAGAACAGATTCCAAATGTATGCCATCTTCTAATTTAAGATACGGAAAGTGTGTTTTGCAGGAACAGATGCTATAATTTCTGAATTAAAAATACATTTCCATTATAATTTGTACTATTAAAGTTCCTAATTTAATAGTCTGTGAGACAAAATAGAATTTTAGCCTTCATAAAATTAATTCTTAGCAGCTAGGTTTCACTCAAAGGCAGTGCTGATCCAGTGGGAATGAACTAGATTTTAGGATATCTTGTGGCAGAATAAGTTGCATCACTACCTTTGAGCCAGAAGCTCTGGGTTAAAGTTTCTCTGTAGAATCTGATAGCCAAGGAATGTATGTTCATGATATGTCCAAACAGATTGATTGTCAACCTGCAGGTCAACATGTTGATGATCGCATGTTGGCATGGTCAGTAGTGTGTAGAAGTCAACAGCAAGCCACTACAGTGGTTTGTCAGCCCTAAGCCATGGACCAATACACAAGTCCTTGGTGCCAATATTTTTCCAGGACATGTTACCTGTAAAAAATCTTAGTGGAGTGGTAATTATTGACCAAGACACTGTGAATTTCTCACTATTTGTATAATATGTTTTTTTTATTCTTCATGTCAAAATGGACAATTTTCCTACATTATATTCCATTTTTGCCTCTCAGTTAACCTACCTACATTTTTGTGGCCTCTTCAGAACTTACTTTCCTACCTATCTTTGTGTCATCAGCAATCATAGCTTTCATGCCTTAATCTAATTTATTTACTTAAATTGTAAACAGTTAAGGTCCAAACACCAATCCCTGTGGCATGCTATTCATTACAACTTGCTAACCTGAAAATGAAGCATTTCTGCCTATCCTCAATTTTCTGTTAACCAGCTAATCATCTGTCCATGCCAATATGCTATTCCTTATACCAATAAGGAATTTTGTACAATAATCTTTGACTTAGAACCTTGTGAATTGACTCCTGGGATCCTAAGTACCATACATCCACTGGTTTCCCTTTATCTGTATATGAATAATATACTCATTAGTAACCAGGTATGTAAGCCTTATATTTAGATGATTAGCTGATTGAATCAAAATGCATGTTCCTTTGATTGTCAATAATGGGCAGAGTTCAAACTGTACTCAACCAACCCATGATTTCAAAGCCTAAACTAAAATATCTACGGTTAGATCTGACCCATAACTTAGTCACAGCTGAACAATACTGAGTGTGCTAATGAATACCTTAACAACCAATTGAACATCAGTAAGACTCTTCATGTAGTTCATGTGTGCCTACCAATAGAGACAAATATTCATATGCAGGAGGCCAGTCTCTGCAAAATGCAATATTTTTACAAGCCTCCTACAATTTTCTGAAAATGCATAGCAACCTGTGGACCTTATAATACATCATTGCATTTTCCACACAACATTTTGACAAACCAATCAATCAGCACTTTGTTTGAATTTTGATATTCTTATATTTATCCCGGTGAATCCAAGAGGAAAAACTTTTGTAGCATGTCTCTCTTTTCAGCGAGGCTACTTCAGGTGAAGTCTGAAAACTACTGTAAAGTACAGCATACTTATGCATATTATAAATAGCTGAAAAAATACTGTTTTTTTAAACAAAACTATCTTGACACAATGAATGCTAACAAAGACATATAGTGTATATTATTGGCCATTTTTGCACAGAAACGATTTTTACTGCACTTCCAAAAAATGTGCACTTCTTGCAATTATATTGCACTTATTTGATTGTATTTGCAAAGTTATAGTAACAGCGCAACAAATTCCGGTCAGAGCAATGAATGTTTATAAAACGACATTAGGTGGCTTATGTAAAATACATTACGTAAGTCAGCTTCTGACACTAAATGCTCAAAAGAAGTCTAATGTCCTTCATTAGTCCACAATATTTTTGTGATGAACATGAAATAAATACAAAGTGAATGTATCAAAGTTAACTTATTGTTAACGGTTCATTTGATGGACATTTACAAGCCCATATTGTCTGGACGACTTATTCGCTTCTAAGTGCTGCCATCAGTTGGAACAGAGATGAGGTGACTGCAGTCTCAAGAACGATGGTTGCATCTTTTAGAAATGGGTTAAGACTGGACTCACCTTTTCCAAAATCCTGCTTCAGTCCCTGACCTGGTTCTTTAAATAACAGTAAAATAGGATTTTAACTGAGATTCCACTTCTAATCTTCCGCTTAACATGTGAAAGCAAACAAAAAAAACTTTTCCTCCAAATCAGTTCCCCTGCCCTGGGAGTTGAAATACTTGGCTGAGACATGGAGAAATGAAAAACCAGTTTCCTTTGTGTGATCTGTCATTGAATTGCTAAGTTCAATGGTTCTGTTCACTGTGCATAGCGAAAGATGGATTGCATCGGTTTCATGAAAATCTAATATTTTGAGTTTCAAGGCTATCACGCCTGGCTCCTGGTCATTGCAACAACTTTCACATTGTCACTCATTCTTTTACTCTCTATTATAACTGGCCTTTTACTTTAATCTTGACAATGCTCTGAGGCCTTAAATTCAATAAGTATTGTGACCTCTGTTTAAATAAGCTATCACTATCAAGGTTGACACAACAATGCCATGTTCCTTTTCCAATGTGTCATGTCACAATGCAATGGAATATACTTTCATGTAAATATAAATTGTATAATAAATCATTAAGTGAATCTCTAGATATTTAAAGTCTGTTGGGGATACAATCAGTTTCATGAGAGAAAATTAAACAAATCAGATAACACAATTGAATCTATATATGCTACAAACAGCAAATATAAGTGTGACTATTTTTGTTCTAATTGCTGTATGCAATGATTTGTTACATATACCAGATCTAGAGCATTATGACATTGAAAAGTGAACTGTTTTGATCATCTGTGCAAATGATTTGATAATTGTTACACTGCATGGAAGGACATTAACAGTATTGCATTCCTTGATATTAACCATCTTCACTCACTGTAACTTGCGGAAAAACAAATCAAGATGAAATCAAATAGACAAATAAACACAAACAGGTTGTAGTAAGAACAAAAAGCAGCATGGACAATAATTTCAAGGCTGTTTTTCAATTGGTCCAATTACTCTATATATTGATTATGTTGTCTCAAATTTCAGTTGGAATTATAATTTCAGTATGTAGTTTCATTTCACACTCTCTTGTTCATACAAATGTGATTACCAAATGCTTCAGTTATCTGAAATGATAGAGGAACTTTTATTAACAGATATAATGTTGCTAAAAGTTTATCGACAATTACAAAATGGTTATTGTATGAGGAAATTTTAAAAATTGTGAACAGTAAGGGATTATGTTAAAGTGTACTAACGTAAAGAACAGGAAAGGACATTGAAAAGTGATAATTTTGTGAACAGTGTGGGATTTGTATTTAAAAGTGTTAATTTTTAGAATAGCATGTGACCATATTAAAGTTGTTATTTATGTGAACAGCATGAGATTGCATTAAAAAGTGGCAAATTTATGAATAGCATGATCCAAATTTGTAATATAATATTATTATTTGGAAACTCAAATTTGAGAGCGAAAGGAAAACAGATTTTATTTTTCAGTTCTGTGAAAGTGACCATTTTTTAAACAAAAGACAGTTACTTATTTTAGCAATGAATTGGAGACATCTTTTCTAAGAAAACACTACTTAGTTAAATGGATTGATCAGCTATCTGGGGAGTTAATCACTTAATGTTTACACTGCCAACTTTATGTTTCAAAAATAGATGGTCAGGGGCATTAATAAGTTAGGACTTGTAGACAAGTAATCATCCCAGTAGGAAAGCAATTTCTTAGGCTTTTTTTTTTAAGAAGGCTATGAAAGTCGGTATAATATCTGTAGGCTGTTAGAATTGGAAAGAAGTATCCAGATCATCAAAGCTGGGAAGAAATCTTAAACTGCTTCATCAGTCCAAGGAGAAGACCTGGAAAAGGTTACTTATGAAAGAAATTTGACATGATCACAAGACACAAAAAAAACCAAAAGGAAACTCTGTTTTCTTCTATATTTCTATGTATAATTTCTGTTCCATTTAATATAGATAACTTTTTGGACAAATAAGAATTCTCATACTTTTTTTACAGAAGCTTCTGAATCCCCTGCATTGTGCTAAAGTTCCAGTTAAAGTTGACACAAAAGGCTCGGAGGTGCTTGCTTCCTAGCTAGCTCTGGACAAGAAATATCTTGAGACCCATAATGTTAAAAAGATTGTAAGACTTTTACAGTTACTTATTGACTTTGCAATGGAAACTTTGATGGGGGAGGAAAAATTGCACAGTTAGCCCAAAAAGGTGAGCTCCCAACATCTGTCTTCCTTGATATCTTGAGTGATTTTGTATGCAGATGGAGGGGGCAAAGCAATCTCCTGCATTTGAATGTATTGTTATCTTTGATTTCAAGTTAAAGTGTTTTATTGTAGGGATTTTCCAAAATTGCTTGAGGAACACCCTCATTAAGGGGCAGGAGAAAAAAGCAAAAGGAATAAGTCAAATAGTACATTTCTGTCTTCTAAATTGATCTTAAAAGAGGAAGGCAATCCTAACTTAAATTTATTCTTAGTCCCCCTTTGGAAAATTCAAGAATTGAAGTCAGGGTGATACATCACCCTGACTTCACTAGGATCATTCACTAGGCATTCACTAGGATCATCTTTATCAAGAATTGTATGTACTGACAAAAGTTTCTGAAGATAGGTGAAAACATATCTAAATGCAGTAAATTAGAAATGAGTGACAAAAGGTTAATTCATTTTAGAACAGGTTGACTTAATAATGTGAGCACTTCTAAGCTATTTTATGCATTTTGGCAGCAAATGACACCAGTTTTCATTTTCTTACCATTTTCAATTATTTTCCATTGTCTAATATTTATATGTATGATCAGAATTATGAATTTGAGATATCATAAACCTGCAAGGTAATTTACAGATGTGAAGAGCATGGAAACAGACCCTTTGGTCCAATTCATTCTGCATTAATCTAGTTCCATTTGCCACAATTTGGCCCATATCCATCTAAATCCTCCCTATTCATGTACTCATCCAGATGGCTTTTAATATCTTATATGCACCAGCCTCCAGCATCTCCTCTGGCAGCTCATTCCATACATGCACTACCCTCTGCACCTCTGCATGAAAATGTTGCCTGTTAGATCACTCTTGAATTCCTCTCATCCTAAACTTATGCCCTCTAGTTTTGGACCTTAGAGAAAAGGCATTGGCTATTCACTGTATCCATGCCCCTCATGACTTTATAAATTTCTCTAAGGTCTCAGCCTCCAACACTCCAGGGACAGCAGCCCCAATCAAATCAGCCTCTCCCTATAGCTCAAGTCCTCCAAGCCTGGCAACGTCCTTGTAAATCTTTTTTGAATCCTTTCAAATTTTACAACATCCTTCTTATAGCAAAGAGAGCATAGTTGAATGCAGTCTTCTAAAAGTGGCCTAACTAATGTTCTGCACGGCCACAACATGACCTCCCAACTCTTCTACTCAATATAATGATTAATAAAGGCAAGTATACCAAATGCTTTCTTCACTATCCTGTCTACCTGTGACTCCACTTTCAAGGAACTATGAACCTTCAGTTCAAGGATTCATTGTTCAGCAACACTTCCAAGGAGCTTATCATTAAGTTCAAGGCTCATGTAAAGATTTGTAGCTTGGGTGCAAATTAACTTCCCAACTCAGTGAACATGCCCGCAAATACGATTACTATTAAGTGTATAAGTCTGCCCTGATTTGCCTTTTCAAAATGTATAACTCATCTGACACCCCTCAGCCTTTTGGCCTATCTAATCAAGGTCACATTGTACTTTGAGGTAACCTCCATCAGTGTCCACTACCCTACCAATTTTGGTGTCATCTGCAAACTTACTAACCATATCTCCTATGTCTACACTCAAATCATTTATGTAAATGACAAAATGCAGTCTGAAAAGCAACTCTCTCTCACCATCCTCTGTCTCCTACCTTTGAGCTACTTCTCCCAGTTCCCATGTGATCTAACTTTGCTAACCAGTCTACCATGCGAAACCTTGTTGAATGCCTAACAGAAGTCCATTTAGATCACATCCACCACTCTGCCCTCATCAATCCTTTTTGTTACTTCTTCAATACTCAAGTAAGTGAGACATAATTTCTTATGCACAAACTCAGGTTGAATATCTCTAATCAGTCCTTGTTTTTCCAAATACAAGTAAATCCCATCCCTCAGGATCCCCTCCAAAAACTATTTAAATCAGTAAGGTCAAGATTGTCTATAAATAAGACTGAGAATGGGAGAGGATACAAGTAATCATGTTGAGAGAGTTGAACTTTACACAACATGAAGGATGGGAAGCCAATTGTACAGTACTGTAGTTTGGAGTGATCATACTAATGGGAATCTCAGTCTGGCTGAGACTGACAAAGAAGTGGAAGCTGTTGAAATGTAACAGTAAACAGGGTTTATGAAAAACGATGGAATTTCAGTTCAGAATCCATCAAGACCTCAGGATTCTGAACAAATCAGATTCAGCTTTGAGTGGGTGGAGAGAGGTTTGCTCAAAAAACAGACAGGACACCAGCCTTATTTTACCTGAGTATTACTATGACTTCTGTGTACAACCAGCAGACTCAAAATGTTCATTGTGTATATGTTTCTGTAGTGGTCAGATATCGCTTTGTCTGCATTCGAACCACAGACTCATTGAAAAGTCATTATACAGAAACAAGCCATTTAGCCCATATCTATGCTGGCTCATTCTCATCCCATTTACAAGCATCTGGCCCATGGTTGTGTAGGTTACAGTGCTTCAGCTGCAAACCAAGGTTCCTTTGAAATGAACATTTCTACCTCAACCACCAAATTGGGAAGCAAATTCCCACTCGCACAATGAGTGAAATCATTTTGTGTCATATCCCCTCAATCCTTCTACCAAGCTGTGTCCCTGGTAATTGAACTCTATACTAGAGAAACCAAATCTTTTCTGTTCACTCTAGCCAAGCCGTCATCATTTTGTACACCTCAATTAAATCAGCTCATGACCTCTGATTTAAGGAAAACATTATGAAACTATTCAATCTTTCCTCGGGTAATTGCAATGTTCAAACCCTGTCAACATTGTCATAAATTCTTCTATACTCTCTCTGGAGCAATTATGTCCTTCCTGCAATGTGTTAATCAGAACAATAGACAAACTCTAACTGTGATTTAAACAGTGTCTTATATTGTTCTAGAATTACATTCCTGCATTTCTCATTGAAGAGAGAAAACATCAATGTACCTTCTTTCCTACTTTATCCTACCATACTTCAAAAACTTTGGATGTGCACTCAAATATCTCTCACTTACACCATGCCTCTCAATATCTTCTTATTTATTCCTTTGGTTTGATGCTGTCCCCAAAAGCATAACCTTGCACTTCTTCAGACTGAAATCCATTTACCAACTTTCTGCCCACCTACCAAACCATTGATATCATCCTGCCCTCAACAACCATTCTCTTCAACCACACAGGCAGTTTTTGTGTTGTCTGCATATTTTCCTTTCATATCTTCCGCATTTGAATAGAGATTATTAAAATATATCACAAACAGCATTAGCTGAATACTCATACTTGTGGATTACATCTGGAAGCTGTTTTCCATTTATAAAACATTAGTCAACTATTATCCTTTATTTCCTGTTATTGACTAAATTTTTGATTGAACTCACCATATTATCCTGTATCCTATTCTCTTTATTTTATTTTCGCCTGTCTGCCATGTGGTGTCTTGTTAAAAAAACAAGATAAGATTTATGAAGACAACACTCACTGCACTACCCTCATCAGTCATCTGTGCCATTTCCTCAAAGAATTAAGACTCAATGAGCAAAACCATGCTGATTAGTGCTGATTCATCAATATTGTTTCAATAATAGTTAATCCTATCTTTCAACACTGATTCAAACATTTTCCCCACCAACTAGATGAGAATGTCCAGCCTGTAATGATTTGGTCTATTCCTTGCACCTTTTTTTGAATAATGGTATACTTCGCACAAACTTCCAATCCTAGTGAGGATTGAAAAATGACCCTCAGAACTTCCTGGCTTCATTAGCAACCTATGATACAATTCATCCATCCCTAGAATTTTGCCTGCACTTGTTAAAGAGAAGGCACATTGCAGCTGCTAGAGCTACTGAGATAGTTGGAAATTGTGCAATAATCAATATCTGACCATGGCGGCACATGACCAATGACATTTTTGGAGGCCTTGATTTAAGAGATGAAAAGAGGAGATGTTCTGTACCATCATGTGGCTGGAATATATCAGTAATATGCTCACAATGTTTTGGCAAGAAAAACTGTAGCAGATGAATGGTACATTTATACCCCAGGCAAAGTGCAGAATCAAGAGTATGATCTCACCCATGTAATTATTAATATTAATACATATATCTTTAAATATCACATCCTCCCAAATGTACCACAAACTATACACACTGGTTACCATGCACCCCATTACTCACCTATCGACGACTCATATAATTTAAGATGCATATTGAACTTTTATAACTTTCTACCACACAAACAATTTGCACTTCTGCAATCCTCAAATACACAGCTTACAGCTTGCACACATTTCAGCTATTCAATTCTGATAGTCACACCACCCAAATATATTGAACCATGCTCATTGAAACACTTCACTGACTCAAACAGCAGTAGTTAATTGAAAGGGGGGGGGAGACGAATTTCTGATCCCCAGAGAATAGAAAATGTGTGTGTTATGGAAAGTGGCATTGTTGAATTTTGGTGACTATTGGGATTGATGCCATGAAGATGCTGAAGAGTTGTTCCCTCATGATAGTCACACAGTGCAGCATGTAGCTTACCCCAACAAATCTTGAGACCCAGTCAGTTGGGTGCTATAGGGCTCCTTTGCAGTGGTGTAGGCAGCTGACTCATGGGTTTTGAATATCAATTATCTATTCTCTTGGACATCCTGGAGTAGCATGACTCTCATTGAGTACCTGTTGCATGAGGGTTGCACACCAAGCATGTAAGATATATCATTAACACAGAACTCTTGTCATTCCAGCAGCCACCTTTGTGGAGGTTCTGATGTTTGATGGGGTGGACAAGGTCAGAGTTAAAAAGAGTGGTGTTGGAAAAGCACAACCGATCAAGCAGCAACTGAGGAGCAGGAATCAAGATCAGAAGTCACACATCACCAGGTTATATTCCAACCTGTATCATAAGCTTTTGGAGCACTGCTCCTTCGTCAGGGGAAGTGACAAAGACACTGGTTTTGAAAAGAGGATTGTACACGATGATTACATTGTGATTGTTGCCAGAACACCAGGCACATGTCAGTGTTGGAATACCTTTCAGTTTAGGTTTGTATCAGAGTTGTACGTGCTATCTAAAACCATGCTTGATGCCTGCAAAAGCCTGCAAACACTGTAAAACCTCATGCTTCCTCCACCTGCTTGTTTCTGGGAAATGGAAAATAAGATGAAGCTGTCACTCATTACACAGAGTCTTAAAAAACAGCATACTGTTGTGGATGTTACTTGAGCAATAAATGTTTGTCTAGACACTCTGGAGAACTCCACTACTCTTCCTTCAAGTACTATCATGGGAGAGTATATCACGTTTGATTGCAAAATGATGTTTACAACGCCATCACCAGGCTGCACTATAAAAGCATGAGTTTAGAAACCATCATTTATTCAACACATCTCATTTATTCAACACAGCTCACTTAAAGAAACAATTCCTCAGTATTAGGTTTAACACACATATGTGCGTATGTATATGCAGGCTTGCAGGCTTGTACACATGGTCATCCAGCAATGTGAACCGGAAGAAATTTTATACTATTCATCTGTACATTATCCACTTTAAGATCTGTAAGGACTACAGATATTTTCTTTGGAAATATTAAATGGAAGTTGCAGAGAACGAAGAAGTTGCTTTTTGTTTTCTAACTGAAAGAGAAGTGCAACTATGTGGTGTTCTTTTATTGAAACTAGTTTACATACATTTGTACTATTACCAAGTGTCTTGGAAAAATATTAACAGCCTAGCAACAGGGTTTAGATTGGATTAAGTAGAGTGTTAGACAGACATGAGCAGTTAGAATACAGAGTTCCAAAAATCCAGTAAGCAAGCTGGATCCTCCCTCTTCTTCTCTCTTTTTAATTGGAAAAGAAATGAAACTTTTGTAGAAAAAAAGAAAACTTCTAAATCAAACCAAGGCCTAGGTCCAACTGACCAATTAATGAAGTGAGGATCACCATTGCCAAAAGTAACACTTCACCACCAAGAATCAAAAAAAACTGTGAAAAATGTCCCATTGCTCCACCCTTTTTGAAATTTACTCCATGAACTTTGTGCCTTTTTTATTGTATTTTGTATCCATGATATTCATCAAAAGATTATTTATCCCATTTCTCATATCTGTGGATTAACGTGTATATTGGAGTGAGTTTATGTTTGCATTAGTAATTAGTAATCTGTTTTTGACACATTATAGGATATCTTCGTGATAATAAATATATTTTTGTTTTCCTGTTCATTGACGAAACTGTTGAGTTTATTTTATCTTAGATAGTGGTCATAGTTAGGCACTGGATTGTGGATTGGTCATATTTAAATTTTGTGAGAAGTGGTGGAATAGCGAGGCTTGATTTTCATACCCTCCTCCCATGACAATCATGACAAAACTTGAAGTGGAAAAAAGAATAAATGTTTAAAATCAGTGTGAGAATAACAATGCAAGATTAACTTGATCCATTAATCCTGAGGCATTGCACAAATTTTATGCTCTCTGCTTATTTGATGTTGTGCAACTTGCAGCCAGCAGCTCATGTTGAAGACAACAGGAGCAGCAAAATCATGACAGAATAACTCAAATGTATGTTGGCCTGTCTTACTTAAAACTAGCGTGCACCTCAAAGAGCAGGTAAACTAATCCTGCGGCAAATGCTGGAAATTTTTTTGAAGTAAAATTGATCTGGAAAAGTCACATGAATGGTAAAAGATGGTGGAAAGTGTAAACCACTGTTGATGGTCATCATGCAGGAGGACTGACCTTCACACTGTGCAGCTGTAGCAAACTTATCCTGATGTTATTCTTGTTCACCTTCAATAAAAACCAATATGTGTTTACTTCCCTACTTGCTGCAGCTGCATTCTGATTTTTAGAAAATCTTCATGTATAAATATAGCCATATCTCTTTGTACTATCGAGTTAAATAATAATCTGCATTTTTTTTGCCAAAGTGGAGAACTTCCTTGATTATATTTCAGCTACCTAGTTTTTGGCCACTCACTTCATCTAAATCATTTTGTGTCAAACTTAGTATTTTCCTTGCAACCTATTTTCAAACCATGTGTTGTCAGCAAATTTGGCGACAATATCCTTGGGCATCTTCACTGAAGCTATCAATATGAATTGTAAATAGTTTAGACCCAGCACTGATGTGTGTCACAGCACCAGTAAAAGACTGTAATTTTGAAAATATCTTAAATTCTATTCCATGTTCGTGAGCAGGTCCCTTATTCATGTCAATATTTTACCTCAAACATGATGAGCTCTTATCTTGTATAATAACCTATGTGGCAGTTTATTAAATGCCTTTAGGAAAGTTTTAGAATATTTTCTGACTGGTTTGAAATGTTTGTTTGTGGTTTGTCAGCAATATGACCAAGACGACGCCGTGATGATCCACAATAGAGAGATGTAAAGCAAGTCAGAGTTGTTAAAGCTGGAATTGTGGTTGGCTTCATAGGTACTGCAGCCATATGAGCAGACTGCAGACATCTTGATTGGGAAAAGGATCTATTGATTGCTTCTCTGTGTTTCCTTCCTCTTCCTCAGCTGTTCTTGGTACAGAAGTTGGTCAGGGTTATGCCCTCATGATGCAGAGCTTCAGTAGAAGGTTAAAAATCATGACATAAACTTTTTAGGGTACTAAAGTGCTTGTCCAAAGAGGTCCTGTGGAGCTAGGTGTTGAAGCAATGGCCTGTTTGATGACATTTGTATGACAGCACAGATCTCATTATACTCATATTACGCATATGTTCAAAGGTTGTACTCTGGCATCATAAGCCAGATGGTCAGTACATTACCCTCACTGTTCAATGGCCACCTCCCTGATCTCTTGTGGTGACTTAAATGGTGGTGGAATGATGCTCAATTGATAAATAAAATCAAGAATATTGCCAGGATAGTAGGTGTTGTGTTGATTGATAGATTGGAAGTCTTTTTTGTTGTCCTACATCTCTGAGTTTAAAATAGGCCACCTACAAAGCCAAGTGTATGCCCTGTGGAGTGATGTCAAGCACTAGAAAGGTCTGAGATTTATGTGCTTGGCTGTTTCAAGCAATGTGTGGCAGAAAACAATCTGCTATTGCTGTAATTTACACTGAGATATGTTTTTGCTCTGGATATCTTTTGAGTGTATCCTTTAATTGAATGAGCACTTACTGCTTAGACAATCTTTCCAACAGAACCTTCTGTTGGCTGGAAAATTTATATTTCCAGATTTGGGCAAAGACTGCTCCCTGTGGAGTGTTTTAGGAGATGGAGCAGACTAAATCACCTTAGTTCATTGATCCCATTCCTTTGACAGCTGGAATCATGAATAGAATCCCTTCTTGGGAAGCAGGCTATTCAGTCCATCGAGTTCACAATTGACCCTCTAAAGAGCACTCCACCCAAACCCAATCCATAACTGATCCCTGACAATCTGCATTTCCCATTGCTAATCCTCCTAATGTGCACATTCTTGGACACTATGGGCAATTTAGCATGGCCAATCCACCTAACGGCACATCTTTGGACATTGGGAGGAAACTGAAGCACCTGGAAGAAACATATGCAGACACATGGACATTGTGAAAACTCCACACAGATAGTTGTCTGAGAGCGGTATTGAACCCGGGTCATTCACACTATGAGGCAGCAGAATCAGTTTCCTGAAGAAGGGCTTATGCCCGAAACATCGATTCTCCTACTCCTCGGATGCTGCCTGGCCTGCTGTGTTTATCCAGCACAACATTTTTCCACTCTTGTACTCCAGCATCTGCAGTCCTCACTTTCTCCTAACATCAGGTTATAGTCCAACAAGTTTATTTAGAAGTACTAGCTTTCAGAGTGCTGCTCCTTTATCAGGTAGCTATTGGGGCAGGATCATTAGACACTGAATTTATAGTTGAAAATGTGTTGCTGGTTAAAGCACAGCAGGTTAGGCAGCATCCAAGGAATAGGAAATTCGACGTTTCGGGCATAAGCCCTTCATCAGGAATTTTTTACCCACAGAACTTATAGCACAAGATCACCAGTTCAGACGTGTCACAATAAGAAACTGAAATAACCCCCTCAGGAGACAGACACAGGATGCAACTGACAGGGTACCCTTTGTTATCCAGTACTTCCTGAATGGAGAAACTATGCCATGTTGCCCACAGCCTGTAACACAGTATCTGTGAGGATGAGCACCTCGCCAAGACTTTCCCGATGCCTTCATTTCTTGCCTTTAAACAAATGCAAAACCTTAAACAGACCACTGTTCACAGCAAACTGCCCACCCTTCAGGACAGCATCGACCACAACACTGTACAACCCTGTTATGGCAAACACTGTGTCAAGAGTGTCGACATGGACACCACCATGACATATGGGGACACCACCCACCATGTATGCAGCAGGTACTCATGTGACTTGGCCAACATTGTCTATCTCATATACTGCAGGCAAGGATGCACCTAGACATGGTATTGTGGAGAGACCAAGCAGACACTGCAATAACGGATGAATGGACACTGTGCAACAATTGTCAGTCGGGGTGTTCCCTCCCAATCAGGAAACACTTCAGCAGTCAGGGACATTTGGCCTCAGATCTTCAGGTGACTGTCCTCCAAGGTGGACTTCGGGAGATGCAACAAGTAGAGTGACAGAGCAAAGGCAAGTTTGGAACCCATAAGAGTGGCCTTAACTGGGACCGAGTGCTCATGATACACGACAGGTGACCTCACACACACGTGCACACAAGCAGAGATAAACACACACTCCTACATAGTCACATACTCATGCAGACCCTCTCTCACATGCCTGTTCTCTCTCAAGAAACACACACATTCAAGCCCCACACTCACACCCACACACTCACCCTCTCAGAGGCTTATACTCTGTCACACTCATGCAGACACTCTACCAAGCGTGCGCACACAGATTCACACATGCATACTCACACAATCTTCCACACAAACCCACACTCTCTGTCTCCATATGCCCCCACATGCTCACACACTCACACACACACACTCACACGTAGAAGGGTGAATTTGCATTTGCAGAAACAATCTATTTTCCTCAAAAAGCACACAATCTGCAGGCAGTCAATCCATGTGACATTTTATATATTCCTACTTTGGAAATAGATTGGGATACCGACAGACTCTAATCTTATACCTTCAATGCATTGTCTGAGCTGAGATGTCACCGTTTTTTAAAAAACCTTATTATCGCGAGAATGTGACTTGAAAGAAGTTCTGGGATTCACTTATTAATGATTGGAAGCCTTCAACCCCTTCTAAAAGGTGAAAGGATTAACAACAATCCAGGTTTGTTCAATATATCATTTCAGTCGTATGACAGTCTGAGCTTGTATTATAAATTCTGTGTCTTACAATCCTACCCCATTAGCCACCTGATGAAGGAGCGACGCTCCGAAAGCTGGTACTTCCAAATAAACCTGTTGGACTATAACCTGGTGTTGTGTGACTTTTAACAGTCATAGAGATGTACAGAATGGAAACAGACCCTTTAGTCCAACTCGACAATGCCAAACAAATATCCTGAATTAATCAAGTCCCATTTGTCAGCATTTGGCACGCATCCCTTAAAACACTTCATATTCATATGCCTATCCAGATGCCTTATAAATGTTGCAATTGTACCAGCCTCCATGACTTCCTCTGATAGCTCATTCCATACATGCACCACCCTCTGAGTGAAGAGTTTGCCCCTTAGGTCCTGCTTACAGGATGGCTTTTTGGAACAGCTTGTCATGGAGCCCACAAGGGAGCAGGCTATTCTGGACCTAGTGCTATGTAATGAACCAGACTTTATAAAAGATCTTAAAGTAAGGGAACCCTTAGGAAGCAGCGATCATAATATGGTAGAGTTCAGTCTGCAGTTTGAAAGAGAGAAGGCAAAATCGGATGTAATGGTGTTACAGTTAAATAAAGGTAATTATGAGGGCATGAGAGAGGAACTGACAAAAATAGACTGGAAGCAGAGGCTAACGGGGAAGACAGTAGAGCAAAAATGGCAGGAGTTTGTGGGAATAATTGAGGACACTGTACAGAGGTTTATCCCCAAGAAAAGAGAGATTATCCGGGGAGGGATTAGACAGCCAAGGCTGACAAAGGAAGTCAGGAAATGTTTTAAAGAAAAAGAGAGATCATATAAAGTGGCCAAGAGCACTGGGAAATCAGAAGATTGGGAAGGCTACAAAAACAAACAGAGGATAACAAAGAGAGAAATAAGGAAAGAGAGGATCAATTATGAGGTAGGCTAGCCAGTAATATTAGAAATGGTAGTAAAGGTTTCTTTCAATACATAAGAAACAAACGACAGGCAAAAGTAGACATTGGGCCACTTCAAACTGATGCTGGAAGCCTAGGGATGGGAGATAAGAAAATAGAAGGAGAACTTAACAAGTACTTTGTGTCAGTCTTCACAGTGGAAGACATGAGTAATATCCCAACAATTAAAGGGAGTCAGGGGGCTGAGTTGAGTATGGTTGCCATTACAAAAGAGAAAGTGCTAGAAAAGCTAAAAGGTCTTAAAATTGATAAATCTCCTGGCCCCGAGGGATACATCCTAGAGTTCTGAGAGAGGTGGCTGAGGAAATAGTGGAGGCATTGGTTGAGATCTTTCAAAAGTCACTGGAGTCAGGGAAATCCCTGATGATTGGAAGATCGCTGTTGTAACCCCTTGTTCAAGAAAGGATCAAGACAAAAGATGGAAAATTACAGGCCAAATAGCCTAACCTTGGTTGTTGGTAAAATTCTAGAATCCATCATTAAGGATGACGTTTCTAAATTTTTGGAAGAGCAGAGTCTGATTAGAACAAGTCAACATGGATTTAGTAAGGGGAGGTCGTGTCTGACAAACCTGTTGGAATTCTTTGAAGAGGTGACAAGTAGGTTAGACCAGGGAAACCCAGTGGATGTGGTCTATCTAGACTTTCAAAAGGCCTTTGATAAGGTGCCACATGGGAGGCTGCTGAGCAAGGTGAGGGCCCATGGTGTTCGAGGTGAGCTACTGGTATGGATTGAGGATTGGCTGTCTGACAGAAGGCAGAGAGTTGGGATAAAAGTTGGGATGGTAGCTGGTGACAAGCGGTGTCCCGCAGGGTTCAGTGTTGGGGCTGCAGTTGTTCACATTATATATTAATGATCTGGATGAAGGGACTGAGGGCATTCTAGCGAAGTTTGCCGATGATACGAAGTTAGGTGGACAGGCAGGTAGTACTGAGGAAGTGGGGAGGCTGCAGAAGGATCTAGACAGTTTGGGAGAGTGGTCCACAAAATGGCTGATGGAATTCAACGTGAGCAAATGCGAGGTCTTGCACTTTGGAAAAAAGAATAAAAGCATAGACTACTTTCTAAACAGTGAGAAAATTCGTAAAGCCAAAGTACAAAGGGATCTGGGAGTGCTAGTCGAGGATTCTCTCAAGGTAAACATGCAGGTTGAGTCCGTGATTAAGAAAGCGAATGCAATGTTGTCATTTATCTCAAGAGGGTTGGAATATAAAAGCACCGTTGTGCTACTGGGACTTTATAAAGATCTGGTTAGGCCCCATTTGGAGTACTGTGTCCAGTTTTGGTCTCCCACACCTCAGGAAGGACATACTGGCACTGGAACGTGTCCAGCGGAGATTCACAAGGATGATCCCTGGAATGGTAGGTCTAACATATGAGGAACGGCTAGGATCCTGGGATTGTATTCATTGGAGTTAGAAGATTAAGAGGAGTTCGAATAGAAACTTACAAGATAATACATGACTTGGAAAGGGTGGACGCTAGGAAATTGTTTCCGTTAGGCGAGGAGACTAGGACCCGTGGACACAGCCTTAGAATTAGAGGGGGTCAATTCAGAACAGAAATGCAGAGACATTTCTTCAGCCAGAGAGTGGTGAGCCTGTGGAATTCATTGTCACAGAGGGCAGTGGAGGACGGGATGCTGAATGTCTTCAAAGCAGAGGTTGATAGATTCTTGATGTCACAAGGAATTAAGGGCTACGGGGAGAATGTGGGTAAGTGGAGTTGAAATGCCCATCAGCCATGATTGAATGGTGAAGTGGACTCGATGGGCCGAATGGCCTTACTTCCACTCCTATGTCTTATGGGCCCTTTTAAACTTTTTCCCTCTCATCCTACCCCTATGCTAATTGGTTCTGGACTCACCCACCCCAAGGAAAAAACCTTGACTATTTTCCTTATGACTTAAAACCTTGCATTTCATGATTTTATAAACTTCTATAAGATCACCCCTCAGCCTCTGACGCTCCAGGGAAAACAGCCCCAGCCTATTCAATCTCTCCCTATAGCTCAAACCCTCTAATCCTGGTAGCATCCTTGTAAATCTTTTCCAAATCCTTTCAAGTTTCACAACATTCTTTCTACAGGAGAGAAACCAGTATTCCAAGACCACAGTTAAAAATCACAAAACACGAGGTTATAGTCCATCAGGTTTATTTGGAAGCACTAGCTTTTGGAGCACTGCTACTTCATCAGACAACCATCTGACAACCACCTACGTTCACATGCAAATCATTTACAGAAATGATGAGAAGCAGTGGATCCAGCAGTGATCCTTGTGGCTCTCCACTGGTCCCATCCTCCAGTCTGAGAAGCAACCCTCCACCACCACCCACTGTCTTCCATTTCTAAGCAAGTTCTGTCTCCAGTTGGCTAATTTTCCCTGTATCCCACATGGGGAACCTTGTCAAATGCCTTACATAAAGTTAAAGTTCATAAAGATCACGCCTACCGCTCTGCCTTCATCAATCATTTCATTACTTCTTCAAAAACCTCAAACAATTTAATAAGACCTGATTTCCCACACACAAAGCCATGTTAACTATTCTGAATTAGTCCTTGCCTTTCAAAATGTCTGTAAATCCTGTCCCTCGAGATTCACTCCAACAGCTCACCCACCACCGATGTCAGGCTCACAAGTCTATAATTCCCTGGCCTTTTCTTACCAGCTTTTTAAAATAGTGGCACCACATTAGCCAACCTCCAGTATTCCGGCACCTCAATCTTCAGCTACCAATGAAACAAATGTCTCAGCTTCCCATAGAGTTCTGGGGTACATCTGATCAGGTCCTCGAGATTTATCCACCTTAATGCATCTTAAGACATCCAGCATCTCCTTCTCTGTAATATGAGCATTTTACAAGATGTCTTTATCAGTCTCCCCACATTTTATACCTTCCACGTCCTTCTCCACATTAAGTACTGATGCAAAATTCTCGTTTAGTATCTCCCCCATCTCCAGCAGTTCATCAGGATTCCTGATGAAGGGCTTATGCCCGAAATGTCGAATCTCCTGTTCCTTGGATGCTGCCTGACATGCTGCGCTTTTCCAGCAACACATTTTCAGCTCCGATGTTTGAGGGGCCCTATTCTTTCCCTTGTTACACTTCTGTCCTTAATGTATTTATAAAATTCCTTTGGATTCTCCTTAACCCTATTTGCCAAAGCTGTCTCATGTTCCCTTTTTGCCCTCTTGATGTCCCTCTTACATATACTCCTACTGCCTTTATCCTCACTCGATCTCTGCTGTCTATACCTGACATATGCTTCCTTCTTTTTCTTGACCAAAGCCTCAATTTCTCTAGTCATCCAGCATTCCCTATACCTACCAGTTTTGCCTTTCACCCTAACAGGAACATATTTCTCTGGACTCTTGTTGTCTCATTTTTGAAGGCTTCCCACTTTCAAGTTGTCCCTTTATCTGCAAACACCCACCCCAATAAACCTCCGCAAGTTCTTGCCTACTACTGTCAAAATTGGCCTTCCTCCAATTTAGAAAACTTTAACTTTTAGATCCAGTCTATCCTTTCCATCACTATTTCAAACTAGTAGAATTATGGTCACTGGTCCCAAAGTACTCCCTCACTGACATGTCAGTCACTTGCCCTGCCTTATGCTCTGCATACTGAATCAGATATTTTTCTTGTACACACTCAACAAATTCCTCTCCATCCAAGCTCTGAACACTATGGCAGTCCCAGTCTATGTTTGGAACATTAAAATTCCCTACTATAACCATCTTATTATTTTTAGAGATAACTGAGATTTATTTACAAATTTGTTTCTCAATTTCCCACTGACTATTGAGGAGTCTACGGTATAATCCTAATAAGGTGATTATTCCTTTTTTTATTTATCAATTCCATCCAAATAATTCTGTGGATGTATTCCTAGGAATATTCTCCCTCAGTACCGCCATAGTGTTATCCTGAATCAAAAATGCCACTCCTCTTCCTCTCTTGCCCCCCTTTCGATCCTTACTTTAATATCTATACATTAGTACATTAAGTTGCCAATCCTATCCATCTCTGAGCCACTTCTCTGTAATTGTTATGATATCCCAGTGCTATGTCCTGGGTTCATCTGTCTAGTCTGTTAGGCCTCTTGCACTGAAATAAATGCAGTTTAATTTATCAGTCCTACCTCATTCTCTGCTTTGTTCCTGCCAGCCCTGATAGGTTGACTTCGTTTCCCAACTGTACCAATCTCAGACTGATCTCTTTTCTCACTATCCCTCTGGGTATCCCACTACCCACCCCGACCTTACTAATGTAAATCCTCCTGAGCAGCTCTTGCAAAACTCTCTGTCAGTACATTAGTCCCCTTGCAATTCATGTGCAATCTGACTTCTTTTATAGTTGCTTCTATTCCAGAAAAGATTCCAATGATGCAAAAATGTGAACTCTTCTACCCTGCACCAGCTCCTCAGCAACACATTCATGTGCTCTTTTCTCCTGTTCCTCCCCTCACAAGCTCTAAGCACTAGAAATAGTCCAGATATTACTACACTCATGGATCTCCTTTTTAAATTCCTGCCTAATTTCCATTACTCTCCCTTCAAATCTCATCCTTTTCCCTTCCTATGTCATTAGTTCCGACATGTACAATAAGCTTCTGCTGGTCCCTCTCTCCTTTGAGAATATTTTGCACCCTCTCAGAGATATCTTTGATCCTGGCACCAGGGAGGCAACACACCATTCTGACTTCTCATCAGCTGCAGAAATGTCTGTTTGTGCCTCTGACTAGAGTTTCCTATCAAAATTAATCGCTTGGAACCTGATGTAACTCTCATTAAATTATAATTAGTCTCAGTATCAGAAAGTTGGCTGTTCATGCTAGATTCCCCTGAGAGTCCATTACCCCCGACATTTTTTCAAAACAGCATACTTGTTTATGATGGGGATAGCCATAGGAGACTCCTGCATTACCTGCTTCCTTCTTCTGCCTTTGCTTGAGGTAACCCATCTACCCAAATGTATCTCTGGTATTTCTCCCTTCCTATAACTGCCATGCAATACACCCCCTAGCTCCTTTAAATTCTTCATTGCCTCTAACTGCTGCTCCAACCGATCCATTCGCTCTGATAGAATTCACAACCAAACATACTTACTGCAGACATAATCATCAGTAACATGGAAATTCTTCCCATTGTCCCACATCTAACAGGAAGAACACATCACTCTACTAAAGGACATCTTTGCACCTTAAAAATCTGCAGATCCAGAAAATAGCACAGTCTTACTGCTCTAAAACACACTGCTTCAGGCTAACTTAGTGCCTATGTTTAATATTTTAAAAATTTAATCAAGTAACAGATCTCAATAGAAGTATTGACAAAAAAAACACTCTATTAACTATCATAGAATTACAAAAAAAGCAAAATTATACTTAAAATCTATGCACTTAATTCTATGCTATGCGCTCTTCCACATAGGTTCTTCCAAGGTCGGTTGTGAATTTCGCGATTTGTTAATTTTTCTTAGATGCACTCCAATGTCCAGAGATACATGAACTCAAACAGCAAAGGCAGTAGCTGTGTCAGACTGCAGTGTAGACTTCTTTCGCATTTGATTCACTAACCATGTGGGCTCTGCCTTTGTCTCTCCTCCTCCTTTTTAAAGTGCCATTGTTTTGATCCTTTCTACTTCCTGACATTCTAAACAATGCAACAGCTTATAAAACAGTAACTACAGCTTCTGGAATTTGAGGAAATTATCTCCAACACCTAAATACCTCAAAAAAGGAGCAACTTTTAAAGCTAAACATTTTTCCCGTCCTCCATCTTGGATTACCCAGAATCACTTCCCCTTTATGCAATCTTCTCTTCGTCCTTCTGAGGTCAGTTTGTCACCTTCTGTGCCACCACCGCTCATTCTTTAGATCAAAGTGGGGACAGAAAATAACTACACCTATGTCTGGGAACAGAACACTGAAGTCAGATGTAAAGTCTCCTTCACTGGTCACAATACACCATTTGGAATTTACCAACTTCAAATGTCAAAACAAATGGCCAAATGTTTCTGTTAAGTTAGTGACAGAATTCAAAATCAAAACAGCAATTTGCTAATCCCTGTAAGTGTGGCTGATGGCATATCCTGTCTGATGCCGGATGTTTGTGCAAAAATATGATATAAAGGAAGGTTATTATGTTGGAGCATTCAGTTGGACAATACACTCATGATATCATCACCATATCATCAGCATGTGACCCAAAGGTAAAACAGTTTCAGACTCCATCTTTACTGGGACCACTTGAAGCACTGATCGTAATCAGTTAGCTTAATATTAGTTCAGACATTGATCTATATATATATACACATTAAGGTCATGACATATCAAGAATGGCAATAATTATCTGTTAAACCTTTCAGTAATATGCTACCTACATCAGGCTGTTTTGTTATAGGAGCTAAGCTAAGCATTACCACATCAAGATTCTGGGTTAATCCAAGGTGGAGGACGGGAAACATTTCTGGCTGTAACAGTTGCTCCTTTTTTGAGGCACTTTAGGTATTTGAGGTGATTTTCTCAAATTCCAGGAGCAGCAATTACTGTTTTATATGCTGTTGCATTGTTTTGGAACTTTGGGAAAAAGAAGTCAAAACAACAGCAGTTTTAAAAGGGAGAAGAAAAGACAAATGAAGCACATGGTGAGGTCAGTGCAGGAGAGAGAGAGACAGACAGAAACTGATACTGCCTTTGTTGTGTGAATTCATATATCGCTGGACATCAGAGTGCGTCTGGGAAAATTAACAAACAGTGAAATTCACAACTGATCTTGAAAGAGCTGTTGGGCGAAGTTCACAGCACAGAATCAGATAAGTTATTTGTTGTTTTAAGTGTGTCATCCAGAAAGTATGTAGTAGTGAGTAGAGTGGGTTTTTCCTTGCTTATGTGTTTTTGGAGATGTGTCTCTTCATTAAACTTAAAATATATGCTATAACTATTCATTTAACTTGGGGCAGTGTTTGTAGAGGAATGAAATGGTGTTATTTTCTGGGTCTGTCCACTGTGAAGAAGCAAAAATGGCCTTTAGTAGAGTGATATGTGCTTCTTGTCAGATGCGGGAGTTTATAGAGAATTTAAGGGTTACAGCTAATTATATCTGCCATAAATGCTGTTGGTTGTGAATCTTATCAGATTGAATGGTTGGAGAGACAGTTAGAAGCAATGAGGAATTTGCAACAGCAACAGTATGTGATGGATGGCAGATAGTGAGGAAAGAGGTCAATCTGAGACTGATACAGTTGGGAACAGAAGCGAGTCAAACAGTCAGGGCAGGCAGGAACAAGGTAGGACTAATGAATTAAACTGCATTTACTTCAATGCAAGGGGCCTAACAGGGAAGGCAGATGAACTCTGGGCATGGTTGGGAACATGGGACTGGGATATCATGCAATTACAGAAATATGGCTCAGGGATGGGGAGGACTGGCAGCTTAATGTTCCAAATGCTACAGGAAAGATAGAAAGGGAGGCAAGAGAGGAGGGGGAAGTGGTGTTTTTGATAAGGGATAGCATTACAGCTGATATTCCTGGAAATAAATCTAGGGAAGTTATTTGGGTGGAAATGAGAAATAAGAAAGGGATGATAACCCTATTAGGATTGTATTATAGACCTCCTAATAGTCAGAGGGAAATTGAGAAACAAATTTGTAAGGAGATCTCAGCTATTTGTAAAATAGGGTGTGGTTATGGTAGGGGATTTTAACTTTCCAAACATAGACTGGGACTGCCATAGCATTGAGGGTTTAGATGGAGAGGAATTTGTTAAGTGTGTACAAGACAATTTTCTGATTCAGTATGTGGATGTAGCTACTACAGAAGGTGCAAAACTTGACCTACTCTTGGGAAATAAGGTAGGGTAGATGACTGAGGTGTCAGTGGGGAGCACTTTGGGACCAGCGACCATAATTCTATTAGATTTAAAATAGTGATGGAAAAGGATAGACCAGATCTAAATTGGAGAAAGGCCAATTTTGACGGTATTAGGCAAGAACTTTCAAAAGCTGATTGAGGGCAGATGTTCGCAGGTAAAGTTACGGCTGGAAAATGGGAAGCCTTCAGAAATTAGATAACAAGAATCCAGAGAAAGTACATTCCTGTTAGGGGGAAAAGAAAGGCTGGTAGGTATAGGGAATGCTGGATGACTAAGGAAATTGAGGGCTTGGTTAAGAAAAAGAAGGAAGCATATGTAAGGTATAGACAGGATAGATCGAGTGAATCCTTAGAGTATAAAGGCAGTAGAAATATACTTAAGAAGGAAATCAGGAGGGCAAAAAGGGGACATGCAATAGCTTTGGCAAATAGAATTAAGAAGAATCCAAAGAGTTTTTACAAATATGTTAAGGATGAAAGGATTACTACGGAGAGAATAGGGCCCCTCAAAGATCAGCAAAGCGGCCTATGTGTGAAGATTCATAGTTCCTTGAAAGTGGAGTCGCAGGTGGATAGGATAGTGAAGAAGGCATTTGGTATGCTTTCTTTTATTGGTCAGAGTATTGATTACAGGAGTTGGGAGGTCATGTTGTGGCTGTACAGGACATTGGTTAGGCCACTGTTGGAATAGTGCATGCAATTCTGGTCTCCTTCCTATTGGAAAGATGTTGTGAAACTTGAAAGGGTTCTGAAAAGATTTACAAGGATGTTGCCAGGGTTGGAGGATTTGAGCTATAGGGAGAGGCTGAACAGGCTAGGACTGTTTTGATTGGAGCATCAGAGGCTGATGGGTAACCTTATAGAGGTTTACAAAAATATAAGGGACATGGGTAGGGTAAATAGACAAAGTCTTTTCTCTGGGGTGGAGGAGTCCAGAACTACAGGGCAAAGGTTTAGGGTGAGAGGGAAAGATATAAAAGCGACCTATGGGGCAACTTTTTCACACAGAGGGTGGTACGTGTATGGAATGAGCTGCCAGAAGAAGTGGTGGAGGCTGGTACAATTGCAACATTGAAGAGGCATTTGGATGGGTATATAAATAGGAAGGATTTGGAGGGATATGGGCCAGGTGCTGGTAGGTTGGACAAGATTGGGTTGGTACATCTGGATGGGTTGGACTGAAGGATCTGCTTCCATGCTGTACATCTCTATGACTAAGATATATATACCCAGCTGGAGGTAAAGCCCACAACACTGTGGCAGTAAGCCCACACCAATTGAGACACTATTTTGAACATGCAATGACATCATGAATATAATGACATATCAAGTACTATGAAGGCAATCTTGTGACCTGAGAATATGTACATCTTGTTAACTTTGTTTTGAAATATAACCTTAATTAAGCAGATGATGTATATTTGATTATTGCATCTAATTCTATTCAGCTACAGTAACAGCACCGTGACTCATCACTGTGACAGCAGGCAACATGCAGTTTGTCTTCATTTGTCTCACAGGACACATAACGCACTATTGTTTGTTACTTCCCTTGCCAAACATGTCGCTGTTCAGAGACAAAAATGCCTCAGTAGCTATGAATTACGAAGCAAATAAAAGTTCTGAAAAAGATACACATATACATATGTATATCTATTAAAAGGAACAACTGTCTTGAATATACAGCACAATCATTTGGAATTGGTATTCTCATCTGTTTCCTGTTTGTGCTACATGTTTCATTGTTTAGCTCTCCATTATATTTTGTGTATTTAAACCCCATGATCCTTCGAGGTATGTCACATTTATGAATACTTCCATTCTGCACCTTTCCAAAATAAAATAAACGTAAAGTCTGCATGCCAGACTTTTCTGAGTATACTAAGAATAAAATATTTGCAACTGTGAAGTGTCTTCCTTTCTCTTCAGAAAAACTGATGGAACTTATTCTGGAAAAAAAACCGAAAATGACGCAGGAGTTCTGGCTACATTGCAACTAATGAGTTTGGAGTTGTCCCTGCAAAATTGAAAGAAGAGCATCAATCTTATACATCTTAAGGCCAGTGATACAGGCTAAATCTTATGGGTTTTTTTGTCTAATTACCAATGGCCTTGGGCTTTTCAGTTTTTTTTTAGATTAGATTAGATTACTTACAGTGTGGAAACAGGCCCTTCGGCCCAACAAGTCCACACCGACCCGCTGAAGCGTAACCCACCCATACCCCTACATTTACCCCCTACCTAACGCTAAGGGCAATTTAGCATGGCCAATTCACCTGACCCGCACATCTTTGGAATGTGGGAGGAAACCGGGGCACCCGGAGGAAACCCACACAGACACGGGGAGAACGTGCAAACTTCACACAGTCAGTCGCCTGAGGTGGGAACTGAACCTGGGTCTCTGGCGCTGTGAGGCAGCAGTGCTAACCACTGTGCCACCGTGCCGCCCACCATCTTTTGCTGCACACATTCCTCAACTCGCCTCATTAACTGCAGTGTCACAATGCCGTCCATCTCATCGGATTCCATCCCCAAGTTATCGTGCACATTTCCAGAACAGTGCATCATTTAATAGATATCTACCGAAAAACCAGCTTCCCTTGTACCCATGCCATTTGTGAAAAGCCATTGTGCACCTGGGCGAGTGTTATCAATCCAGCATACCTTCTCACTGTCAATGTACTGGCAACAAAATCATGCTGCTCATGCTATATGGCTGATACTCCCTCACACAAACAACCCATTCTTTCACCTCTTTGACATGAACAAGGATCTTCCACCAGTTTAATGTTCTCACCCTTCTCCTCAGATGACTACTCTTATTCTCTCAGCTCCTCAGCATTCAGCACATTACCTTGCAGCCTGCTTCAGTTATGCAGAGGATAGCATACTGGATACTTTTTTCCAGATTATATTGGAGCACTCCCACCAATTCTCAACTGCTCCAAGCTGCAGAATTGCATTTTCATCAACTCTGTCATCTGTTTCTGGGTGCAGAATGTGCACCAGCTTGGTGAAGGTGCCACACTGGTTGTGTGAGCAACATACTGCATCAAAAGAAAAGTGCCTGCCATGCTCTGACACCCTTCCCATCTCAATCCCACATCAATCGATTGATTATGGTCACTGGAATCCATCATCATGCTTATACTATGTATGATGTAGGGATGTTTTCTTCCTCCCTCAGCACCAGAGGGAATTTCACAAATTGATGGGATGCTTTTGGTCAGCATTCACATCCTTTCAATTCATTGCCATTAACTTATGCATTACTGAGTTGGCAATGTTAGATTTGCAAAGTCTATGAAATGGTGAAATTCACTTCAATAAAAACTTGGGAAGAAGAAGATAGCCTCATGTTGACCATCTAACCACTGCTGTAAAATTCCATTTAGCCCTTTATAAAATAAAATCTGCCAACCTTACAGGTTTGTCCTAAATGTGACTTCAGGCTCACAGCAACACGGTCGCTAAGAACTTTTCTTTTAAATGACATAATGCAAATTGCCTTTGATCAGCATATGAAGCCTATGCACATTCATTCTATATCCATTTAAAGTGGAGGAATAAATGATTGCAAAATGAAGCTGCAGTTTGCAAGCACATTCCTCACGTATTTGCCCCTTAGATGTTTTATCCCCAAGAGACATGGATTTAACTTTTTGCCCAAAGTGGTGGACAACAGCTGCCATCCTGGGCATTGTCCCAGTCATTTTCCTGTTGCACTTCACACACAGACAACAGAAAGTAATGCCAGGGAATGCAGCTCACAGTGGGCACCGTCAGCATGTGGCTCTGCCAGATCGCCAGAAAAGAGTCTCCAAATTTGCCTTTACTTAACAATATCCTGACAGCCCATTTTCATCCATCCTTCATGCGGAGTATCACCACAGTGAAATTCATCCCCAGCTGTCTTCTGACCCTGGCATTACATCTTAATGAGGCTCTCTTTTGTTCTGTGGAGGTCATGGTGATGTTCACTGTCAGCAATCAACCCTTCCATAGCCTACCATGCCTGAGAGGATGGTGAAGGCAGGTACTCTCACAACATTTAAGCAGCACCTGAATGAGTATTTAAAATACCAGGGCATGACAGGCTACGGGTAAAAAATGAGGTCTGCCGATGCTGGAGATGATGAAGGGCTTATGCTCGAAACGTCGAATTCTCTATTCCTGAGATGCTGCCTGGCCTGCTGTGCTTTGACCAGCAACACATTTGCAGCATGACAGGCTACGGACCAACTGTGGGTAAATGGGATTAGTGTGGTTTGATGTTTGTTGGTCAGCATAGATGTGGTGGACTGAAAGGCCTGTTTCTATCCATTGCACACACCTCACTCACCACCTCCATCCATTAAGACATACGTGGTAACATTCCTACACTTTACTGCAACCTCATAAATGTAAAATTGTTGCAAGCCTCACTGTCACATTTTAAAGCTTGAACACACTTTTAGCCATTTACCATGACAGCCACTTATCTAAGTAGATTGTACAGCACTCCTCTTTCAGGGAGAAGGAAGTATACAACGCAGACTGCAGAAATGTAAAGAATGGTGAAATAAATGCCTGCAAATTCTAATTTCCAAAGGGAAGACAATGATCATGACTCATAGAAATGGACTTGGTGTGGCTAAGGCCATGCTGCATCTGAAGACAAAGATGATGATAGTGGCCACATATTGAAAACTCTGCCCCTTATTATAATTCTTCCACAAAAACTTAATCGTTTTTGACTTGCAAGCTGTAGATTGTGCCTGCACCAACTTCTTAGTTTCTCCTAAACATAACTAACCTCTCATCCTGGTTCCATTTCAGATACTCATGAATTGGGGTGGCACGGTTGCTCAATGGTTAGGACTGCTGCCTCACAGCACCAGGGATTCAGGCTTGATTCTAGCCTCAGCGACTGTCTATGTGGTGTTTGTACATTCTCCTTGTGTCTGTGTGGGTTTCCTCCAGGTACTCCGATTTCCCAGTGTCTTCCTCCCACAGTCCAAAGACGAGCAGGTCAGGTGAATTAGTCATGCTAAATTGCCCATAATGTTAGGTGCATTAGTCAGAGGGAAATGGGTCTGGGTGGCTACTCTTTGGAGGGTTGGTGTGGTCTTGTTGGGCTAAAGGGCCTGTTTCCACATAGGGAATCTAATCTAAACTAACTGGAAGCCGTCAGGCAATGGCAGAAGAATAAGAAGAAAATGAAATGAATGGACATTGTCAACTGACTTCAAATTGCAGCCAGCTGCTAGATACTAACACTGTGCATTGATTTTGGAGACAGCACTGAGGTGGGGTCTTCACATGGTGAGACATTAGGTTCAAGGTGCACAGGATGTAGAGCTGAGGGAAAGGTTAGTACAGTTGCGAGCCAGCATCTGAGCCATACCAGAAGTATGTCAGAATCGAAGGTTTCTTGTGGTCAATGTGAATGAATATAATGGAGCCTATTTCCAACATGTCACAGGGTTTTGTGTAGAACTTTCAGACCTTTCCTTCCAAGGGGAAAATCATAGAATAACACATGAAAGCAGGCCATTCAGCCCATCGAGTCCACACCGACCTACTGAGTGGCATCTCACCAAGACCTACCTCCCACACTATCCCTGTAACCCTGCATTTCCCATAGCAAACCCACCTAGCCTGCACATCCCTGGATACTGTGGGCAATTTAGCATGCCCAATCCACTAAACTGCACATTTTTAGACTTTGGAAAAGTTGTGGCCAACTCAGTAACAAATCTTATGGACCCAGCCATAATGCAGTATTTGTATTTCTGATCTCTCAACTTGCATTCTAGTGCCTACCATCTGGAGGCCAAGGTGGAAGCTCAGATTGAAGCCATGTAATCAGTTTATTGTTGACAGTTAATTAATTGTGTTACATTGTATGCATGGTGACTCAATGATGCTCCTCTGTCACTTTAGTACGATTAGCTCAGCTTCCTTTAAAGATTTTAGTTTTTTGTTACCGTGTATCACTGGGGCCTCTTTCAGATGAGGCAATTGGTTCCTCTTATTGGCAAACCTTCTGGTTAATTAAAAGAGATATTTATAGGAGCAGCATCAAAGAGATGAAAATAGGAACAGACAAACTGTGGCTGTTGAACTAGAAGGTCTATGTTTGTAATGTGTATCCCAGAAATAAAAGCCGATAAAGGTGTTGTAAACATTGGCTTCAGTTCTGTCCCTTATTAACTGGCACTCTGGAACCCAGTACCTGTTGCAAGACACAGCATAGTGCCATGTAAGCTCATGGCTACAGTTACCAGTATTCAAAGCTATTGATGCTGCTACTTAACTCCAAGCAATCTATCTTCCAACAGATTTTTAGGATTCCTAAGTCATCACTGTAATTAACAATAGGTTTATATTCAAAACTTCACGATCTGCTGTTGTTGTTAATTTGAACCTATATCCTCAGAATTTGTCATCATGGGCATCTCAATTGCTTGTCCAATTACAATACCACCACATCACCATCTTTTCTATGTAGGCCTTTCAAGATGATTTCTGAGCTTGACGTTCAAACAACATGCCTTGGGAAAATAAAGACTGTACACAAGGGGATAGATACCTTTTGTCAGTATTTTTAAATAACACTTTTTGAAGTTACCTAGTGACGAGATCCAAAAAGTAATGCTATCAAGACAAACAAACAAATGTAGGCCAACAGAGATACTAGTGCTTTCATTTCCAAAGATTAGGCCTTGCATCAAGATAAGACAAATCACAATGTTCCAACAATTTACATACATCTTTTTTCTTGAAAATTGACCTTAAGTGGCTTTACATAATGGAAAATTACTGTGAAGATGGAAGAAAAGTAGACACTTTTCTGGGTTGATTCAAATCATGGTTTAAACAAAAGCCACAGAATATAATTGGGTTTTCTGCTTCCACAAAAAAAAGTTTCATCAGACTGTGTGGTGTGTTATTATAGTAAATTGATTATAGACAAGAAAAAGAATAAGTAGTGGAAAACTTCAGATATTTACTACTGAGAGGAGATGCCAGCTCCCTGGTTGAGGCTGGGAGAAAACCTAACCAAGCCTGACCAGGCTGAGAAAATGTCTCCACTCAATTGAAATGGGCACATTGTGTGAGAGTATGTTGAGTAGATGAGATAGTAGAGCATTTTAACACTAGATGTAGTTGAATCATTTGCCTGGACTAGGAGTAATATAATATTATTGAAGGATTTATTTGTTGGGATAAGCTGATGATTTTTAACAAAATAAGTCTTGTTTTCTTTTCTACTTTAACCTTGTAAATCTGTAAACATTTTCTGTAAATATGTGCCCATTTTAAATCTATAATCAATTGAAATAAATTAGCCCAATACAGCATAAAATAATTTTGAGGAGTTATTATTCATTCTTTTGTAGATTAGATTAGATTAGACTTACAGTGTGGAAACAGGCCCTTCGGCCCAACAAGTCCACACCGACCCGCCGAAGCGCAACCCACCCATACCCCTACATTTACCCCTTACCTAACACTACGGGCAATTTAGCTTGGCCAATTCACCTGACCCGCACATCTTTGGACTGTGGGAGGAAACCGGAGCACCCGGAGGAAACCCACGCAGACACGGGGAGAACGTGCAAACTCCACACAGTCAGTCGCCTGAGTCGGGAATTGAACCCGGGTCTACAGGCGCTGTGAGGCAGCAGTGCTAACCACTGTGCCACCGTGCCGCCCACAGTTCATGATTGAAAATTAGCAACAAGCAAAATGCATGTTTTACACAAAATAAAATGTCTCACATGCAGCACTACTCCATGTCAACTTCATCAACTTAAGACAGAAGTAGAAAATTCACAGCACATCTACATACTCAGCAACAGCCAGTTTAAAACAATCAGAGCATAATCAGAGCATATTGATCCCATTGTTGAGGTTCCTTCCCACTGCTGTACACACCTTTTGCTTACTACGCTTTGTTAAAAGGTGCAAGCTGAAGCACTTGAGTCAAAAAAAGCACTATTGATGTCAAGTTAATGTTTCTTGCTGGCTGATCTCACAATTCCTCTATTCTGCATAGTTCTGGTGCATGATCCTCATGGATAACTCATCCTCAACTCAATGGCATATAGGAAGGACTGCATCAGAAATGTGTATGTGTGACACAAATGACATTAGGAACCAAAGCAATACTCATACAAGTGAAAATGTCACAATTGTTATGGAGTAGAAGCAGCTATTTGGCCCAGCAGGCTTAAATTGGCAGTATTACCTGGTGCCAATCTCCTGCCTTTTCTCTATTTGCCTGCAAATCATTTCTTTTCAAATAATCATCCAAAGTTATAATATGGAGTTGAATTATGAATTATAATTTTCAAACATTATTACCATGAAGGGTGCAGGTATGCAGGGAGAACTGTCTCTAAGGAAAAGTGAAATGGGTAATCACTCCAGGTGCTGTGCTTGAGTGGTAGTGCCCCATACGGAGATCTTTGGCAACATTGCTACATTCTCATTTAGAAGTGAAAGAAGGCCATGAAAGGGATAATGTTGAATGGTAAATCACAGCAAAATCTGCAAACCCAGAGGTATTCTTTTGCAGAATGGAAGGAAAGTTGGAGAGGCACAGGATTGGCACAATAACATTTGTCCCAGGAATTTGGGGGGCCCCATATGGTATGATTTTCCCTAGGCCCCACAGTCTCCCTTGAGAGAGCTCTAACTGCAGGCACACTGTTAACCACGACAGGGCATAAAGAGAAAACAAACATGGCCTAGCAATCCCTCTAACTTGATAGTTTTCATTTTAACAGACACTGAACTCTCAGAGCATGACACTGTAAAACTTTGAAAGGTGTGATATGGCCAACACATGCTACAGGGAACATCTCTCAATGACTCAAATATGAATAGAATGTTTTATCTAATTGTATTTCCTTCTACAAAGGGTAACATTGGTAGTTACCCTTCTGCAAATTTGCACTTTTTTTCAAAACATATTAATTTTAAATTAACTGCCTTCATTCCTCATCAAGTCATTAAGATACCTCCTGGTCTGTAATTCTTTCTTCGTATTGCTTTGCTTTTATAATTGCAAATCATTTGTCTCTCTCTGTTCTTTCTTCACTACATCTAATAGATTAATCAATAAGCATTTTGCAGGTTGAGTCAGATAGGAAGGTAAACTGTTAGCATTTTGCTGAGATCTGCAAAAGGGAAGCAGGTTATCAAACAATAACAGTGCAAGCAATGCTATATTTTGTCTGTAAATTGATTTTAAAGGTGCTATCCCTTCACTCAAAGAAATATTAGTGGTCCAAATTGTTTTCATTTTGTTACCATCATACTGTGTTTGAACTTTTACAGATGACTGAAGTGGCTGCTGTAGCTTATTACATTTTAGTGTTTAAGATATATAGATATTACAATATTAGACCTTTCTCAAAGACAGCCACAAATCTTGTAGACACATTGGATACTCAATGTATTTCAAAGCTCATGGATCTTTTCAAATTTACTATCTTGTTTAATGAAACTTGATCAGTAATTTAGGAAAATAGAATTGAAAATGATGAGTAGAGAAAGGGTGGCATTTAGCTCCAAAGATTCCCAAAAATATTTGGAGAGAAAGAGTGGAAATAACAGAGACAGAAGGCAAGTCAAAACAGAGAAAGAGTGTAAATAACAACACATAGAAGATGATGGAATATATAGGAAATAGAGTAACTGTGTAAAAAGGAAGAAAACAACAGCAACAGAAGAAAAATTAACTGTCACTTTGCATTATGGAGCTTGAGCATTGATAAAAAGGAGGCAAGGTGCTGATGCCTTTCATCTTGTAGTCATCAGGATACTTTGATAGTTCTTGCAAAGGAAAGGGAAAATACATTTTATACCATATGAAAATAATATGCTGATTGGTTGACAAATTGACTCTGATTGATAGAGATGTTGCCATGGAAAAAAACGCTAGTAAATCATAACTGATGCTGCCTGAACTGCTGTGCTCTTCCAGCACCACTAATCCAGAATCATAACTGACTGCCAAGCTTTGTTTAAATTTTAAACTAGGCACATTGACTCTGGTCAAGGCAAGAGCCAGGTAAGTGAAACAAAGAATGGCTGTTACTTATTTTATTTAGTAACAGGCATAATGTTGATAAATGTTTTTTTCTATCTGCAAAGAACAGGACCCTGTCTATTAATACATGCAAATTCCAGTATTCAGTCTTACAACCTTCCATCTTTTTGCAATCAGTGTCCACTTGCCAAAAAAACTCAGCACAGTATCTCATGTAGTACAAACATAGTTTTCTCCTTACTTTTGTATTTCTTTGTTCTGGTGAATGCAAGACAAAACGTTTTGACAGAGGTGCATCAATTTTCCTTCTGAGATGCAAGAGGAATTCATTGACATGTTAGATTTGTTTTGATTTGCTTGATTTATTGTCATGTGTACCTAAATACAGTGAAAAGCTTTGTTTATGAGCAATACAGGCTGATCATAGTAAGCAAGGACACAGGGTGAAAAAAAACTTATTCAGAGGCATACAGGTTACATCACACAGGGCGTGCACTGGGCAAGATAAACATTAACTTTGGATAATGCTGATCTAGCTGGAGAGTCCATTCATCATTCTTATAATGGCAGGGAAAAAGTTGATTTTAAACCTGCTGTGGATAGTATTCAAGCTTCTGTATCGTCTGCCTGATGGAAGAAGTTGTTGGGTGCAATTGGTCTTTGATGATGTTGGCAGCCTTTTCGTGGCAGTGGGCCATGTAAATGAGGTCCATGGATGGGACATTTGCTTCCTTGATGGGCTGTATTGGACACACAACATTCTGTAATTTCTTATTGTCCTGGGCAGAGCAGTTGCCATACCATGCTGTTATGCACCCAGACAGTATGCTTTCTACAGTGCATCTGTAGAAATTGGTGAGCAACCTTGTGGACATGCCAAATTTCCTGGGCTGCCTGAGGAAGAAGAGATGCTCTTGTGCCTTCTTGACTGTCACATCTATGTGTAAAATCTAGGACAAGTTGTCAGCTGTCATAACTCCAAGGAACCTGGCACTCTCCACCCTCTCAACCTCCACTCTGTTGATGTGGATGAGGGCATGTACTTCTTCCTTCTTTCAGAAATCAATGAACAATGCTTTAGTTTTGCTGACATTCAGAGAGAGGTTGTTCTCACTGTACCATCTCCTTTCTGTATTCTGACTTGTCATTGTTTGATATCCATCCTACCATGGTGGTATCGTCAGCAAACTGGTGGATGGCATTCATTTGGAATTTGGCAACACAGGGAGAACAGTAGGTGTACAGGAAGTTCAGCAGTAGCCTGAGAATGTATTCCTGGGGGGGCAGTGTTGAATGTAATTGTGGAGAAGGTTAAGTTGTCTATCTTCATGGATTGCGGTCTGTGGGTCAGGAAGCTGAGGATCCAGTTACAGAGGGCGGAGCCAAGACCTAGGTCTCGGAGCTTTGAGATCAGTCTGGAGGGGATAATGCTGCTGCAGGTGGAGCTGTAATCAATGAGCAGGAGTCTGACATAAGTTTCCTTGTTATTCAGATGTTCCAGGGATGAGTGCAGGACTACGGAAATGGAATCCAATGTGGACCTGTAAAGTCGGCAGACAAATTGCGAAGGATTGAGGCAGACTGGGAGACTAAAGCTGATGTGAACCATGACCAGCCTCTCAAAGCACTTCAACATTATGGAGGTCAGAGCCCACTGGGTGGTAATCATTAAGGCATGTTGCATGTGTTTGCTTGGGTACAGAGATGTTAGTGGCCCTCTTGTAGCAGGTTTAAAGGAGGGAGAGGTTGAAGATGTCGATGAATACCTCCACCTGTTGGTCTGCACAGGGTCTAAGTGCTCAGCGAGGGACTCCATCCAGGCCCACCACTCTTCTTGGGTTGATTCCCTGAAAGATTGACCTGACATGTGCAGCAGTGACAGTGGGCACAGGAGCATCTGGGGCTGTTGCAGCAGGTGACACCATGCTGCTAGCATTCTGCTCAAACTGGATAGAATGCATTGAGTGTATCAGGGAGGAATATGTCTCTGTATGCTAAATTGATCTGCTTCATTTTGTATCATTTTGTTATATTGTTTAGGCCTTTCCCCTAGTGATGGGAGTCTGGATGGTTGATTTGGGCCTCTAACCTGGACCGTTACTGTCTCTTGGCATCCCTGACGGTTTTGTGGAGGTCATTTCTGGGTTTTCTGTATAGGTCTGGATTGTGTGACTTGAATGCTGCATGCCTGGTCTTCAGTAGGGAATGGATTTCCTGGTTTATCCAAGGTTTCCGGTTGAGGAACACCCCAGATTTACTTCATTGGTACACAGACCTCCATGCATTTGCTAATGAAATACACGACAGTGGTGGCAATCTCATCTAGGTTTTCTGCTGAGTACTTGAATTTGCTCCAATCCAACCATTCCAAGCAGCCCCAGAACCTGCTTACGGCGGACATTTCATTGCAGCATTTAAACATTTATTTTAAATTAGATGGAGATGTTAAATTATTACAAAAATATTTTGAAAGAAAGATAAATAAGCATAAATTGTACCTTTGAACAAGAAATTATTGAATTATATTGCAGAATTTATTTTATAGGAAAACAGCAAAAGATATAAATAAATCAAGTCCATAATCTGCCTCTCAAATATTTTTATGCAACTTCCTTCTATAATTTGACTCTTCAAGAATCATGACCATGATAGTAAACATATACTTCTCTCATTTCTACCCCGAAGGGGTAGGACGACCAGCGCTCACACTGGCACAAGGCGGCAGAAAATACCAATACCAGTTGTATATTTACATGCATCAAACTATTTCAGTTGACAAAAATAAATTTTAAAGGTTCAAGTTCACTCCTCACAGGTCCCTTTAGAAGCTCCTCAAAAAGCCAAGGGAGCTGTTAATTAGCAATGAGCAGATTTCTAACATTGTAAGGGTCTTTTGAAAATTGCAAACTGTTCTTAGTAACCCAAGACAATTTCCAGGATTGTAATATACAAGTCTCACCTGCATGAAGTTCCAACCTTGTTACAATCTTGCACTTGGTGCAGAAAATAATTGTAATTTTCTGGGTGGGATTCAATAAAGACTCCATATAGTTGAACCATCATTTCCTTCCTATTGTCATATGGCTTATTCAGATAAAGGTCAACTCTCCAGGCCATAATGTGATAGTGATCAGTAGAATGTCAGATGGCATCACAGGAAGTGATGTTGGATCATCTATTATTAAGCATGTAGCAGAACTTACTCCAAGATAGTCTTATGGGGATTTCTGTCTGCTCTGTACACAAAGCTATATTTTATGTTTGTTTTGACTAAATGTTAGTTGCTTCCAGATTTTTAGAGGGTTTCTCTTGTGAATGTTATTGAGATCTCTCACTACAACTCTCCACCCTATCCTTATGGGTTCATCCCACTTTCATTATTGTAGTCCTACCTTACCACATCCCATTTCTAGAAGAATTTATGTAGTGTCCACCAAATGACTCACATCCTTGGCATCTGCGCCAAAGTAAAAGGCCACTGTGCACCTAGAAAAGCACTATCAAGGCTGCCTTCTACACTCTGTCACAGTTCAGTTACTGGCACAATAGTGGGAATGTCACATTTGGAACATTTGACAGCATAGTCTGGTGAGCATCTTAGTGCCATGTCTCCACAGCTGGCTGAGGAAAAAATACCGCAGGTCATTGCACTCGGAGTACTCTTGGAGGCCAGGGACCCACTTAGCCCCAGGTGGGAGGTGTCAGAGACCTTGTCAGTATGCACAGGGTGAAACAGGAACTGCAGACAAGTATGTGGGATGCATAGGTCCTCATAAACCAGGGGCTGCAGGAATAAAGCTACATTGCAGATACCTAGCATCTGTTTTTTATCTGCCTGCCTCAGAAGGTTGGTAGCTGCTATGGACAGCCAGGCCCAACACTGTCAGGGGCTGCTGGAGAGACACATACTTGCATTCCATTAGCCCAGACACTGGTCCTCAGCACCAAGGTGTGGAGATAAGAAGACAGCCTCATGAGCACTTCTTGCTCTCCTTCCTCACTAGGAGACAGGGCCTTGCTAAAAGGCCTCCAGTTGCACAAGGAACAAAACACACCCTGTCCTCTCAGCAGACTCCATAGGTAGCTGGAGCCTTCATCTCCTTCTTGCCCCTCCTTCCATCCTTGGAAGTTGAAGTCTAGGAGGATCCAAGACTCTCAATACTTCTGGGTAGTCCAAACACAAACACCCCTAGTATTGCCTAACCAAACATCCAAGGTCAATTACTGAGCAAGCACCTTCCACCCCAGTTGTGGAACCTGGGATAATTCAAAGAGGGAAAGAAAGAAAAAGAACTTTCAGGGCACTATGGTAGCATGAGTCTCAGCACACTATGTATTACATATTAAGTTCGGATAAATTTGGTTTTGTACTAGATTGTTTGTTTGACACTCTCTGTATGGATCTAAATAAAACTTTCCAGCATGATGCCCTTCATGTCCATGTAGGTTAATGTCTAAGCTGAGACCCTGCTGAAGCTTGTGGAAGCAAGATGAACCAGCAGTATATTGGGCAATGGATTGTGCTGGCTCCATTGCTCCTCTTGATCAAACATCCCTCTTATTTTCCTGGTCCCCCGGTGTAAAAGTATTCATGTGAATTAATTAGTCAGTGATATCTAGCGCAGAGAAGTATACAGTATACAGTGGGCCAATGCACTAGCATCGCCAAGGCTGGGGTGCCAGCTGATCTGTGTCCTGCACAATGTTTGTGTTTAACATTATTGCCATCTCAAGGGCGTCAAAATATTGGACCTTGCAAACCCTCTCTCACAGGTCAATTTACTGACAGTGTACACTCTGGGTGTAGTTGTAGCAATTTTCTTTGTAGTTTCGATTTGGAGAATGATGGAAGGTGACAGTAAGTTCACTTCGGGGCAATGGTGCCCAACCGCTACCTCTTTGTGAGTCCCCAAATATCGAGATCAATTCCTGGTAGCTGTTTTTTTTAATTTCATCAGATTCACATCTCGCTAAGTGCCCACCTAAATCACCAACATGAGCCTGCACCTGCTCACCTTTCCCTCCTGGCATATGAAACCAGGGTACTCCTGGTCATGGACAAACATTTCTTCTGCATGACTCCCTTCTCACTTGTGCTTTATCATAACTCTCAAACTGATGGAGTCATCCCTGCTTCACAATTGTCAACCTTCAATCCCTATGAAATGGTGCCTTCCCACTGCAGCAATTTCCCTTGTTTCCCTACCACCTGCAAGTTTTCTGCAAGGACCTAACAGGCTGAGTGTGGTCATCCCTTTGAACAATCTGAGAAGCCAGCCCTTGAACTGAATTTTCCAGACCAATGACTGATGGCTGTGTATGTCCACAACTGCTCTCCCCTCCATGGATAGGCTGGTATGAAGCCACAGGGCAGATCGTGACCACTCCCTGAACTGCAAATGCATGGATCCCCCAAGCAAGAAAACTGTGACTAGACACTTAACTGAGGCCTGGAATGGTAAGGAAAGCTGCCCTTCACTGACTATGCTCCCTTCCCCATGCCTGCCTCCCCAACCACCACTCTGACTGATAGATAAGACTGTTCCCCTAAGAGTTTGAGACAAGGCTGTCAGCATGGTGTGCATACAATGTGTTTGCTGTGTAAGCTGCTGGAACCATGGTGCAGGTGTCAGATTAATTTAGCATACTGCTATACAGCAGGATGTACCCCGCTTGACTAAGGACTGCAGAGCAGCAGGACAAGCTGTTTGGTTATGTGACTGTCCTAATTGACACAGCAAAATGAGGCATCTATAAGCACCTGGATAAGAGCTAAGTGAGTGACCATTAATTGAGAAAGTGAGCAGTCCTGAGCTGCCACCTGCTAGAATCCATAAATTGGATGCCTCTCTGTGTATTCAAAATGTCCTTGCAGCAGCATTTTAATGCTTGTTGTTGGTGCACCCTCCCATTCAGGTCTGTGTTTCCTCAGCATCCTGCAAGTGGATCAGAGAAATGCCGTGAGGACCCTGAGGGGGGGTTGGTAAATATCAGACTCCAAGTATGTGAATGAGCCTGAAGCTCAAGGATCATGCCTTGTGGTACGTGTATGGAATGAGCTGCCAGAGGATGTGGTGGAGGCTGGTACAATTGCAACATTTAAGAGGCATTTGGATGGGTATTTGAATAGGAAGGGTTTGGAGGGATATGGACCAGGTGCTGGCAGGTGGGACTAGATTGAGTTGGGATATCTGGTCGACATGAACGGGTTGGACCGAAGGGTCTGTTTACATGCTGTATATCTCTATGACTCTATAAATGCTGTTTGGGGCAGAGCAAAACAGAAATTCTTCATAGCAAGCAATTAATTGAAGTTGCCAAGTACCCATTCTGACTTCCAGGTAAAAAATGTTTGATCTCCAGTCTGCTCCCATTGGGCAGCACAACAGGAAGCTGCATTTTAATGAGGTGATGTGTGCAGTTAATATGGTTATTAGCAAACAATAATGTCCCTTAATAGACAACAAGCTGCTGCTGCCTAGTAAGTATCTCACCTCAACACCCAGAACTTACTTAAAAGATGCTGTGAGTTGTTCCAAACATTGAGATAGGCCTCGCTGGACTGCTACATTTCTCACTACAGCCCACGACATTCATGCCCTGTAAAATGCTACCCATAATTCTTCCAGGTTCTTGAGTTGTTTGTTATCCCATCCATCTAGTAAACTGACAAGAAATTCCATTTGCATGCTCAATGACTTTGTGCAGCCAACATAACTCGGTCAGAGTTGAATTGAAAGTCAGGGTAAAATCATTTCTCCCAGTTCTTTCATATTTCCATCATGTGTGCTCCTGGTCTTGGCTTCACCAGCATTTCAAAAGACCAAATAGCAGCAAGCCCAGATAATGGCTAATCCTTCTTCCATTTAGTAAAGTAGTTTCGTTCTTCCAGAATTCATAGACGAGACCCTTGCCCTGGGATCCCTTGCCCTTGACATTGCACCCAGTACCTCCCCTTTCAGGGCAACTTTGTCTGGGAATGATTCCTGCTCCCCTCTTTCTTTTGGTGCATTCACAGAACATGGATGTCCCTGACCAGGTTAGCATTGAATGCATGTCCCTAATTGTCCTTGAAAAATGGTAGTTAGCCTTCTTTTTGAAAGCAACTGATTTTTTTTAGATTAGATTCGCTACAGCATGGAAACAGACCCTTCAGCCCAACAAGTCCACACCGATCTGCCAAAGAGCAACCCACCCAGACCCATTCCCCTATATTCACCCCTAACTAATGCAACCAACATTATGGGCAATTTAGCATGGCCAATTCACCTAACCTGCACATCTTTGGACTGCAGGATGAAACCAGAGTACCCGGAAAAAACCTGCGCAGACACAGGGAGAATATGCAAACTCCACACAGACAGTTGCCCAAGGCTGGAATCGAACCAGCGTTCCTGGTGCTGTACAGCAGCAGTGCTAACGACTGTACCATCCCACTTTGTGTGTTGAATAACTTGTCAAGGTAATTAGGAATCATCCCCAATGATGTAGGTCTAGAGTTATGATCAGGATCGATCTGGCAAGGACAGCAGATTTTCTTCCTTGAAGGACAAGAAAAATTCAAGTTGGTTTTTGCAACAGTAGTTTCACAGATCCCATTAGTGATTCTAGTTTTTTATTCCAGATTTGTTTAAGTGATTGAACTACTCAGCTGTGATGAAGGAGTGTGAACCTACAAGCTGTTCCCCAATCACATCACCAACCTGATCCTCTGAATTTGAGTCAGGGATACACAGATGCTGAGGCATTGGCAATTTGACAGAATGGCTGGACTAACAGGGAGATGGCAAGGGTACAATTAAAGAGAGTTGGGGAATCTTTCTGGGTCTGGAAGAGAAGCTAGCCCAGAGGAATCCTCTGCTTGCTAAATGTTGAGAGTTAAGCTCTTCTGGCCACTTAGTTGACTGCTGTCTGCCAGTTAGACTTAGCCAGTGAGGGTGCCTGAAGTTGTAGTTTAAAAGATCTTATTTATGCTGGTGATGTCACAGAGCCGTAACCTTTGAATGGAAAGAAAGCTTTCACCCAAGTTGGGTAAGTCATTCTCCTGTGCATGCTTTGAGGTGAGCTAAGATGACTGAAAAAACCTAACCAATGGTTAGATTTAACTTCTCATTTGAAAGACATTTGTTACCCTTCCACTGATAATACACTGTGTTAGCTTTCCAAGTTAAAGAATGATAAACAAGTATAATTCCACCCGGTAAACAACAATTTCACTTGCTTAAAATTGAACCTACTTCTGCATTGAACTGATGAGGACAAATCTGACCACATTGCATACCCCATTGAAGTAAAGACCTTCAATTTCCTTTGGGCTTTTTGCTGGTGCATTGCTCTAACTGGCATAATGTTGTTCATGAGGCAGAAACCAGAGAGCATTTTGGAGCAACAAACCTAGTTGATTTCACCCTAACATAGGCTGTTAAGTGTATTTATTGTATTTTTATAGCAATCATAGGCAAAGTGTGCTGACTGAGCACAAACCTAGGATCAAACCGGAGATCTACCTGGAAATAATTCAGGTGTTAAAAAAGAATGATTCACAATTGAAAGTTGTTGTCTGCAAAAATGGTTCACAGTCATGTTTTTATGTCGACATCTATGATAGGATAGAAACTGTTACGTTAGCAATAATAATGGAAAAAATGTATCAATGTCAACATTTAAAATGGAAAGAGCCTACCAAAATTATTAATGTAATATAATGGAAACATTGTTTAAACATTCAATCACCTTTGTTGAAAGGACAATTTAATCGCTCAAAATGTTTTGTATGTCTTCTATTACATTTTCAATATCCAAATGATTTTTGAAGTAGATTAGAAAGCAAAAACAACGATGTGCTTGAAATGAATGACTAAATAGTTTGTAACTGTGTTTGAAACCTTCTTTAAAAAGTTTTACTTTAAAGCCTTGGCATGTTTTACATCCCAGAAATGATTTAGAAGAGCCCTTTTCACTGAAAAAACTCAGATATAAGGTCTAGAGAACTATACATCAAAACGTGCTGAAGATGCAGAGTTACACAGCAAATACCTTTTATGACACAAGAAGCAGATCCTCAAAATGTATCAAACCTTTCTTTATGTTGAGTGAAGCTCCTTTAAACTTGTTGAGAAACACACAAGTCATCACAATTGGACTTTTTACATTCAAAACATTGCCAACAATTGAACAAGCAATGTCACCATATTCATAAGTGTTTTGAATTAAACTAACAAAAGAATTTTGGTTAGACTGCACTTGGATTACTGGTCACCATATCACATATAAAGAAATAAAGGCACTGGAGTGAATGCAAACACAGATTTGCATGGACCTAACCAAAACTGTGATGCCATACCTTGAAAGAAGGGAAGAACATTTTCGATCTCTTTTCTCTTGAAATTAGAAGTCTGTGGAATCAGTTTAAGGGAGTTAAAGTCATGAATGGTTTTGATAGAGCAAACAGAGTCCCAAAACACTGGAAACTCTTAATATGGTAAGTGAAAGCAGGTGAGGTTAAAAGTTGAATTAGGATACATTTGGAGGATTATGGCCCACTATAGGCAGAATGTGGAAGCTTTGAAGAAGGTACAAAAGTTTATCAGGATCTGGTCCCACAATCAGAATTTAAAGGAGCTAGAGAGAAATTCATAACCTTATATACTTCAGTAGGTTGCCCCTCAGCCTCCACCACTCCAGTGAAAATAATCCAAGTTTATTCAACCTCTCTTTTTAGCTAATACACTCCAATCCAGGATTATTTGCAGCTTCAAAAACACTTTCCAACTTTTATATTCAATGCCCCAACTGAGGAAGCCAAGCATATCATATGTTCTTTCTACCATCTCATCGATGAGTGTTGCCACTTTCATGTCGCTATAAACTTGCATCCCAAGATCCTTCTGCATATTAATAGACTTCTCTGCATATCAATATCTCACCACACAAAGAATACATGTATGAAGTACTGTAATAAGAGCTAATATAATTTTTAAAAGGGCAGGAAATTTCTAGCTGCATTTACTAGAGGTCACTTTGCAAACAATCAACACAGATTGATGTCTCCCAAATGAATTTACTCGGCTTTTTACTCTTGTTTCCATAAAGCTGATGCTAATTCTTTGAGTGCATAAAATGACATTAAAACATCTTGCTGATTCCTACCCTCGGTAGTCCCATCACATTTTCTGTTTGCTCATGTTTTTCTATTCCATTCAAGTTTTTCTCTGAACAGATTGTGCCACTCAGCAAAAAGGGTTTGCTTCGAAACAAAATGTCACTTTTATTTGGTCTGTTTCCCATGCATTCTTCTTTGAAGGATGTAGTCAGTAACATGAAAAGACACAGATGTCTGCACACAGGTTGCAATACAAAATAAATACATGTCATACACTAAAATGAAACAACACAAGCAAATTTTAGATTACTTACTTAGTGTGGAAACAGGCCCTTTGGCCCAACAAGTCCACACTGACCCTCCGAAGAGCAACCCACCCAGACCCATTCCCCTACATTTACCCCTTCACCTAACAATACGGGCAATTTAGCATGGCCTGTACATTTTTGGACTGTGGGAGGAAACCGGAGCACCCGGAGGAAACCTACGCAGACACGGGGAGAATGTGCAAACTCCACACAGACAGTTGCCTGAGACGGGCATTGAACCCGGGTCTCTGACGCTGTGAGGCAGCAGTGCTAACCACTGAGGAAGCCAAGCATATCATGTGCTCTTTCTACCAAGTCATTAACTCGTGATGCCACTTTTTGGGAAGCAGAAAATTTGTATTCAATTAGTTGGGACCAGATGGAAAATAAATGTCATTCTCTGATAATAAAACATTTGCTTAAGTTGCAATCTTCGAAAATGACAGCTATTTATATTCCTATTGCTTCATTGTTGTTAAAATCCGTGACAGAACATCTTTGAAAAGGTCCCTCAGATAATGATCTTCACTTATTTTTTCTTTGTTAAAATTGCAACTAGACAGCCAAATGTAATTTAGTTTATTTCAAAAATGTGTCTGATAAGGAATATTTCTTCAAGATGTCTCATTATTTGATGACATTAGTTAAATTCTGAACAATCATAAAGCCCAATTTTAGCTCTGCATTCTGGGCATCTCCACTTTTATCCTGCACATTTGAGCAGTCAACTAGGGGCCCCAGAGAAAGGAAATAGGGTCCTTTAGTCTGTAATCAGAATCTGATATTGTTAATAGCATTTGATCTACAATTTTAATCAAAGGGCTCAGCAGAGATATAATGTTGGAGACAGGGATGTAAAGCTTATGGATAATGAATGGTTAGGATCTGCCTGACAGTATAGTAGAGATGAGTTCAATCTACTTTTTCCAAAAAAGAGTTTGATAATTTCCTGATGATTAAAGAAAAATCAGTGCAATGCGGAAGGAGACTAGCATTGGTAAATTGTTCCTGCAAAGGGCCAGTCCAGCTATGATGGACAAAATGGTCTTCTATGCTGTAACAGTTGTATTATTCTGTGTGGGGAGGGACATTGAGCAATAGTGTCTTTCCAGTCTGATCAAATGATCATGCAACTGAAGAATTGAATAAGTAAGTTTTAAAACTTGATTTCTAATTTGTAGGCCAGGACAGGCAGAAGTGCTCCTCCATGACTCGTAATAAGACCTGCCATTTGCTCCCTTCCCTTTGCCCACTGCGGCATGACATTTCACACTTTCCCAAGAAAACAATCTTAGTCATGTTCAAAGACAGCCTTCTCCTTATTACAGGATCCCCACCAGCCCAGAACCAGGATGTACTTGGTTAATCCAAAGAGGACCATGCCGTTACCACAAATTTGATTATAGCCAGAAATGGTTCTGTCCGTATTGGTCCTAGGCTGACATGTCCTACTGCCAAATGCCACCACACATCCACTAGGCTGACAGTTGATCTGGCCTGGTTTATATGGCTCTGTAGAAATTATGGAAATTAGAACATTCAGATTAACTGAGCCTCGAAGTTTCTGCAGTCCCTGAATGCATCATCCGCATCAATGTCATATGCACTATATCTCAATTCTTCTTTAAAATTCGGACTATAATTCTTACCCCAGATTTCCACTATATGTTCATGCAGTTCATTTGAAATCATTATTCAGTGCAGAAAAGAAAAATGACCTAATTTCTCCCACTTCTTCCATCTTAAATAACTAATATCAACTGCCCTGCCAATGAAAATGCTTTCCTCTACATGGCCTGTTAAACTGTTTTAAATGTCCATATTCAGTCAACCCATAGCTTTAAAGGAGGATAGTCCCATCTTTTATGGTCTGTAGGCTCGTTGTTAGTTCAAATCCAATAAGTCTACTCTGCACCCTCTCGAAGAATTGGAATCATACTCCAGCTGAGATCCAGGCAAAGCTTTATAAATGTTTCATAGAATGTCTTCATCATTTATATTCTATGCCTGCATTATGATGGCAAATTGTCTTTCTTCAAAATCTTTATCATCTTGTCCTGCCACATGTAACCACCATGATTAAAGACATTGTGACAAAAATAAATAAAACTTCTGATATATTAGGAAAATAATTAAAGAATTTTGACCTCTTAGGAGGCACTTGAATGGTCCCCACATGCCCCTGCATTTCTAAGAAAGGATGTTGTATCTCAAAAAGATACCTAATAATAGCACGTTTAGGCGTTCAAGAGTCCAGTCACAACGAAGAAGAAATTTTGGTTCAAAGATAGCAGGAATGAGCACATGACCCTTTCAGATAGTTTTTCAAAGGAATTTATATTTATTTCCTCACCTGTACTAATGTTTTGTATGCAAATTAATGGTGGTTATGGTAACAATGTTAGCCTTTTCAAATCAGTTCCTATTGGTCCTAGGCTAGGATGTCCCACTGCTAAATGCCACCTTATACCCACTAGCTTGATTGTTGATCTGGCCTGACTTATGTGGCACTATAGAAATTATGGAAATTAGACTATTCCGATTCACCGAACCTTCCCTGGAAGCATCATCCACATCAAGATCATATGTACCATATCCCATGGTCTCATATCCCACATACAAGGGTTTGCTTTTTCGAACAAAGCAAATAATTATTAATAACTTATGTTCTTATGCGGCTTGACTTTATGGTCTCCCCACTGGGCATGTTTTATGTATGGTATGCACTGCCTGGAAACATGGTGAAGGCAGGTACAATTGAAGCATTCAAGAGGACATTGGATGATTATTTGGATGGAAATGCTGTGCAGGGATATAGGGTGAAAGCACTAAGATTGGCACTAGGTAATAGAAATAGGGCTGAGTGGCCACTTTCTGCATCGTAACAGTGTTGTGATATTGAGGCCTTTAACTCCCCAATTAATTAGCCATTGGCAGCCTCATTCTGCCTCCATTGCCATTGGGCTCCAAAACCCAACTCTAACCCTCAAACCTCCCTCCCCATGGTCTCTCATGCATTCCCACCCTAAATACTGAAGACCTATGTCACTGTCTTCATCCTGGCTCTTCTGGCTAGGCTATCTTTGCAGTCCTGATAGCACTAACTGCGAAATTCTGGCATTTTGGGACTTGCACTGCTATGGTACAAAGTAAATGGTTGGCAACCCTTGGCATGGGGATCTGCTATACTCCACAAGGAGTGGACTTCCTAAGCCTAATTCCACTGCACCCAGCATGGTATTGCTGTGGGATAAGCTTCCTAAAAATTCTGCTGACTTGGGTTTGATGTTTTCACAATAAAACCCAATTCATACAAACCGATTAAATTTAATGGATAAAACCAAAATCGTACCAATGCTGGAAATCTGAAATAAAAATAGAAGGTGTCAAAGAAACTCAGCATCTGTCAAGAGAGAAACTGTGTTAATAGTTCAAATCCAGTGTGACTCTTTGTTTCATTTGGGAAAATATTATCCAACTGAAACAAAGCCAAACATCGTAAATTGTGAACATATGTCACAAGAATAGGTTCCGTCAGCTAGGGGAATTTTTTTCCTGACTTCATGGAGTGTGGACGTTGCTGCCTAGATCTGCTGGTTAGATCAATATTGATGGTCATCCCAGGCTGAGTGACTTGCTAGGCCATTTCAGAAGGAGTTATGAGTCAACCATATTACTGTGGATCTGGAGAATTATGTAAGCCAGACTGGATAAGGGTAATCAATTTCTTTTCTAAAAGACATTAATGAACCAAATGGGCTTCAATTAATGACCATTTCAGGGTCATCAATACTGAGGCCTTTTTTTTTATATGATCGATTTAAAACTCCACCAGTCGTTGTGGTGAAATTTGAACTATATAACCACAACGTTGAACTAGACCTCTATATTACAACTGTGCCACTGTCTGCTCTTAATACTAGATGCCTCTTATTTTAAGATAACAACCTGATTTTGAGTTGCAGTATCTGACAAGTCCAAGAGATTATTCCTCGGAAGTGTAGAAATATCCACGACATATTTTCTGTGGTATAAATAGGAAGCATTTGTTTGGCAGTATGATTGCACCAGGCTATAATCCACTCCAGATTTGACTGTGTGCACAGTCGTGTGAATTCAGCGTCACTTTATGCACAAGATTAACTCGGACACAAGGCATAGCTTTAATTTGACAATCACTTCATAACCTTTTACTTCACCCATTTCCAGCTTAAAAACATGACTAAATCCAAACACATCGTACAGTATTGGAAACTTAGCTGAAGCTCAGGAGGAGAATCTGGATAAGTTTTCAGTTTTCTATCATCTCATTCCTTTCCAAATTTTGTGTTGCAAAATGTTAATTAACATATTTTTGCAAAAATTATTTGCATTAATTGCTTCTTCAATTCATGAAACACAAAGGAGTATTTCATTTGATACGTCGTGTTGCTGTCAAAAATTTGCATTCAATAAAATAACATTGAAATGTCATGAATGTAGAGCATTAGGGTTCTGACTGAAGTCTCATTTTGAAACTGCATCAGTTTAAAATATTTGCAATTAACTTCTCCTGCCAATCATGGTGACATCAACAAAATTGTGCTGGCGATCAGTGGGGTACGTTTGGAAGCACAAAGCCTTCAGTACTATTGCTGGAAATTAATCAGGGTCTGTAGTCTTTGCAATATCTAGTGCCTCCCACCACTCCTTAATATCACATATAGTGAATTGAATTAGCTGAAAACTGGTAGCTGAGATCCTGGGGACCACCGCAGGAGGCCAAGATGCTGGCTGAAGAATGTTGCTAACATGTTATGTTTTGCACTGATGTACTGGGTTCTTCCATCATAGAGAATGGGGATATTTGTGGAGACTCCTCCTCTAGTGAACTGTTTAATTGTTGAGCATTGTTTACATTTAGAAGTGGCAGGGCTGCTGAGCTTTGATCTGCTCCATTGGTGTGAATTGTTAGCTCTAACAATCAATTGCAGCCTATGGTGTTTGGAATGCATGTAGTGCTGTTTGGTAGCTGCACCAGATTGACACTTATAGTATGATATCGAGGTGCCTTTGTTCGACTGGGGTGGACAAAGTTAAAAATCACGGAACACCAAGTTATAGTGCAACATTGTTCCAAATTAACCTGTTGGACTATAACCTGGTGGTGTGTGATTTTTTTTTACTCATAGTATCAACCAACACTTTTGCTGGGTTTGTCCTACTGATGGGACAGGACACATGCAGGGTGGTGTTGGTGATGTCTGGGACATTGCCTTTCAGGTATGATTCCATGAGTATGACTATGTTAAGCTATTGCTTGACTAGTCTGCTCTTCCAATTTACACTAGGCCTCAGCTGTTAGTAAACAGGACTTTTCAGTTACTTCCAGTGCCCAGATCAATGCCGGTTGATTTATCTGGTTCCTTTTCTGTTTTGAGACTTCATAGTGAATGATACAACTGAGTACTTGCTCGGCCATTTCAGGGGGCAGTTTAGAGTCAAATGCATTGCTGTGCTTTTGGAGCCACGTGTGGGCCAGGCCGGATTAGGACATTAGTGAACTAGGTGGGGAAAAATTTTTTCATGGCTGTCAGCAGATTCTTAATTCCAGAAAATTTATTGAGTTCAAATTCCTCCATATGCTGCGACAGGATTCAAACCTTGGCTCACAAAACATTATCTGAGTTTCTGGATTAATTTCTAAAGCATTGCATCCCCATAAGGAAGAGTTTTATGTTGGTGAGAAAGGAAAAGAAATATGGAGATTTCAGATGTTAAAAACATCAGCCATAGGAGCAGGTATAATCAGGACAAGAAGTCATCAGACCCATCAAGTTAATGGAGCACACCTGACAAATTCTCCTTCTTCGATTCTTTGCTTAAGTACTGAATATGATCATGGTTGATCTTCAAACTCAGTTCTACATTCCCACTCAGTCCACAAATCCTAAAAATCCCTGAGAGGTAATAAACCCACTTACCCTAAATATACTCAATAGCAGAGCATCCACAACACTTAATATCAAGAATTCCAAAGATTTTAAACCTTGTGAGTAAAAATGTTTTTTGGTATGTCTGAACCAGATGATCATCCGCTTAGTCTGACAGGGAGCCTCTATTTTCCAGATTCCCCAGACTCCTTCAGACTCTTTTAAGGCTTTATTGAGATCATTTCTCATCCTTTTTAATTCCATAGGGGTCCTTCTCAACCTAAACATCAACCAAGTGAACCTTCACCATACCATCACCTCAATTATGGACATCAATACTGTGCACAGCATTCTAGGTGTGGTCTCAGCAAAGCCCTATGTAATTTTTATAAGATTTCCTTCTCCTTGAACTCCAATCACTTTGCAATAAATGCAAACATGCCATGCCAATTGTTTGTTCTGTGTGCTAACTGAGTGCTTATTATATGAACATAACAATGTCTGTTTACCATCTATGTTTAAAATTTTCATGCATTTTGAAAATTTTCTATTCTTCTATTCTTCCTATCAAAGTGAAAATCTCACATTATATTACACCTGCCAAAATGTTCCCTACTAATTAAATACAGCTTATATCTCTTGGTGAGTTCCCCTCGCAACTTATTCTTGATTAGCTTTATATTATCCATAAAACTAAACACATCATCCAGAGTCACTTTATTTCAAGTCAAGAATAAAGATTGTAAATCACTGGAGTGCAGCACAAATCTTGTACTGCTGTATAAAGTAATAGTTCTGCAAAAAATTAATGCTGAAGTTGTATTAACTCTATTGTTCTGTTTATGTAACACATAATCTGACTGGAGACAGAGTTTGACAACAAACATTTGTCAGGAGCAGACATTTTTACACCTCCCAAGTGTCAGAGCAATTATGCGTGACTTGTAATATAGTTGTACTTCTTGCAATCATGCTACAAACCATCTTATTAAATAAGAAAAAAGTCTCTTATGTAAAGACTTGATGATTGTCCATCCTGTAACACTGATTATTGGACAGGTCCAAGATAAAATATAGATTTAAAGAGGATTAGTGGCAGCAAATTGCTTCAAACAACTCTGAACAAAATACTGGCCGGAGGTGGGGAGGCCCTGAGATGAGTAGATGTAATCAGAGTTATATATCTTGGTGAACAATGACACAGATTTCATATAATGATCTCCATCACAGACAGAATGTGATCCAGAACAAAAGAACATTTTGAAGACAAGTGAGTTCATCATTTAACGAGTTTTACTGCTTTAATAACACAGTCAGCAACTGAAACAAAATTAATATAGGGACGGTAGCAGGATAAGCACAGTACTCTTTTGGCAAACATTCATCAAGAAGCTGATAAGAGGCACAGGAATATGAGAGTGAACAAACAGTTAGAAAAGGACAAGCATTAATAAAGGAGGCTTTGCAGGGGCAAGAAAGGCTCTGGAACTAAAGTTAGATGTCATGAAGGGAAAAGGAGATAATTTATGAAAGTGCATGAATAGAAGTTCCCAAAAATGGAACCAATTTTTTCCTGATGCCAATCAAGTGAATTGCTTTGTCCTGGATGTTGTCAAGCTGCATGCTAATTTTCTGTGATTCACACAACAGGTCAAACAGAGGCTCCTGTGTCTCTTAAGTCTGGAATCTCTATTTAAATAATAAGCTGTTTGGTTTATTCTTCTTGTTGAAGTCAACAAGTCCATGTCTAAGGAAGGGCTAAGGATCAGGAATTGTTTTGCAATAATTTTTCTTTTATTTCTTTACATGATTTTGAGAAGACTTGCATTGGCTCCTAGTCAATCAAAATCTAGGTTTTAAAATTCTCTTCCCCTTTTTCATATCTCTCTATGGCCTTGTCCCTCTCTATCTCCGTAATCCTGTCAGCTCCACAATCCTATGACCAACATTCCCTCTGAGCTGCACAGCTGCTAGAGGTTTCCATGTATGCCAATTGACATGGCAATTGACTTCCACACTGCCATGCACAGACCTTGGACATACAGCAGACAAAAAAAGATAGTCAGTGGCATACCTACACTAATTCTGACCTCTTGTGCATACCAAGTCACAACTTCTTCACTATTCCTGGCCTTTTCTTCTGCAATCTAGAATGCCAGAATTCTCTGTCAATACTTATCTGCCTCTCACTCTCACTTTCCTCCTTTAAGTTGCTTATTAAAATCTGCCTTTTTGCTTATGGAGGAAGTGGGGTTAAGCGATCATATTATTGACTAATAATCCAGAGCCCCAGGTAAATGTTCTGGGGACCTTATGAATAAGCCAATCAAGTCTGTAGAATGTCAAATACTGCAGAGTCACCTTGTATGTGTCATGATTGTAACGAAGCCAACCAGCTGGAACTTAAAGAATACGAGTGCCCGGATGGAGACTGTTAATTTTGTCTAATCAGGGAGTCCTGGCTGGCAGATAAAAATGGAGAACATCAGAGAAGCTAACTCCAAAAAGGTAAGACTAAAGTCAAGGACTGTTCATGTGCAAATAAAGGGTCACTTGGTCAGAGGACATTGGCCTCTGGAGTTACTTCAGTGGTGATAAGAGTAAAGCACAATCCTGAAGAAACCCACTTACAACAGTCTTTGTTTGGGAAGATTGACTTATTTGACCCTGCTGTTGAGGACTGGATCCAGTATGTGGAAAGAATACAGAAATATATTTGGGTAAATGACATTATGGCAGATATAAAACTATGCATAATTCTCCTGACAGCTTGAGGAACTGCAGCTTTTTTTATTGTTGGGAGTTTAACTTTCCCTGAGGCACTAGGTATGAAATCCTTGCAAGAATTCTGACACAAAGAAATGTTAAGACCCCAAGCCTTTTCTGATTCTGAGATACTGTTGCTTTTACTCAGCAATTCAAGAACTGAGGAAATCCATATCATGATTTTTTAACATTGACAGAAGCCTGTGATTTTTAGTTTAATTGTTAATGAGATACTTAGGTACCATTTGGTATGTGGGATTAATCATGTATCAAAGCAAAACACTTACTAGCTGAAGCCCAATTGAACTTTATACAGGTGCTACAATTGGCTTTATCAATGGAAAATGCATCAAGTGGAACATAGGAGTTGGAGAGTTTTCTTATAGAAGTGGACACCCTTGTCAGTTCAACTGAACTTACAGAATACCACTTGGGCGCATAGGTAATAAAATAGCCTCACTCAAGACATGCCCTGATCAGGAGGACTCCAAGTCAGCCCACAACAGTACCCCAAAATAAATTCAAGCCTTGACCAAACTTTAAAATGTTCTTCAGGATCCTAGCTGGTAAGCCATTGTAGTTGCTACTACTCTACAGCTAAAGCATCTCCACTACATCTAAACTGAATGTGATAACTCATAGAAGAGTATCCAGGAGAGCTCATACCCTGGAAAATGCACGTTTGTTTGGTTTGGACCAGTTAAATTGCTTAGCAACATTCAAATCAGAACCAACCAAAATAAACATCTGGTTAAGTGGTTCTAATGGAGATAGATACTGGCATGACTATCAGTGACTGCAGAATCATTTATTAAACAAAATTTGCTCTGGACTCCAGCCCTTATTTTTGCACAAGGCTTTAGCTAGGTTGAAAACCTAAATTGTAAATGTTTCCCAGTATAAGGGTACAAGTTCTGTTCCAGTCTCTTATGAGAAGCAGCTGGTTCAGTTACCACCGATTGTAGTAAAAGGCCCAGGACCAAGCCCAAGCTTGATTGGGCAAAATTGGTTACAAGTGATTCACCTAGATTGGTTAAATATGTTTCAAATAGAAAATGGCTACCTGAATGAAGTCCTAATTAAATAGCTGGAAATCGTCCAAGAAGGTCTCACGAGTATTTGATGATCCAAGACCATCTTGCATACTGACCAGAAAACAACCCCATGATTCTGCAAGGCCTACACAGTACCATTTGTCTTCTGGGCAAAAGTAGAGGCAAAAGGCAGAAGGGTATAAAGTGAAAGAATTAAACTTGTCCAGTTGTAGAATGGCCAGCAATGACCAATCGTACCAATTTTCAAGCCCGATAGGTCAGTTTGTAAACTGCTTTTTGTAGCTGGATAAATACTCACGCCCTTGGAGAGAGGATTTATCTGGTGGGGTGGGGGGGGAATCCTTCATGAAACTGGACAAGAGCCATGCTTACTTACATGGAGTCTGGATGAGGATTCCTTAAAATATGCAACAATTAATACCCAACAATTAATAAAGTGATAATGTAGACATTTGGCTTATCTATATAAAATGAGGATGGCTTCTGAATTCTAAAATAATGTTGTTTGACTTTCAGGATAAATGAGAGAAAGCTTAGCCAACATTTACCGTTCTTTGAAGTAAAATATAATTAATAACAGTTCAAATTTAAGCAGCATCAAAAGAATAAGTGATTTGTCCTTTGATGTCTTCTAGAAGAAAGAACAAAGAAACAAATGATTTATCAGACAGATAGCAGCAACAAAGGCATCATTAAACTACCAGCCAACACCTTCAAGCCAGTTGACATTATGGATATTAGAATGGGACTCAATCTTGAGAAATATTTGAATCTCCCACAGGTGGCATTTATTGCCATTGCTCCCAAATGCTCAGCCAATGGAAACTACACACATGACAAAGAAAAACTACCTCAATTAGACTGATAAGAGGATGACTCGCTTGAACAGTGGAGGACATATTGCTGTACCTCTAGATGGCACATATTGGGTGTAAAGGTTGATTGTTACAAACAAAAAAAAAGCAAAATACAATAAATGGTATTGAGATTGAAATTAAACAAATTTAATTGAAAAGTAAGATGCAATTATAGATTGTACATAGTTTTGTGCAATTCTACAAGTTTATGCATAAAGGAAAATGAATTAATAGTTCGCTTACTCCAGAAAGGATGCATCCTAGGTTAATGAAGGAGGCAAGTCAGTAAAATTACAGTTACTCTAGCCATAATTTTCCAAGCATCATTTGGTACGGGGATGGTGACAGATGTGGAGAAGTAGAAATCATGTACCCTTGATTAAAAAAATCTGCCAGTCAGTTCAACACTGATCATAGGGAAATCTTGCAGATGGTTTAATCTGGGTGGAGGGATGAGGTCACATGCAGTGGCTGCAGAACCACTGAGAGTTCCACCTCACCCTCTTAGTGGGAGGCCTATCACAGTAAGTGCCAATGAATGCCCTCGAGCACTGCTGGCTAATCCAAGACTGGCTTATCTCTTCTGCACAGTGCCAGCAGGAGTGGTGGCAACTGCTGGTAATTAACATGTCAGAGCTTCAGGATCAGTGAGAGGGGCTCTTGTGACGAAGAGGTAGTGTCCCCATCTCTCTGTCATGGGACCTGGGTTCTCAACTCACCTGCTCCAGAACCGCATTATAACATTTCTGAATGGGTTTATTAGAAAATATCTGAAGTTCAATGAGGGACCAGGTGACAGGTGAATTAGAGTAGGGTGGGAGTACACTCTATTAATGTATACTTTATTAAGTATTGAAGCTTTAAGCACAAGGAACTGAAAGCCAATTTTATATTTAACAGCACTTGCAAGGAGACTCCAGCTTTCCTACCAGGAAACATCAAGACTGGTTTGACAGGACCCACCAAGAGATGCAAGAATTTCTGAATCATCACCGCAGGATATTTCTAGTCTAGGAGAACCACCAAACTTGATGGAAAGGACAGCACGCCCATAGACAAATTAAAACCAAGGTCCAATAAAAATCTGTGACCTAAAAAAACAGATTTGTGGATGGAAAGAGCACAGGAAATCCAAAATTGCATTGACAGCCATGATGTATGCTGATTCTTCAGCTCAGCCAAGCCCACCCACCACCCCAGCAACTATCCAAATGGAGAAATACGAAGAGTGGTACATATCCAAGGCAGAGGGACAGTCAGTGATCATTGTAAGGAGCATTCCAAGGATCTCCTCAACCAAGACTCAGTTCTCAACGTGACATCATAACACAGTATGCAACCCATTATCAGCTCACTGCAACCTCTGACATGAAGTTGAAGAGCTACCATACAGCTGAGAGCCAATAAGGCTACTGGTACAGTCTGAATCCCTGCCAAAATACAGTAGAGAAGCACTCAATGTATATATATGTGACCTCATCTCTCTTATCTAGCATGAGAAAAAAGTGTTAAGATGTTGTAATTTGACCAAGCTTTCAGCAAGGAGATCAAAACTGCATTCAAAAATCCAGATGCAGTCTCACCAATCTGCATGATCAAGGCAAGGCATGTTTACTTCTGAACTCAAATTTTCTTACATCTAAGACTCATTTACTTTCCTAATTAGTTGGGACACCTGCATGTGAGGTTTCAATGATTTATGAACAAATATACCAAGATCCTTTGGACATCAGCATTTCCCAATTTTAACCTTAAGAAACACTTTTCACCTTTTGTTCTCAAAGCCTCTTTCAGTTGCCTCATAACACAGTTTGAAGAAACATAAGTTTATTCTCAGAGCAGGAGCTGAATATTCACTATTTGAATAAGTGGTGTTAGTTTTAAACTTAATGCCTTATCCCAATTTCTCTCATCCGCCAAAAGAATATAACCTCTGAAGTATATTGTAGAATCTTAGGAAACAATTATTGCCAGTCATTGGACTACTATAAACTATTGTGCTAAACTTACAAACAGCCATTTGCAAAGCAAATATTGTGAGCTGCCATGCTGAATTGGCAAAGTCCTCTCAGAGAAATGTATTACTTTTTCTCAAATGTCTGATAAGATATTACTGAAATTTTCTTTCTAACATGGCTTGTTGAAGTTTAATTATAAATAAGACATCATTTGCTTAGCTTTTATAAAGGTATGAAATTTTGGAATAGAAAAGACCTGAAAATATGAATGAAAGAAAGAACTCACAATTGAAAATAATAGTTGATTGAAATACTTCAGTATTAAGTCTTCAATGTCTTAATGTACTCCCAGAATTCCATTATTGCTTAACCATCATACAGACCTGACTTAAAACTGCAAAATAATGAAACAAAACTTGCAATGATTAATCCCAAAAGAAAAATAAAATCACAATGATTACTTTCATAGTAAAATGACACATAAAAGCAAACAGAAGAGACGCACTATGGTGAAAAGACTGGTTCTCAATTCTGTACCTAAGGTCAGGGAACCAGGACAAGTGTGAGTACAGAAGGAACTGGGTGTCCTGTACAGGAGGAGGCCATTCGACCTCTTGTTCCTTTAGTCAGTGGGATAGCAGCTAATCAGACACTCATTACATTCACTTTCCTGTCCTTTCTCCATAACCCTAGATTCTCCTGCTGATCAGGAAGTTATTTATCTCAGCTTTCCAATACACTCTACCCCGACATCTCTGTAGCAAGGAGTTCCAAAGACACTTAATCCTCTGACAGAAAAAAAAATATTTCTTATCTCAGTCTTAAATTTGTGCAACTTTATTCTGAGATTATGCTCTCCAGAACTAGACTTTCCCATGAAATATTCTCTTGGCATTTATCCTGTCAAGCACCTGAAGAATCCTGTAAGCTTCAATGAGATAACTTCTCATTCTTGTGAATTCCAATGAATCACAAAAATGTTAATTTGCAAGTACAACAAGTGATTAATAGATTCCATAAATGGAAGGCTATTGTGTTTTGCAAGAGAAGTAGAATATGCAGAACAACCTTGGTTATCTGAATATCAATTATCCAAATTTCGGATTATCCAAACATTTTCTCAAGGTCCTGATGCTTGGGTAATCTGTGTTATCCGAACATTTGATTATCTGAATAAAATACTGCCCATCCATGTTGTTCAGATAATTAAGGTTGCCCTGAAAACCCATGAAAGCTTTCCTACAGCTTTGCAGAGTATTGGTGATACTATGCCTGGATCACTGTGTACACCTTAGTTAAGAATGCATGTAATTACGTCAGAAGTAATTCGAAGACAGTTCACTCAATTGATTCCTGGGATGAACCGGTCACCTTTGAGGAGTGGTTGGACAGGCTGCACCTGTATTCATTGAAGTTCTGAAGAAGGATAGGTGATTTTATTGAAACATATAAGATCCTGAGAGAACTTGATAAGATTGATAATGAAAGGATGTTCTCCTTTTAGTGAGGAGGAGTAGAACTAGAGACAGAGTTTAAAAATAAGGGGTCTCCTAAATCAGACAGAGATATAGCATAAAGGAAAAGTCCATAAAACTTGCAAATGACACGAACTCATATTGCATACATCAAGAAGGTGGTCCAGTGTGACCAGCATTTTCATTTCCAAGGATTAATGTCGTTTTTACTGGCTTATCCCTGTGTGAGACAATTATTGTTTTACTCCTGACTACAGGGATAGTAAGGAAAAAAGATGGCATATGAGAAGATCAGCTATGATTTAGAAAGACGATGGGGCATGCTATATGGCCCAAATGTCTCTTTCCTATGTTTCTAAGTCCTGCTGTCTGTCTTGTAAAGTTCTCAGCAAGCAAGTGCCCCCATCTGGGCAGCCTTCACTTCCCCTTTGCCCAAACACAGTCTCCTCCAATTTTTGTTTAGTTTAGCTCAGTTTAGAATATCAACAGGAGAAATCAACTTAAATCAAATACAAAACTACTTCTTTTGAAATTCAAGGAGTTGTCAATCTCATGTATGCCACTTATGTAGAGCTCGGTATCTGAACACATATCTTTCTCAGCAGGGAATTATTAAATTGGGAGGGTCAAGATAATTGTGAGAAGCTAGCCTTTTAAATGAGCATTGACAAGACACAAGTAGAAGCATTTAGGAAGCTTAGGCCATCTTTAAAATTCCATAAACCTAATTGCAAACTTTCAACCCACTGTTCAGGGTACTGAATTTTGACTTCCTACCCAATTAAGATCCCTAGTCCACCTTCCCTCTTGCTCCCAGGGACTGCAGAGGATTCCATCCAATGACATCCAACTCCCACACCTGTCACCACTTTCTAATGTGGGAATTCCTTATAATCCTTAAAGATAGCTATCTGTAAATTATAAGTAGGAAACAGGTAGAAAACCAGTCACTTTTATGGTTCTCAATATGATGCCTCTTGGTAGAGCTACAGAACAAATAGTGGTCGCATAGTTCAATATTAAAAGAAAAGCATGTCTCTTTTTTTTTATGATTTGGAGATGCTGGTGTTGGACTGGGCTGTACAAAGTTAAAAATCACACAACACCAGGTTATAGTCCAACAGGTTTAATTGGAAGCACATTAGCTTTCAGAGCGACGCTCCTTCATCAGAAGCGTCCTATCACCTGATGAAGGAGCGTCGCTCCGAAAGCTAGTGTGCTTCCAATTAAACCTGTTGGACTATAGCCTGGTGTTGTGTGATTTTTATCTTTTTTTTATAGATAAAACAATTAATTTGTTCAGATATGTTATGACATACCTCTGAAGCAGAGGGGACTTGAACCCAGGCCTTCTAGCTCAGAGGTAGGGACACAAGACTTTCCTTTTTGTATAGTGCTATTCATGATTACTGAAGATCTCAAAGCACAGCTGCTGATCCAGTACTTTTGAAGTCTAATTATTGTCCTTGTGCAGGCAATTTGCGCAAAGCAAGACCTATAAACAACAATGTGACAACTATCAGATAATCTATATTTTTGATGTTGTTTTTCAGTTAAATATTAGCTAGAACATTATTTTCAAAGCAATGTCATAAGATCTTTTATGTGCAATTGATGGGGCAGAGAGGTAGTGGATTCAGATCTCCTCTGAAAGGTAACACCCCTGACAGTGCAATGTTCCCTCATTACTGTAGTAGAGTGTCAGTCTTGAATTTTGTGCTCATGTCCTGGACTGTGACTTGATCCATAATTTTCTGACTCAGAGCCAAGAGTGTTGCCAGCCGACGCAAATAGGATAAGCTTCACACACCAAGCTCAGAATCAGAAACTCCTTTTGAAAAATATAGGAAAACACTTTTCACTTACTCTCCATCATTTCCTGGTGATTCAGTGTTTTTTCTTCCTATTAGAGCCATAAAGTCATTTAGATGTACAGAACGGAAACAGATCTGAGTCAAACTCAGCCATTTCGATCAGATATCCTAATCTAATCTTGTCCCATTAGTCAGCACTTGGCCCTTATCTGTCTAAACCCTTCCTATTCATATAGCCATCCAGATGCCTTTTAAATGTTGTAATTGTACGAGTCTCCACCATTTCCTTCTGGCAGCTCATTCCATACATACACTACCCTATGTGTGAAAACATTGCCCCTTAAGTCTCTTAAATTTTTCCCCCCTCTAGCCTAACTTTATGTGCTCTAGTTCTGGACTCCTCACCCCAGGGAAAAGACCCTGTCTATTTAACCTATCCATGTTCCTAATAGTTTCATAAACCTCTATAAGGTCACTCCAGGGAATATTGTCCCAGCCTACTCAGCCTCCATTAAAATCATTTTAAAAATTTTGTCATCTACCTCAAAACAACCTCAGTTCCACTTGACAATTTCAATGGCAATCATATGTAATGATTTAGATTGAATATAAAAGTACAAATATATGCTGTACTGTGCTCTGTAATTGTTCATACCCTACATGCATTTTATTCACATTTTATATCATGTTAGGTAAAGCATTGGCTGACTCTGCTTAATCACTGAACATATTTAAAGCATTATTTAGCAATGAATTAGTCTGTAGCTAAATAGGATTCTTTTAACACCCTGAGTTAAATACCAACAGCTTGGCTGTTTAGTTGGAGTCACTGGAACATTATCAAGAGAAAATTGTTACTTTGGGGCAACATACCACTGAAAAGACTTTGATCTCGTCTGAGCTCAGTGCAACATAATCTACATAATGCCGAACATCATGTCCTTCAGATCATGTACAGATAGCCTGACTAATTAAATCTATGCTGCAGATGTACATAAAAAGTGAAAGCGTTTTGATAATGAATAGGGAAGATCAGACAACTGATGTCCGTGCTTCAGACACTCCAACTAGTTTATGTATTTAAAACACTTAATTAAAGTGCTTATCAGCAAGGCAGAGTTCAGTTTGCAGTTCAACTCAATTATATTAACTTTTTTTTATTCAAAACACCATGAGAGCATTTCCCAAATTCCTGCACTATCTACTTTCTATCTAGCTCTATTCATCTGAGAAAGGACATTATCTGTGGGTATAATCCACGTGTTTCAGCTGGCTTTCATGCAAGGAGGTGGGTCCCACAGGTCAGGGTGGATTTTACAACATAGAACACAGAACATTACAGTGCAGTACAGGTCCTTCGGCCCTCGATGTTGCACCGACCTCTGGAACCAATCTGAAACCCATCTAACCTACACTATTCCATTTTCATCCATATGCCTATCCAATAACCATTTAAATGCCTTATAGTTGGCAAGTCTACTACTGCTGCAGACAATGCAATCCACATCCCTACTACTCTTTGAGTAAAGAATCTACCTCTGACATCTGTCCTACATCTAGCACCCCCCTAATTTAACGCTATGTCCCCTCATGCTAGCCAACACCATCTGAGGAAAAAGGCTCTCACTATCCAACCTATCTAATTCTCTGATAATCTTTATATGTCTCAATCAAGTCACTTCTTAATCTTCTTCTCTCGAATGAAAACTGTCTTAAGTCCCTCAACTTTTCTTCATAAGACCTTCCCTTTATACCAGGCAACATCCTAGTAAATCTCCTCTGAACCCTTTTCAAAACTTTCACATCCTTTCAAAAATGCAGTGACCAGACCTGTACGCAATGCTCCAAATGTGGTCGCATCAGCATTTTGTATAGCTGCAGCATGACCTCATGGTCCTGAAACTCGACCAATAAAAGCGAACACACCATAAGCCTTCTTAACTACCCTATCAACCTGGGTGGCAACTTTCGAGGATCTATGTGCCTGGACACAGAAATCTCTCTGCTCATCTTGACTACCAAGAATCTTACCAGTAGCCCACAACTCTACATTCCTGTTAGTCCTTCTAAAGTGAATCACTTCATACGTTTTACACATTAAACTCCATTTCCCACCTCTCAGCCCAGCTCTGCAGCTTATCTATGTCCCTCTGCAACCTACAACATCCTTCGTCACTATCCACACTTTACCGACCTTCGGCCATCTGCAAATTTACTAAACTATCCTTCTCTGCCCTCATCTAGGTCAGTTATAAAACTGACAAACAACAGGAGAACCAAAACAGATCCTTGCATACCCCACTAGTAACTGAACTCCAGGATGAACATTTCCCATCAACCACCACCCTCTGTTTTCTTTCAGCTAACCAATTTCTGATCCAAACCGCAAAATCACCCTCAATCCCGTGCCTCCATATTTTAAGCAATAGCTACCATGGGGAATCTTATCAAACATATTTACTGAAATCCATACACAACACATCAACTGCTTTACCCTCATCCACCTGTTTGGTCACCTTCTAAAGAACTTAATAAGGTTTGTGGGGCATGGCTAAACCTTCACAAAACCATGTTCACTATCCCTAATTAAGTTATACTTTTCTAGACGATTATAAACCCTATCTCATATCACTTTTTCCAACATTTTACCCACAACTGAAGTCAGGCTCACTGGTCTATAATTTCCAGGGTTGTCTCCACTCCCCTTAGTGAACTAGGGAACAATATTTGCTATCCTCCAGTCTTCTGGCACTATTCATGTAGACAATGACGACATAAAGATCAAAGCCAAAGGCTCAGCAATCTCTTCCCTGGCTTCCTAGACAATCCTAGGATACATCCCATCCAGTCCAGGGGACTTCTCTATTTTCACACTTTCCAGAACTGCTAACACCACCTCCTTATGCACCTCAATCCCAACTAGTCTAGTAGCCTGTATCTCAGTATTCTGTTTGACAACATTGTCTTTTTCTAGTGTGAATACTGATGAAAAGTATTCATTTAGCACTTTCCCTTGCTCTTCTGACTCCACGCCCATCTTACCACTACTATCCTTGATTGGTCCTAATCTTACTCTAGTCATTCCTTTATTTCTGACATACCTGTAGAAAGCTTCAGGGTTTTCCTTGATCCTATCCACAAACAACTTCTCATATCCTCTCCTGGCTCTTCTTAGCTCTCTCTTTTGGTCTTTCCTGGCTAACTTATAACTCTCAAGATCCTAACTAAGCCATCACATCTCATCCTAACATAAGCCTTCTTCTTTCTCTTGACAAGAGATTCAACCTCCTTAGTAAATCATGACTCCCACGGTTGACAACTTCTTCCCTGCTTGACCAGTACATACTTATCAAGGACCCGCAGTAACTGGCCCTGGAATAAGGTCCACATTTCAACCGTGCCTATTCCCTGCAGTTTCCTTCCCCATCCTATGCATCCTAAATCTTGCTAATCGTGTCACAGTTGCTTTTACCCCAGCTATAATTCTTGCCCTGCAGTATATACATATGCCTTTCCATCACTAAAAAGTGAACATAACTGAACTGTGGTCACTATCACCAAAGTGTTCACTGACCACAAAATCTAACTCCAGGCCAGGTTCATTCCCCAGTATGAAATCTAATGTGGCCTCGTCCTTTGTTGCCTGTCTACATTCTGTGTCAGGAAACCCTCCTGCACACATTGGTCAAAAATTGCCTCGTCTAATGTACTTGAACTATAATATTCCCAGTCAATATTTGGAAAGTTAAAGGCCTCCACAACAACTCCCCTGTCACTGTCGCTCCTATCAAGGATCACCTTTGCTATCCTAGCCTCTATATCTCTGGAACTATTTTGAGGGCTATAGAAAACTTCCAACAGGGTAAGCCTTCCTCTCCCGTTTCTAATCTCAGCCCATATTACCTCAGTAGATGAGTCCTCAAACGTACATGAATCGCTGGACATCGGAGTGCGTCTGGGAAAATTAACAAACAGTGAAATTCATAACTTATCTTGGAGGAACTGTTGGGTGAAGTTCACAGCACAGAATCAGATAAGTGTATTTTGTTTTAAGTGTGGCCTAGAGAAAGTTTGCAGTAGTGAGTAGAGTGGGTTCTTTCTTGATTATATGTTTTTGAAGATGTGTCTCTTAATTAAAATAAAAGCCATAACTATTAATTTATCATGTAGATTGTGAAGGAGCAAAAGCGGCCTATGTGCTTCTTGTCAGATGTGGGAGTTTAAAAAGAGTTTAAGGATTACTGCGGATTATATCTGCCATAAATGCTGTTGGTTGAGAATCTTATCAGGTTGAATGGATCAGTTGGAGAGACAGTTAGACGCAAGAAGGAATTTGCAACAGCAACAGTATGTGATGGATGGCAGTTGTAGGAAGGGGGGAAATCTCAGATACAGTCACATAGATGGGTTAACACCAGGAAAACAGGTATGCGGTTTCGGAAAATGTAGGGGGTGATGGATTCTCAGGGGAACGTAGCACGAACAGCCAAGTTTCTGGTTCTGAGACTGGCTGTAATGCAACAAGGGGTACGCCGGGTTCCAAGAGATCAATTGTGTTAAGGGATTCTCCAGGTACGGACAGATGTTTCTGTATTCAGCAGCGAAAAATCAGAATGGTGTGTGGCTTCCCTGGTGCCAGGATCAAGGATGTCTCAGAGACAGTGCAGAATATTCTCCCTGGTAAGAGGGGCCAGCAAGTCCACATTGGAACCAATGACATAGGAAGGGAAAAGGTTGAGATTCTAAAAGGAGATTACAGTGTTAGGCAGGAATTTAAAAAGGAGGTCCTCGAGAGTAGTAATATCTGAATTACTCCTGGTGTTACGAGCTAGTGAGGGCAGGAATAGGAGGATAGAGCAGATAAAGGCATGGCTGAGGAACTGGTGTATGGGAGAAGGATTCACATTTTTGGATCATTGGAATCTCTTTTGGGGTAGAAATGACCTCTACAAGAAGGATGGATCGCACCTAAATTGGATGGGTACTAATACATTGGCAAGGAAATTTGCTAGAGCTGCTCAGGAGGATTTAAAATAGTAAGATGGGGGTAGGGGTGGGGGTGGGGGGTGGAACCCAGGGAGATAGTGATGAAAGAGATAAATCTGAGACTGGTACAGTTGAGAACAGAAGCAAGTCAAACAGTCAGGGTAGGCAGGGACAAGATAGGATTAATAAATTAAACTGCACTTATTTCAATGCAAGGGGACTAACAGGGAAGGCAGATGAACTCAGGGCATGGTTAGGAACATGGTACTGGGATATCATAGTAATTACAGAAACACCGCTCAGGGATGGGCAGGATTGGCAGCTTAATGTTTCAGAATACAAATGCTACAGAAAGGATAGAATGGGAGGCAAGAGAGGAGGGGGAGTGGCACTTTTGATAAAAGATAGCATTACAGCTATGCTGAAGGAGGATATTCTTGGAAATACATCCAGGGAAATTATTTGGGTGGAACTGAGAAATAAGAAAGGGATAATCACCTTATTGGGTTTGTATTATAGACCTGCAAATAGTCAAAGGGAAATTGAGAAACAAATTTGGAAGGAGATCTCAGCTATCTGTAAGAATAATAGGGTGGTGATGGTAGGCGATTTTAACTTTCCAAACATAGACTGGGACTGCCATAGTGTTAAGGGTTTAAATGAAGAGGAATTTAAGTTTGTACAAGAAAATTGTCTGATTCAGTATGTGGATGTACCTATGAGAGAAGGTGCAAAACTTGACCAACTCTTGGGAAATAAGGCAAAGCAGGTGACTTGAGGTGTCAGTGGGGGAGCACTTTGGGGCCAGTGACCATAGTTCTATTAGATTTAAAATAATGATGGAAAAGGATAGACCAGATCTAAAGGTTGAAGTCCTAAATTGGAAAAAGGCCAAGTTTGACAGTATCAGGCAAGAACTTTCGAAAGCTGACTGGGGGCAGATATTTGCAGTAATGGATGGCTGGAAAATGGGAAGGCTTCAGAAATGATATAGAGACTCCAGAACAAGTATATTCCTGTTAGGGTGAAAGGGAAGGCTGATAAATATAGGGAATGCTGGATGACAAAAGAAATGGAGGGTTTGGTTCAGAAAAAGAAGGAAGCATACATAAGGTACAGACAGGATAGATCGAATGAATCTTTAGAGTATCAAGGCAGTAGGAATATACTTAAGAGGGAAATCAGGAGGGCAATAAGGGGACAAGAGATAGCTTTGGCAAATAGATTAAGGAGAAACCAATGGGTTTTTACAAATACATTAAGGACAAAAGGGTAACTCGGGAGAGAATAGGGCCCCTCAAAGATCAGCAAGGCAGCCTTTTTGTGGAGCCCAGAAAATGGGGGAGACACTAAATGAGTATTTTGCATCAGTATTTACTGTGGAAAAGGATATGGAAGATATAGACTGTAGGGAAATAGATGGTGACACCTTGCAAAATGTCCATATTACAGAGGAGAAAGTGCTGGATGACTTGAAATGCATAAAGGTGGATAAATCCCCAGAACCTGATCAAGTGTATCCTAGAACTCTGTGGGAAGCTAGAGAAGTGATTGCTGGGGCTCTTGCTGAGATATTTGTATCATCGATAGTCACAGGTGAGGAGCCGGAAGACTGGAGGTTGGCTAACATGGAGCCACTGTTAAAGAAGGGTGGTAAGGACAAGCCAGGGAACTATAGACCAGTGAGCGTGATGTCAGTGGTGGGCAAGTTGTTGGAGGAAATCCTGAGGGACAGGATATGCATGTATTTGGAAAGGCAAGGACTGATTAGGAATAGTCAACATTTGTGTCTGGGAAATCATGTCTCACAAACTTGATTGAGTTTTTTGAAGAAGTAACAAAGAGGATTCATGAAGGCAGAGCAGTAGATGTGACCTATATGGACTTCAGTAAGGCGTTCGACAAGATTCCCCATGGGAGACTGATTAGCAAGGTTAGATCTCATGGAATACATGGAGAACTAGCCATTTGGATACAGAACTGGCTCAAAGGTAGAAGACAGAGGGTGGTGGTGGAGGATTGTTTCTCACACCGGAGGCCTGTGACCAGTGGAGTACCACAAGGATGATGCTGGGTCCTCGACTTTTTGTCATTGATATCAATGATTTGGATGTGAGCATAAGAGGTATATTTAGTAAATTTGCAGATGACACCAAAATTGGAGGTGTAGTAGACAGCGAAGAGGGTTACCTCAGATTATAACAGGATCTTGACCAGAAGGGCAAATGGGCTGAGAAGTGTCAGATGGAAGTTTAATTCAGATAAATGTGAGGTGCTGCATTTCGGGAAAGCAAATCTTAGCAGGACTTATATATGTAGTGTTAAGGTCCTAGGGAGTGTTGCTGAACAAAGAGACCTTGGCATGCAGATTCATAGCTCCTTGAAAGTGGAGTCGCACTTAGATAGGATAGTGAAGGCGGCGTTTGGTATGATTTCTTTTATTGGTCAGAGTATTGAGTACAGGAGTTGGGTGGTCATACTGCAGCTGCACAGGACTTTGGTTCGGCTATTGTTGGAATATTGCGTGCAATTCTGGTCTCCTTCCTATCAGAAAGATGTTGTGAAACTTGAAAGGCTTCAGAATAGATTTACAAGGATGTTGTCAGGGTTGGATGATTTGAGCTATAGGGAGAGGCTGAACAGGCTGGGGCTGTTTTCCCTGGAGCGTCGGAGGCTGAGGGGTGACCTTATAGAGGTTTACAAAATTGAGGGGCATGGATAGGATAAATAGGCAAAATCTTTTCCCTGGGGTCGGGGAGTCCAGAACTAGAGGGCATAGGTTCAGGGTGAGAGGGGAAACAAACAAAAGAGACCTAAGGGGCAACGTTTTCACACAGAGGGTAGTACGGGTATGGAATGAGCTGTCAGAGGAAGTAGTGGAGGCTGGTACAATTGCAATATTTAAGAGGCATTTGGATGGGTATATGAATAGGAAGGGTTTGGAGGGATATGGGCCGGGAGCTGGCAGGTGGGACTAGATTGGGTTGGGATATCTGGTCGGTATGGAGGGGTTGGACCGAATGGTCTGTTTCCATGCTGTACATCTCTATGACTCTACGACTCAACTGTAATACTGTCCTTGACTAAGTATAGTACTTTGGAGTACTTTTGCGTACATTTTTTATCTCAAAAATATATATCATTCATAAAAAGATCATTATCTTCACAGAATCCCTACCGTGTGGAAACAGGCCCTTCGGCCCAACAAGTCTACACCTCCCCTCTGAAGATTATCCCACCCAAACCCATTCTCCCGCCCTATTACTCGACATTTACCCCTGACTCATGCAGCTAACCTACACAACCCTGAACACTATGCGAAACATAGCATGGCCAATTCACCTAACCTGCTCATCTTTGGATTTTGGGAGGAATCTGGAGCACCTGGAAGAAACCCACATAGACACAAGGAGAATGTGCAAACTCCACAAAGACAGTTGCCCAAGTCCAGAATCGAACCCAGTTCCCTGGTGCTGTGAGGTAGCAGTGCTAACCACTTAACCACCGTGTTGCCCTGAATTGACCTTCACAGGTACTAAAGCAATTCTTTCCAATCATTGCTTGGCAAGAATAACAAACATTAGAATTTGACATTCTCTGCAGTTCAAAACCAAAACATTTCTTACTCATGCAGGACACTATTTACATACATTGAGGCAATGAGAGGGTCTTATAACTGAACAGACCTTCATTATACTTCAGCAAAAAGACCTTCTCTGGTGCTTTCTCCCCACTGCACCTTGGTGGCAGCTGCCCCAATCTTTAGCGCCTCCCTTAGCACCTTGGAATATGCCAGTCCGCAACACTCAGTCAAAGTTAAATATTTGCACTGGAAGACCAACAAGTTTCAGGCAGACCAAAGAGCATTTCTCACCTAGTTAATGGTCATCCAGGTGCATTCAATGTTTGCCTCTGTGTCTCCCCTGGGGAATTGCCCTTAGAGCAAAGAGTGCTGTACCAGAGAGCAACTTGAGACAAACCTCAACGAAAATCACTGCATCTCTCTCCAAATCTTCTTTGCAAAGGCATATTCCAGAAAGAGATGTGCGACGGTCTCTTCACCAGCACGGCCACTTTGTGGGCAGTGTGTGCTGGTACTCAGAGACCGTATGAAGGATCAGGTGGATAGTACCCTTTTCACCAACAGCCAAGTTACATCTTGGTGACTGTTGGAAAGTTGTGGCGATGAAGCAATCTGTCAAATGGTGTTGACAGTCTGGTCGGGGAACCACGTTACAGGATCCACTCTGTATTTATCTTGCGGGTCTTGAGGGTGCTGATTGCTGACCACTTTCTGATGTATTTGTGGTCAAAGACATTTTTCTTTGAAAATTTTGCATGAAGGATATGTGGTATAGAATGGTCCAGCTGCTTGAAGCATTCTGCAGCACTAAGGTCAGACCCATCCTTCACCACACCAGGGACAGGAAGAACCTCAATAGCTAGTGCCACTTGGGAGATGGCCTACGCACAGTTTAATACAACCAGATGCAAAGGTGGCCATCAAGATGAGGGCAGCATTGGGCATGTCTCTCCCCCCTTATCGAGAGTTTTCTCTACAGTGTACCTACAGACGTGGTCTGTCTTTGTCCTTCAGATGAGGTGGAAGATGACTCGGGTGACTGCAAAGGCACAAATTTGGGAAATCGGCCAGAACTGCACCATGTGCAGCAGCACTGACAGTACATCACACCTGATGACCAAGTTTTTATTTGTGATGGAGAGGAAGTTGCCATGTGATCTTCTGCCATGAGTTTTTGCTGGCAGGATGGCTTCCAGGTACGTCCAGCTTCTTATCCTCTCACATCCCAGACTTCCATGAATGTTCTGTGGCCTTTGGCCAATGAGGTCATGAGCTGGGTTTGAAGCATGCAGAGGTATCACACCATCAATGTTCACTGTTGCCATGCAGGTAGGTGTAAAGCACATAGCCTTGAGCACCGGCTCGAAGTCAATGGAAGTCAACATGTCTGTTGCAACTGATTCCCTGAACTTTTATGATCTCTTTGACCTTCTTTTCCACTGTTCTCTGAGGGCGATAGATACTGGCTGCCATTTAATTTAGTTTGGCCAATTTTCTAACAGTCTCAATTGATCAATTTACAAAGTCCAGTTTTGGACCGTTGGTTGCTTGATATCATGACTTGTTCATTTGGTTTGTAACAAAGAATATTTTGTTAATTAAATCGATTTGAACTATAAACCGAATTCTGTGTTCCTCAACAACAACATTAAATGTTGAAGTGCCTAAAACATAGACAACACAACCAAAGGCTCATTTCTTTATCCTGTCTTAATATGAATGAGCCTCATAATTAGTCCCTAGGGAAATATACAAGAGGATCTCTCCAAACTGCATGATTAAGAGAGTTCAAGGCCAGCATCAGACTCACAAATCTATTTTAATTTTGAGTTCAGTATAGCTCTTTGAGAGAACAAAGCATGTGCATCAGGAAGGGAAGCAGAAGTGCTGAGAAGTTACTTGAAATCTAAAATAACAAACAAGTTTTTCTTGAGTATTGCAATATAAACGTTTGCATCAAAATTTACCAAGAAAATAATTTCATTCCAAGAGCCTGGTAATGGAAAGTTGCTGACTCTGACAGCTCAGCTTTTGAAATGTCAAAATCAACTTTGAGTGAATCAATTGCTTCTTTGGTTTATTTATTCAAAAGCTTCTTCCATCATGGTTCTTTTTTCTCCACCCAAGTAACAATGTACTTAAAAACATAGGAGTTTCTAAACAGAAAAGATTAATGACCATTTAGGTTCCCTTATGATCTCATGATACAATAAAGAAGTTGCTGATTAATCATGGTAATCAATCTCTCTCAATGAATTCACAAGAGATACTGACACAAGACAAGGTAAACTCTCACTGGTGAGCAGCTTCCAAAGCTGTTGGGACAAAGTCACCTGTTTGTCCCAAGTGTGCTTCTTGCATGATATACAATATCACAAATTACTCAATTAGTAAACAGGACCAAGGACAGAGGGACCATGGCTCTAGTGGGCACACTGTGCTCAAATGAAGGTCAGTGCCACTGAAACATGGTTGAAAGCCAATTGGTTTGTGATTTTTATCCCTGCTCCTGAATGTAAAATTTTATTTTCTGAGATAAATCTATCTAACTTGCATTGAATCATTACTTCAACCATCTCACTGAAAGCCTGTAACACATTTACCACGTACACATGATCAATTTTGAGTTTAGTTTCCTGCAAGCATGATCTGTGGAGTTGAAATCTTGGATATGGTGAAGCAACTCATCATTGTCTATATTAGTTACTCCCTTCACATTTCCAGACATGACAATCACATCACCTTTAAAATGATATTTTCAAAGGAAAATATGTTGAAGGACTAAACAAACTGAAAGCCTAACAATAGGCGGCACGGTGGTTAGCACTGCTGCCTCTCAGCGCCAGAGACCCGGGTTCAATTCCCGCCTCAGGCGACTGACTGTGTGGAGTTTGCACATTCTCCCCGTGTCTGCGTGGGTTTGCTCTGGTTTCCTCCCATAATCCAAAAATTTGCAGGTTAGGTGAGGTAAAAACAATGACTGCAGATGCTGGAAATCAGATTCTGGATCAGTGGTGCTGGAAGAGCACAGCAGTTCAGGCAGCACCCAACAAGCAGTGAAATCGACGTGAAAAGCCCTTCATCAGGTTAGGTGAATTGGCCATGCTAAATTACTTTTAGTGTTGGGTGGTATACGCTTTGGCGGTGTGGACTTGTTGGGCCGAAGGGCCTGTTTCCACACTGTAAGTAATCTAATTATAGGTTAATCCAGGCAAAGCTCATATAAATCATTGCATGGAACAAGTTTTTGAAGAATTTCATTCACTTTGTTATATTTTGGTTCTAGAGCAAACCAGTTGAGTTTTATTGCTCTCAATCTCTTGCTACTGAAGTAGAAAAAAATGTGCCTTTCTGGATTTACAAAGATTGAAGCTGTAGTTTTTGGTATCACAATTCATTTAGCTTAATTAATAAATTAACCTCTTTCAGTATATTTCCTAAAACAGAGAACCAGATGCACACACTATTCGTGATTAGATGCTCATCATCTTCTCACAGAAACACATAGATCATTAAGGCAGTGTACTTGACTCATTCAAGCACATTGCAGGTTTTGTCAAGAGTGCTGTTTTCTTTTGTTTATGATGCTACTTCTGACAGAACCTAATCCCAACCTTACAGATAGACAATGATAAAATCTTTAGGGACTCTTGCTGACAATATTAAAGAGCAAACAGCAAAACTGCATCATCTGAAGAATTGAAAAAAGGATGAATTTTCAGAGTCTCTGCTCTTAGTACAATTGTCACTACAAAGTTATTCCCAGTCATAATTTTGCTGAGGCATTTTGATTCAAATATTGTCTTCCCATTGTTTTCCGTGTCAAAAATTCAAAATTTTGGCTTTGGTAATCACTTACAGCTTTTATAATGTCAGTTCGGTAGTGGCAAACAAATGAATCAGGAATCAGGATTCACAAACATATAGCTTCGAACATATTTCCATGATAGGCAGCTCCAGAGTTGTAGGAAGTAGCAATTTGCCCAGTGAATTATGTTTGACAGATAACAGGAAATATTTCAGACGCAAAGTTAGCCACTTGTGTAAAGCTTTCCTATGTGAAATGCTATCATTTGTACATAGGTTTAAACAGAGTCCCTACAGTGTGGAAACAGGCCCTTTGGCCCAACAAGTCCACACTGACCCTGTGAAGAGTTACCCACTCAGACCCATTCTCCTACACAATATTTACTCCTGACTGATGCACTTAACCTACACATCAATGAACACTATGGGCAATTTAGCATGGCCAATTCACCTGACCTGCACATCTTTGGATTGTGGGAGAAAAACCAGAGCACTCAGAGGAAACTCATGCAGACATGTGGAGAACGTGCATACTCCACACTGACAGTCACCCAGAGCTGGAATCGAACCTGGGTCCCTGGTGCTGTGAGACACTGCTAACCACAGTGCTGCCCTCAAGGTAATCAGCATTCTGTTATTTCTATTCAGAAGACTAACTGTTGAGTGGACCATAATTTTCTGAAACATAAGTTGAGGTATTAGAAATGTTCTGTCATTTCTCTTGTAGTGAAATTTCCCCAACTACTTCCTTGAAAACAATGTAAATTTTAACTCACTTTGCCATACGCTTATTCATTCCATTATTGTCTGTAACTGTGTTCTTTTGTTTGTAAATAAATTATCCAATTCAACCAATAATATTGTGCAATTTTCACTACATATCATTGTGATGTAGCCTGAGATAAGCTAACAATTGAGGATTGGTTATATATGGGAGGTGATGACCTTTACACCTGCCTGTCTGGGCAACACCTACAATCAACCCTACGAAACTTGCTCATAAGGCATGCAATTTGATAACCAACCCTCAAATTCACCATCTTTCCCCTCCAAAGTCTTACACTCTCACATATTCTATGCTCCAATTTCTGGTTTCTCACCACTATTCCATATCCATATCATATCTCATTTGTACCACACTACTCCCACTCCACAACTGATTTACAACTCCTTTCCAATGTAGCCTGAATCACCCAGCCTCCAGTCCAGCTCCCTCACTTGAACCCCCATGTCTGCGTGGGTTTCCTCTGGGTGCTCCAGTTTCCTCCCACAGTCCAAAGATGTGCGGGTCAGGTGAATTGGCCATGCTAAATTGCCCGTAGTGTTAGGTAAGGGGTAAATGTAGGGGTATGGGTGGGTTACGCTTCGGCGGGTCGGTGTGGACTTGTTGGGCCGAAGGGCCTGTTTCCACACTGTAAGTAATCTAAAAAATTCACAACATCTTCATGGATCTCAATTTCCACCCAATTGCCCCTACACTTGACAACCCCCCACAAAAAAATCCTTTGTATTTTTAAGAGATTCACATTTTAAAGTTTTTAAATGTTGCCTATTAGTAGCAATGTACTTAAATTTCAAGAAAAGGACATTTGAAATCTTAAAGTCTCTCCAGAAGCCCATTAACAAAGTCAATTAGTGCAAGCCCATTGGTAACCAAATGCAACCGCAGTAGACATAAGAGTGGAAATAGACCATGAACAGTGGGTAAATAGGGCTTAATGGGAATGCACAGAATGCAATTGAGAAAAACAACAACAGAGAAAGTAAAGTTCAAGGTGTAACATGATAGGAAAAACAAATAAGTGACTGGTGAGTAATTATTTCTTCCTTCCTCTGCAAGTTCGTACATTCTTTTAGACTGTGAGCTGAGAAATTAAAGCAAAATGTGAATTAATAAGGAGCATGAGCACAGACTAGATGTGTGCATCAACATTATTACCTCAAACAAAATAATGTGGGCATTGTGAAAAATCAAGGAACAGGAAATTCGACGTTTCGGGCCAGAGCCCTTCATCAGGAATGAGGAGAATGTGCTAGGCAGGCTAAAATAAAAGGTAGGGAGGAGGGGCTTGGGGGAGGGGCGATGGAGATGTGATAGGTGGAAAGAGGTCAAGGTGAGGGTGATAGGTTGGAGTGGGGTGGGGGCGGAGAGGTCAGGAAGAAGATTGCAGGTTAGGAGGGCGGTGCTGAGTTGAGGGAACCGACTGAGACAAAGTGGGGGGAGGGGAAATGAGGAAACTGGAGAAATCTGAGTTCATTCCTTGTGGTTGGAGGGTTCCCAGGCAGAAGATGAGGCGCTCCTCCTCCAGCTGTCGTGTTGTTATGTTCTGCCGATGGAGGAGTCCAAGGACCTGCATGTCCTCGGTGGAGTGGGAGGGAGAGTTAAAGTGTTGAGCCACGGGGCGGTTTGGCTGAGGCCAAACGCCAGCTCGCGGAAGCCTCCTCTTATCGCCCCCTTGACCATGACCCCACCTCCCACCACCAAACCATCATCTCCCAGACCATCAATAACCTCATCACCTCAGGGGATCTTTCATCCACTGCCTCCAACCTCATAGTCCCACAACCCCGCACCGCCCGTTTCTACCTTCTGCCCAAAATCCACAATCCTGACTGCCCCGGCCGACCCATTGTCTCAGCCTGCTCCTGCCCCACCGAACTCATCTCCCAATACCTCGACACGGTTCTGTCCCCTTTAGTCCAAGAACTCCCCACCTACGTTTGGGACACTACCCACGCCCTCCACCTCCTCCATGATTTTCGCTTCCCCGGTCCCAACGCCTTATCTTCACGATGGACATCCAGTCCCTGTACACCTCCATCCCCCATCACGAAGGACTCAAAGCCCTCCGCTTCTTCCTTTCCCACCGCACCAACCAGTACCCTTCCACTGACACCCTCCTTCGACTGACTGAACTGGTCCTCACCCTGAATAACTTCTCTTTTCAATCCTCCCACTTCCTCCAAACCAAAGAAGTTGCCATGGGCACCTGCATGGGCCCCAGCTATGCCTGTCTCTTCATAGGATATGTGGAACAGTCCATCTTCCGCAACTACACTGGCACCACCCCCCACCTTTTCCTCCGCTACATCGATGACTGTATCGGCGCTGCCTCGTGCTCCCACGAGGAGGTTGAACAGTTCATCAATTTTACCAACACCTTCCATCCCGATCTCAAATTCACCTGGACTGTCTCAGACTCCTCCCTCCCCTTCCTAGACCTTTCCATTTCTATCTCGGGCGACCGACTCAACACAGACATCTACTATAAACCGACTGACTCCCACAGCTACCTGGACTACACCTCCTCCCACCCTGCCCCCTGTAAAAACTCCATCCCATATTCCCAATTCCTTCGTCTCCGCCGCATCTGCTCCCAAGAGGACCAGTTCCAATACCGTACAGCCCAGATGGCCTCCTTCTTCAAGGACCGCAGATTCCCCCCAGATGTGATCGACGATGCCCTCCACCGCATCTCCTCCACTTCCCGCTCCTCTGCCCTTGAGCCCCGCCCCTCCAACCGCCACCAAGACAGAACCCCACTGGTTCTCACCTACCACCCCACCAACCTCTGCATACACCGTATCATCCGCCGTCATTTCCGCCACCTCCAAACGGACCCCACCACCAGGGATATATTTCCCTCCCCTCCCCTATCAGCGTTCCAAAAAGACCACTCCCTTCGTGACTCCCTCGTCAGGTCCACACCCCCCACCAACCCAACCTCCACTCCCGGCACCTTCCCCTGCAACCGCAGGAAATGTAAAACTTGCGCCCACACCTCCTCACTCACTTCCCTCCAAGGCCCCAAGGGATCCTTCCATATCCGCCACAAGTTCACCTGCACCTCCACACACATTATCTATTGCATCCGCTGCACCCGATGTGGCCTCCTCTACATTGGGGAGACGGGCCGCCTACTTGCGGAACGCTTCAGAGAACACCTCTGGGACACACGGACCAACCAACCCAACCACCCCGTGGCTCAACACTTTAACTCTCCCTCCCACTCCACCGAGGACATGCAGGTCCTTGGACTCCTCCATCGGCAGGACATAACAACACGATGGCTGGAGGAGGAGCGCTTCATCTTCTGCCTGGGAACCCTCCAACCACAAGGAATGAACTCAGATTTCTCCAGTTTCCTCATTTCCCCTCCCCCCACCTTGTCTCAGTCGGTTCCCTCAACTCAGCACCGCACTCCTAACCTGCAATCTTCTTCCTGACCTCTCCGCCCCACCCCACTCCAACCTATCACCCTCACCTTGACCTCCTTCCACCTATCACATCTCCATCGCCCCTCCCCCAAGTCCCTCCTTCCTACCTTTTATCTTAATCTGCTTGGCACATTCTCCTCATTCCTGATGAAGGGCTCTGACCCGAAACGTCGAATTTCCTTTCCTTGGATGCTGCCTAACCTGCTGTGCTTTAACCAGGAACACATTTTCAGCTTAGTACAATTTTCCCCTCACTGAAAGTAGCAAAAGAGTGGTGAGAAGGGGAAATATTTAGACAAGTTGAGACTGTAAATTTACTAACTCTCTTTTCAGCATCTCACCAATAATGGGCAAGGCAAGGGAGGGGGGCCCATTGTGGACTTCCTGAATTCAACAGCAATTAAGACCTTCAAGTGAAAGATTCATGATCAGTTAAGGGCTTTATACTGCTGCTTACTTGATTACCTGCTTTCCTGATTGGTTTCCCACAGCAATATTAATGTAGCAATGTTGGAATTATTCAATGCTTGTTTGGCAATCCCACCTTTTGGGAAAAGATATCCAACAAAATATTCCTACACTTATTTTTGTCAAAATATAGATCTAATGGAAATAATATGAAGAATAAAAGGGTAAGCCTTATATCCTAATTAATTCCCTATATTCCTACTAAAAGCCATTTTGTCCAAGACCATATCATATGCAAGATGTGAAATAGCAGAGATTATCTTCATTAAACTTCAAATAAACCAAATGGACTGAAATGTTGAAAGTTAATATTGCAAGAAATCATTATATTATGCTTGTTTGATTTGACTTATATAAATCAACATTTTTCATTCATCTACTGTGCAAAGCAATTAATGGCAAAAGAATCTTGCAGTGATTGTGCAAATAATCATGCTACTTTAGACTTGCTTTGTTATAATAGGTAATGAGAGGAACAGCTCCTGAGAGTGCATATTCGGCAAGTGACAACTTTGTTACACCTTTTCTATTACCATCTTTTGTAATGACTTCTGCCCAAATTTTGGGCATTTGGAAGTCAATGATTAACATGAGTATTCTGTTGCATTAACCTTTAAAAGATAAGCCATCTTCTCTCCATGCACCATTCTCTCATTAATTACCCACAACCCCCATGCGCTTTGCAGTATTACACATAAAAGTGACCATGACAAGGGAGTGTGTGCCTCAATCACATAATCCTGTTGGAAACAAGTGATCTTAGTAAAGGGAATAACACAGTCAGCTAGGCAGATCCTAATAGTTGGTGTAGGGGCACAGAAAGAGTTTAGGAGCATCAATGATGGTGGTGCTGGGCAGAGCTTGGAATAAGGGGTTTGATTAACAGGGTGTTACCAATTATCATGGCCAAGGGTCTAAGGAACTCACTGTGCTCAGGTCTCAGTAAAGGTTTTAGTGATTCGGCTGGAATTGAAGAGGAGCCAGGAGCCTGAGCTAGAAGCAGCACCAAGTCCTGTGATTTCTATCCTTGCCCTTGGTGCTTGGTGGAGGAGAGGAGCAATTATTCCCACCAGAAATTTCTCTCATGAGTCATAAAGTAGCCAGCAAGGATGGTTCACTCCAAATCCCACTGCGAAGCCACAAGGGTTTGCCTGGTTGCTGCCTTACATGGTGATGAGCTCTCTCAATGGAAGTGAGAATTTGTTTACCCACTAAATTGGTTCCAACAGCTATTTGGTGCGTGACCACCATCAAGGTTTTGTCACTGACAATCTGCTATGGCTGCTGTAAGACATTGGCTCCCCTCCTATGCCTTCCCCTGCCACATTGCCAAACTTCCTTCCTCCCAGCCTGTCTGCAAGTGGTCAATAAAGCTGGTCTCTTGTCTTATTCATGAGTACGATTCTATTTAGCCACTGACTCTACAAACCTACTCTATTCCAGAATGAAGCTGTTGGAGTGCAGCAAGCCAAAGTCATCTTAAATCACAACTAGGCAGCTTGTCAATCAACAATCCATTCTAATCAACGTATATGAATGTTATCATAACCTCTATAATCTACTTTACTAAGACCTGAAATCTCTACGCCTTATCAATTTTTCTTTCCTCAGATCTTCCTCATGGGTGTATCAAAAGTGATATAAATTCGAGCTCCATTAGACATCTGCAGCCCGAGGATAGACATCTATCCATTCAGTGTCGAAGGTGTGGTGCTGGAAAAGCACAGCAGGTCAGGCAGCATCCAAGCAGCAGGAGAGTTGACTTTTCGTGCAAAAGCCCTTCATCAAGAATTTCGGGCTTTCCCCCAAAACGTCAAACCTCCTGCTCCTCAGATGTTGCCTGACCTGCTGTGTTTTTCCAATACCACACTCTCAACTCTAATCTCTAACGTCTACAGTTCTCATTTTCACCTTTCCATCCATTCATTGATCAAGCTCTTTGTCACAACACCAAAACAAAACCAAAATCTTTTCAACTAACAGGTTAGTTCATAACTTTGTATCTGTTGATGACTGGTTCAGGCTGCTAGATAGTAATTCATCTGCAAATAAATTGACCTTTAGACAGATTTAACCAATTATGAAAATGAACAGAAAAAGTTTGGAATGTCACACATCACACAAGATGTGAGATCCAAATGGTGATGTCAATGGTATGATTGGTAATAATATTCCCACAGGAAAAGTAATAGTTCAATTACCTGTCTTTAATCTAGTTTACTCAAGCATCTGAACCTTGTGGACCAAAAATTCATATCATTCATGTACATTATCCATGATATAGGTCCTGAAATGAGTGTTGTTGAAGTTTTCTTGTCTATTGAACTGTGTAATATATAAACTTAAAGTGTTTTTAATTATTAACTCATTTTAGCTTTATTGTTTTTAATTTGACAAGAATGGATAACATTGATTCAACCTTGTGAAATAAAAAATTGATATGTGATTATTGCAACGATTTCAGTATGTTATTCATTTATACTATTCGAAGAAGAAATAATACTAAAAAAAATTGTTTGTAGACAATGGTTCGTAATGTGGTATAATCTGTGATTTGAAGAAGGCAGGGGATTGGACATCTGATGTAATACCTTTGCATTATGCCAACAAAAAAACAGTTATTTTTGAATCTGTTTATATCACTTGCATAATATGCATAATGACAAAAGTTCGAAAACTGAAAATTGCACAGGTGGAATTAGATTGCACTGAATCAAGGGTACAAACTTCTTGCATTCTTCTGTGAGATATTGTATTATGATTCTCATTATTAACTCACTCCCAAGCGCTCTATGTTTACTATATTGCGTTTGCATTCATTCATTCATTCATTCATTCATAAAGCCATGTTTTTATCATACATTTTTCTTTTACAGGATAAACTAAATTAAACCTTTCCAAGGCTGCCAATTCATTACTGTTTTTTTGCACCTTTCAATTCTCATCAGCCTCATGCTGCAAGCAGTGTTTAAGCTGGTTCCTGGATTAAAGACAACCCCGGAATAAGTGTTAATACTGTTACCTACTCAGAACAATGCCATGCCCACCACTGTGTCCCCATAACTCACTTGAAACTATGGAAAGATTATACTATTACGTGTTCCTTCGTAACTGTCTCTTGGGATGTGAATAGGCTGCAGCACATCAAACAGTTTCCTCCACCAGCATGTCCCAACAGTCTGCTGCTTTTTATCTCTTTGAAATGTCCTTACACACTACCTTTTTCTATAACACTGTACTACCTATTTCTAACTTCTATTTAGGACTAACGTCTTGTACTAACGTATAGATTTATACTTTTCAAATAGATATTAAATAGGGCTGCTACCCCCTTTAAGAAATTTACAATCTAAACAGTGCTTCCGTGAAACTGCATGAATGAATGTCTAAGAACTGTCAAAACCAGCAATAGTAGTTGAACTCTCATGACCTAGCTGTGGGAGATCAGTTAAATATTCTCTATACTCTTATTTAGTACATGTATAATTTCTCACTTATTTAGATTTTACAGGTCTAGTATTTCTACTGACATCACTAACTTGAAAGACAAAAGGACTAACACGTCGTAATTATGCAAGCTTAGACTAGACAGACATTCTAATCTCATCAGAAGTAACAGTCAGCATTTAGCAAGTGCTTAAACTATGTCCTGCTTCCCCTGTATTGTGTCATTTTTAACAGAGTCTTCTGACAATGTTGTTTGTTGTGAAATCCCATCTGGTTCATTAATGTCCTTAACAGATACTTAAAGAGAAAGGAGAAGTCTAATAAAGATGAATCACTATGATGTCATCTCACATTTGAAGGCTCCGTCCTTAGGTGCAGGTGTCCCATGTTCTTTGGGGAATAGTGATGAAACAGATTCAGTACATGATGAGTCACTGAGTACCAGCAGCAAGCAGTCAGCAAAGCTGAAAAGAGCAACAATCATACAGCAAGGTAGCTCATTTGTAGTGTTACAGGAGCCAAAGGCATAGATATTATTGGGACAACCTAAAGGAGAAAGATAATAATCATACACACAAAAATTATTGATGTTTTGGGAGATCTGCCATACAGCCTGATATCACCATGAAGGAGCAAGGGACATTCTAGCTCAGACATTACAGGAATTTGCATGCACCATGGACCTCACCCTTCTTGGGTAAAAATAATAGTCAACCCCTTGTTACTACTTTCAGATTGGACTGTATTACAGACTGTGCTAGTTGATGTCTTAGCACAAGCAGAGGTCATTCAATGTCTAAGATCTGCAGTGAGACGATGACTCTGATTATTAAGTTTCTGTTTCCTGCTGTGTAAAGCCAGCTGGTTGGCGTGCAGGTTTGGACTGCTGTCAACATGATTGCCAGTGGTTATAGCAGCTTGCACAGGCTCACAGCAGATGCTCCAGCAGATTACTGGGATTGCTGATTTATGGCTCCAAGGAGCTTGAAACAGCTACCCTCTCTTAGCATGACAACAATCAAAATGCCATCACTGCAACTCTGTTGATTCCATTATTGTTGCTTGTCAGCCAAGACATCTGCTGCTCAAGCTGAAATGGTGCTGGTTAAAGATAGACCTCCAAAGTTGCTTGAGGTCATCCTGAAGGCTTTCTGCTGTCTTGATCCAACTGCTGAAGGACTTTCTGCCAGACACACTGCAGCTACTGGGATAGCTGTGTTTGAGCACTTGATAAGGCAAAAATACCTGTATGATAAGCAAAAGGTTTATTAATTGACCTTTTTACGGAATATTGGATGGTGGTTTTGGAATGATTATTTCTTGGTGTCTTTCACTTCTGCACTGTGGCCAAGAAGATGCTATGACATTTTATTAGGAGAGGGATGATAAGCTAAATGTTTGTTGTATGGTGAGGATTTAGGAGTCATATTCAGTGGAAGCACAGTCAAACTGAATTACTGGAGTAGCCTAGCTGATCCCTCTTCCTCTCCTCTTCCTCCTGCTCACACATCCCTGATAGCAAAGGCTGTGTACTCATGCTGGTCAAGTTATGAAGGTTATGGCAGACCACCTTGAATACAGAAACATGCTTTTTTTCAAAGGGCAGTCCTTCCTCCTGCTTCCTCATGCTCAGTTCTATGTAATTAAAAGAAGGCATCGGCTAGTCTGGTAGGTTTAAGAAAGGCAATGCTGATGTCAATCACCACTCATCCCTTGCCTAATAAAATATCATAGCATCCTCTTGCTTCAAACAACAACTGGATGATATCTGTAAAATCTCACAACCTGCAGAGCCTAGTCACACATGACAACATGCAGGTGAGAGATGTCTTGTTACTCTGGTCTAGTGATTTTGTAAATTTTCTCACAGAAAAGAGATTTAGAGTCTTACTGTTGGTGTGGATTCCTTAAAATATTGACAGCTGATGCTACACAGTCCATCTCTAAATCCCTCCATTCTGCTTAATAGTGGGACAGTAAGCATATTTTTCCTCTTACCTCAAAATATAGATACTGGTTAATATGTACAAGTTGCAATTACTTTAGTCCATGACCTGATAACTACAAACAATTCACAACAAAATATAGTTATAAAAACATGCCTATTAATTCCCACTCTCCTATTTATAAGCGCAGTAGAATAACCTGACCCCTGAAACTGCATTGTACAGTTTGATGGCTCCACTTTCAACCGTTCTGGAGTAAAAAAAAATGGAATGAAATGGAGCTCTATCCGAGCCCCACTCTGTTAGGTATCTTTACCATTATGTTTCAACCTTGGTCTAACCTCCAAATATAGAAGACATCTACTTGCACTCTAGATCAGATGGTAAGCTGTACAATCTATCTAACAATAAAAAGACATCCCGATCGGGGAACTTCGCTATGTTGGTGACACTATATCAGTTACTCAAGTGGAACTCAATTTATAAAGGGTCAGTATTTGTAATTGTTCTCCAGAACTGTAAGCATCAAGAAAAAAGCAGTTATGGGACAAGCTGTTGCATCTCCCTCTAAATGCAAACTACACAAAGGTTTACACTAAGCTGACCCTTACGACTGAACTGATGATCTATATGGTCTGTTTTCTCAGCACCTTGCTGTTTGACTGTGGAACATTGGCAACTGACAACTTCAAAGACAATCAGCTGAATACCATTCATCCTTGCTGTCTATGATGCATTGTATCCTGACAAGACAAAGTCTCAAAAGAAGCAGTTCTCCTCTCCAAGGCAAAGCTCCCAAGAGACAACTTCTGTGGATTGGATACATTCCCCTGACATGAAAAGAGGGCCTTAAAAATTGACCATTGCACCTGGAAGTTCCTAACTGCTGGAAGAGGAACATTACAACATCTACCATGGTCAGATGTGCACCACCACAATAACCAATGGCTGCAACACTGAAAATAAGAGCCCACATCATCATACACACCTTTATGTCTGAATCGGCCTCTTGGTGACTGATTTTCACATCCGTTAGCAAAGCTGCACCAAATAAAGACCTCCCTGTCCTGCCCCCGCCAAACCTCAGTAAATAGTTTACTGTATGTCCATTCACTCTTGTAGATCAAAAACTGGTAGCCAAACTAGTAAATATTCAGACAAGCTAAACTATTTAAAGACAACAACAATCGTGTGCTTTTTAAAAAAACAACAGGTCCTGTGAGGAATTTTAACTAACAGGTATACCAGTTCAGGTTGAGTAGAGGGACTGAAAGTAAGAAACCTGGCTCGAACCCACGACAATCCTCCCACTTATGGCTTTAACTGAAATGTAAATATGGTTGGGTGATCAATCATCTCCGAGGCATGCCAATGACACTCAGAGTTTCATCAATGTTCACATTTTCTAACATTAAACAGTGGCCCCCTCGTTTTCCAAGCAACATCCAGGCAAGGGCTGCTGTTGACAGCCCTTTAACATCAACCTGTTGGATTGTATGCACCTGAGCAATTTTTTTTTCTCCAACTCAACCCTCCCTGTCAATTCTCCAATTTCAAATCCACTCCACATTCCCCATTCCAGCAGCTTCTGACTTTTCGCTTCTCTTAACTATTGCCACCTAGACCTCCAATTGCCTTACATCAGGCACCCAGCAGTACAGGTTTCTGATTGAAACTGCAAACCTTGGAGCTCCTTTTTTCACTTCACAAAAAGATTTTGAGATGAAATTCAATGTGAGTTGAACCATTTTTGCAGAGTAAATATGTTATTAAGCCTCTCAAAGTTTGCATCAAAATCAACTATGCCTAAACTCTGGCAGAAGTGCATGCAAACCCATATTGCTGTGTGCTACTTTTGCTTGTCATTTCTTTGAAGTTGTAAATGAAAGAAAAATGACTGTGCAAAGTTCAAACAATTCTGTACAACAGGTGTTACATTTCTTGTCAATAGTAATTGTTACAGCTTTTTTTATGATTCAGTGATCTTTTAAACAATGTACTGGTGAAATAAATATTTGGATTTCATTCTCAGGAATGATATGTCAATTGTATATAAATCAAAATTAGATGTAATCATTTCTTTAATTGTACCTTAACCTTTACAGAATATAGTCTTCAAAGCAAGAACCACTTACTGCTGACTTCAACAGATTGTGTTTTAAAATTTGCCTGTCTGTTTATAAATTTTTAAACACCTACCCCAGGGGCCTGAGTTTGAAATGCATCTGTAGTCAGTTTCCATCATAATTATTCACTGCAGTTGTGAACCATCATCATTTTGACTGTGACCTCAATTGAAAGTCTGCTCTTTAGTATTCTAGTCTCAATTTAGCAATTTTCTTTCTGGAGTTTAATCATTGGTAAAGACACAATTAAAAACAACACCATATTTTTACAAAAAATGTTTTCTATTCATTCAGTTTAACAGTGATATTTTAGTGCAATCAACCCAAAGAAATGCAAATTATTTTTGAATTCTGAGAAATGCTCAATGGTCCGTCAAACTGTAAATCTGAAGATATATTGCAGTCCAAATTTACACTTGAATTAGGTGTTCATTTACTCATTACTGGGAAGCTTTTATGGAAACACTAAGCTATGAATTCTATTTAGTGGACATGCAGATTGAGAAGATCACAATCTCATCTTTGCAGCATAATTAATTTTGTGATGTGGAATTGCTGTGTGAACAATAGGGTTATTAGTGTACGTAATTTACATTAAGAGATACATTAATTTTCAAAATATATCTTTCTTTGTAATTGACCACAGGTCAATGATCATTACAAATGTAAGCTTTCAGTGAAGCAGATTATTACTGAGTGTAAATTGAGTGGTTTTTCTCTACTATCAAAGTTAACCACAATGACAACAAATTAGCTATAAATTGAAGTGCTCATGCTTGACACATCGATTCTCCTGCTCCTCGGATGCTGCTTGACTAGCTGTGCCCTTCCAGCTCCACACTATCCAACAGCAATAAATTTAACCTATTTTCTCTTGCCATGAGTTCCATGCAATTTTCATAAATTCTGAAGGAAAGTAAAGCCAGAGGTAAAATGTTCAAGATAATAATAGTGTGAACTATCAACATGATCTCTATAGATTAATCAAGCCCTAATTCAACTTTAGAACAAACTGATTAAAATCTGACCTGTTCTCTGAATGACATATCTACCATTCCAGCAGTACCCAATTTACCAGGTTCCTTCCAGTATTTGCAGATCTTTATTTGCATGTTTAACTTTCAATGACATTAAGAGTAAAAACCCAGATTCAAATCTGATTTAACAAAGATAACATACAAACTATTAGTTGCCTGATCTTGAAATCGATCCCATATTTTCTGTGTTCTAGATAACATGAATGGATACATTGCTTAATATGTGAGGGTGATAACAATAATAATTATCTCACATTGTAGTTCAGATACCAATGTGATGTTATCTGAATGTTTCATCAAACAGATTCTTATAATCGTAGTTACACATTTATAGATTATCTCTTGAAAATGTATTGCAATTATTTTACATCCACTGAGGGGTAGAAAGCCATTCAGATGATGAACAGCAACACAATACAGAACAGGATACTTAAACACATAGTAACCATCACATATAGATTATCAGCATTGAAAAATAATGGCAGATACATGAATAATTGTAAACCTTTGTATGTAACAACCATGCAACGGGTGTAAAATATGATTGAAATGCATGCAACTCTTGATATTGATATTGCTTGCTTATCACCTCTAAAATTTTATATACTTCTCAGGATCTCATTTTTAGACTGTGCATCCTCTGTTGCCTCAGTCAAGTGCTCTGGGTTTAGCAGACTGCCAATTGTACAACCACTCAGAACACCCCAACCACTCTATTGTTGCTTTTTATTCAGTATCCAGGATGGTGATGTTATGCAGATAGTGGAATAGTATTTTTAAAAAGGCCATAAACATGTTTATAACAATAATGCTTAGCTCTAATTAAATATGATGCCACCGATATGGTTGAAATGATAGCACTGTGACTTGAATTAACTTCCAGAGTGAAGTAAGTAAACATACTGGTAATGTAAACAACAGGCTTTTATTTTAACAATGCTGGGGTTTTGGATAATGTAGCAGGGTTAAAACTCAGCCATTGCTCAAAAAATGCTCAATCATAACTCTTGAGCTATAATTAAAACCTGCTGACTGAGCTCCTCCCCGTTTGCATTAGTGGCCAGGCAACAGCAATTGGTGGACAATTACATGGCCTGGAGTTGTCAGTTGATGGGACACCCTTACTTATCCAAAAAATCTCAGTGCAGCCCTCCTTGTGTGTTCCTTTTGCAGCCTTTCATTGGTTTTAACCTGGTACGAAAAATGTAGGAGCATATCCTACTCACACGCCAGTTAAAAGTACAAGGAAGTCACTTTGATAGCACGGGGGTCCAACTTGCAGATGTAAAGAAGGAGCTGCTGGCCAAGGTCAGAGCACACATCCTTCCTGCCTATTCCATGGAACAGAAGTGGCAATCCTTTCAGTGTATATCTGGCAGTTTTGACTGCCCAGTTGCTCATTTTTCTTTGGGGTGATTATGATGTAAATCACCCCTAATGATTCAAACTGAAATTTACTTTACCAAATTCGAGTAAATTTCTTTTAGAGGATGTATATACTATGATATGATACTATGTGCTAAATTGTACGGGGATGAGATACAAATTGCTCACTTTCTGGCAGACGAAAAATCTTTCCCTAATAAATACTCTTACTAGGCTTGCCCTGTAGTAAAAACACACACTTGTATTTTTCATTCGCATGTGAGATATGGATGTTGCTGGGAGGAGCATTCATTGCCGATTCATAGTTACCCTTAAGAAGGTGATAGGGAGCTGCCTTCTTGTACTGTGCAGACCAATTGGTGTATGGACACTACAGGGAGTTGCAGGATTTTACTCCAGTGATACTGAATGAACAGCAAATATTTCCAATTCAGGATGGTGAGTGGCTTGGAAGAAAACTTGGAGGTGTTGGGGTTCCCAAGTAACCACAGTCCTTGTCCTTTTAGTTAAACATGGTCATACGCTTGGAATGTGTTGTCTGAGAATCCTTGTTGAATTTCTGCAGTGCACCTTGTAGATGGTCTACTCTTCCAAAGGCCCAAACAAGCAGAGGATCAGATATCACCCAACCTTCAGCCATCAGACAGTCTTGCCATTGATACCTGCCAGCCAATAGGAAATAGGACCAAGAGTGGACCATTTAGCTTTGGAAGGCTAACTTACTGGAAGCTCCAGCCATCCCAGCCAGACTAGAACTCAGCAGTGCTTTTGGTAAGAAAGTCCATGAAGATCATTGATAGCATCTGAACAAGCCCTGGGCTTTTAAGGAGCCTGTGGGTGGGTGTTTGGAGGGTTGTTGGGGAGGAACAAAGTTGAAGGAGGGTAATATCTTTAGGGAGTATTCCAGGTATGTCTATGTATACACCTGAGCTTTACTTGTTGTCTTTTCAACAAAGTTGTAAAGAAAACCCAACCTTTCTACTATGGACTGCCTTTTACATTCAAAGTTAAAAATTGCACAAAACCAGGTTACAATCCAACTGGTTGATTTGGAAGCACTTCTACTTTCAAGTACTTTATGACAAAGGAGGTTGGCAATATGATGGTGGATTGGCCACCCAATACATTTTATGCACCCCTTTCCTCATTGCTGAAAACACACTGGATGCTGGGGGAGGAGATATAGGTCCTCCTGCTCTCCGGGTATCTGTCCAACACCTAGGATGTCTATTTTTAAACAATTCGCTCATGGGATATGGTTGTTGCTAGTTAGTCCAAAATTTATGATACATCACTAACTGCCCTTAAGAAGGTAATAGTGAGTTGCCTTCTTGAATTGTTCCAGTGCATGTGGTGCAGCGGCACCCATAATACAGTTCGGAGGGGTTTTGTAAGATTCTGATCCAGCAAAAATGAAGAATATGTTTCCAAGTAAGGATGCTATGCAGCTTGGGAACTTACAGGTGGTGATGTTCTCATGTATCTGCTGCTCTGTCCTTCTACATGGTAGCAGTAATCGGAAGAGACTAGCTAAGGAGGCTTGGTGAATTACTACAGTGCAATTTATAAATGACGCACACTGCTGCTACTGGATAAGTGCACGTTGAAAGTGATTGATAGGCACCCATCAAGTGGGCTGCTTTGTCCTAGATGGTTTGAAGCTTCTTGACTGTTGATATAGTCGCACTCATTCTGGCAAGTCGGGTGACGTGTCATGTAGATCGTTACTAGGCATTGGGGAGACTGAAGATGAGTTGTACAGTGCAGAATTCAAAGCTCCTACATATTCTTGTTGTCACATTATTTATACGGCTGGTCAAGATCATTCTACGATCAATGCTAACTCTTCAGGACATTGATAGTGGGGGATTCAGTGAATTAATATCATTGAACATCAAGGGGAGACAGCTAGAATCTCTGTATCGAGACAGTTGTGGCTTGACATTTGCATGACACAAGCATCACTTCTGAATGTCTGCCATTTATTATCAATAATTAATTATGTCCTGCAATAATATGCCATATAAGTCAATGATATAGACTGTATGTTTCAGATAAACTGAATCAAATGTGACACTGGGATATAACAGCTGAATATATGAACTTGAAACAAGAAACCTGGCCTTCAGGGAGTCTATATTATGTAACTGTAATCGTGTTTTGTGTGAATTTGAAAGAAAAATATGGGAAGCAGGCATTATGCCAGATTCATATCTTTTCTGTAACATAGAAATGATCTCATTGTACCACAGGCTGACATCCAGCAAAAGTACAATGATTGATTGTAAATATTTATGATAGTTCTGAAGAGTTCTATTGAACTAATAGCAAATACTAACACAAAGTTGCCTCCTATCAAAACACTGATTTATATTGCACAAACTGGCTGTACTGATTTCTCAAATATTTGTTAATGTATTTCAAACAAAAACCTCTTGAATTGGGAACTCAATACTTGGCTAACATATAAAACAACCTAAATTCTATTAGTTTACAGATGTCAATAGTGCACAGATACACTATGCATGAAAGTTGAAAACTGATAAAAGCACAGATTGGTTACAGTATATGCCGTGACAAAAGAACAAGGACTAAATAAAGAGCCAAAGATATTCATAATGATTTAGAATTCCAAGTAATATGAAGATTTGTATTTCAAAAATACAGAATGTTTACCCTACACAATGCAAAGGCATTTTGAAAGAGATTAAGACGCACTGTTGAGCATATGAAAGGTGAATGAACACATTGAGGCACTCAGTCAGAAGTTGATGAATACATTGTCAAATCATCAGCAAACAAACGACGGCACAGTGGCTTAGCGGTTAGCACTGCTATCTCACAGTGCCACGGACCCCGGTTCGATTCCACCCTCAGGCAACTGTCTGTGTGGAGTTTGCACATTCTCCTCTTGTCTGTGTGGGTTTCCTCCAGGTGCTTTGCTTTCCTCCCACAGTCAAAGATGGGCAGGTTAGGGTGGATTGGCCATGCTAAATTGCCCGTAGTGTTCAGGAATGTGCACGTTAGTCGTATTGGTCTGGAATAAATATAGGGTAGAGGAATGGGTCTGGGTGGGCTACTCTTCAGAAGGTCTATGTGGACTTGTGGGGCCGAAGGGCCTATTTCGGCACTGTAGGGATTCTAGGCATCAGATGATAAAAAGTCATAGACATTAAGAAGGCAAAGAATGAGAGAAGGGCACTGCCCTGCATTGTAGGACTGCCAGACAAGTAGAGGGCCAATAGCTCTTCAGTCCCATTAGTGTCACGGAAGACAGGACCACAACAAGTCCCTTGGCTAGTGATGATGGAACAGGTCTGGAATGCCATGGAAGTGAAGTTGGGTTGCATGGGTGCCAAGCTGGCAGACAATGGCAAGAGGCAAGTATATTCCAACTCTTTGGCCATGGGGTGCTCAAAAAGGAGATGCTTGTCCTTTTTAATTGGCAGCCATTCTAAGTGGTAAAATTTCTCCTTTCATTGCCTTCCCTTCCTCTTCTCTCCTCCATTGGTGGTAGAATACCTGTAGGAGAGTGAAGGAAACAGGCAAGGCACACTCTACCATTATCCCTGATTTTACACTTCCCCAGCCAGTCTGTAAAATTGCCAGAATTATAAAATTCCTATTCAGGAATCAGCCTCAAAATTAATGATTTCACTGCAGAATATTGTGTAAGAATAATTTTCTTTTTAAAAAAATTGTGTTCAACTACAGTTCATTTGATTAGATTTGTTATCTTTTTTTTTGCCTGGCCTGCTCAGACATGCTGGAGGAAAGTGTCACATTTTGTTTTCTGCAGACATCTTTAATGCATAGAACAAAACAAATATCTTCAGAGCAGTATCCTTAGTTACATCTGGTGATGGAAAAGTTCAGAATGGAACATTATAGCACAAGAATGTCTCATTATTTATTGACCAAACTAGTTATCGTCTCATTGTATGCAAAATTATTGTTCAATGAAAGAAATGTCAATCTCTCAATATCCTTCAAATTTAGAGCAATTCTTTCTTGATGTTTACAAAATAACTCCAATATTAATCAGGATCACCCAACAAAACTTAAAGACAATTAATTCATGCTGCATCATTTTCTTGCTCCTATCACCTCATTTACATCTTGTAGAAGTGCGGGTGTTGGACTTGGGTGGACAAAATCAGAAGTCACATAACACCAAGTTATCATCCAACAGGTTTATTTTAAATCACAAACTTTCAGAATGTAGCCCCTTCATCAAGTTAAGTGAGAGAGAAGCACACAGACACAGAATTTATGGGCATAGAGATCAAGGACAGAGAGATCATAAGAGCATACATATGGTGTGAGTAGAGTGTCAAATAAGTCTTTGCATGTGATCAAAAGTATCAGATGGTGTCAGTAAAGTATCAAAGTGGAACAACAAACAAAGGGATCATCTATAATTTGATTAAAAGAGGCAGAGAGACAATTACAACAAAAAATAAAAATAAAGTGGTGCTGGAGACAAATCAAATGACTAGAATAATTTGAAAGGTATAGGAATCGCATGCCAAGGGTCTAACCAAAGTGATAAGGAATCCAACCCTACACAAGTGAATTAAGGTTGAAATAATCATAACAATTTATCAAAGTGATGGTGTCAAAACAGGACCATAAGCAAGATTTTACAGATACAGAATAGTGTAATGGGGTCACATGTAGTGCTACATGGACCCAAGATCACCATTGAGGCCATCATGATGGGTGCAGAAATTGTCTATTAATTTCTACTTAGAATCCATCGCATTCCTCTTCTTCTGAGCAGATCCTCCTTATGCGCAGGGCTTGTTCGCACTGAAATGACTAAATAGCAATGTCAACAAGTTTCGTCCCATCAGATCTGCCACGTATCACTCTTCAGAATCAGTCTCATTCTTGGACACATGCATCTCCATGAAGGATGGACCCCCTCAGTATCCATTTCTGATGAAGGGCTTTTGCCCGAAACGTCGATTTCACTGCTCGTTGGATGCTGCCTGAACTGCTGTGCTCTTCCAGCACCACTGATGCAGAATCCCTCAGTATCTCACTCTACCGTAAGCACATGGATACCTCACAATGCTGCACTTCTCTAGCTTCCACCTTAAACATATTAAAGAAGCCATCCCCTATGGCCAAGCCTTGTGCATACACAGGATCTGCTCAGATGAGCAGGAACATGACAGACACCTAAAGATTTTGAAGGACACTCTCATAAGAATGGGATACAATTCTGACATGCCACAGTGACAAGCCACAATGATCTTCTCAGAAGACAGATACAGGATACGACCGATAGAATATCCTTGGCCATCCAGTAATTCCCCGAAGAGAGACAATGCCATGTTTTTTGTAACCTTCAACATGTCATAGATGATGGTGAGCACCTTGCCAAGATCATCCCTGCACCTCCATTTCTTGCCTTCAAAAAACCATCAAACCTTAAACAGACCATCGTTCACAGCAAATCATCCAGTCTTCAGAACAACATCAACTAGAACACCACACAACCCTATCATGGCAACCTCTGCAAGACATGCCAGATCATTGACATGATTACTACTATCACACTTGGGAACACCACCCATCACATACATAGCAGATACTCATGCGACTTGCACAATGTTGTCTATCTCTTACGCTGCAGGCAAGGATGACCCAAGGCATCACATATTGGCAAGACCATGCAGATGCTAAGACAATGGATGAATGGGCACTGTACAACAACCACCAGACAGGAATGTTTCCTCCCAGTTGGGCAACACTTCAGTCGTTAATGACATTCAGCCTCCAATCTTTGGGTAAGTGTCCTCCAAGGCAGCCATCGAGATAAACAATAACACAGAATCGCTGAGCAGAAACTGCTACCCAACTTCCATGCCCATGAAGATGGCCTCAGCCGTGACCTTGGGTTCATGTTGCAATACATGTAACCCCACTACACTTCTATATCTGGAAAATATTCCACCCTGTTCTGTTTTGATACCACTTTAATAAATTATTATCAGTTTGCCTTAACTAGTTTGGATTACTTATTATTTTGATTAGACCCTTGACATGTGACTCCTATACTTACCATGTTATTCCAATCATCTGGTTTGTCTCCAGCAGCACCTTAATTTTTATTTTTTTGTAATTATCTCTCTGCTTCAGTTAATTTGGTGGGTTGGTGTGGACTTGTTGGGCCGAAGGGCCTGTTTAAAAATAAAATAATTGGATTATAGGTCATCCCTTTGCTTAGTATTCAGCTATTGACACTTTATTCACACCATCTGATAGTTTTGATCACCTGTAGAGTCTTATTATTCAACACTCCACTCACAAAACTTGTATGATCTTTTGATCTCTCTGTCCTTGATCTCGGTCCTATAAATTCTGTGTCTGTGTGCTTCTCTCTCACTTCACCTGACAAAGAGACTACACTCCGAAAGCTTGTGATTTCAAATTGGATGATAACCTGGTGTCATGTGACTTTTGACCTCATTTACATCCTGCAGACAATCTGTAAAAACAGCCCTTGCATGTCCTTGTTCCAACTAAACCCTTGCTTTGGAGTGGCTATGTATACTCATTTCACTGTGACAGCTGTCCTTGATGTCCCCTTAAGTTACAATCCCCAAGGTAAGTGTAACTAAGCTGCTGTAGTCAGATGGGATCACTTTACTATGTACAAGTACAGTCAGCCATTCTTTAAAAGTTAAAAGCTTTGCTTGATTAATAAATTAATGCATTTTTAAGAAGTAACAAATGTTATTCACTTTGATCAGTAAATTTACAGCTACAGGTAATTAGCCACTAATTAGGCATTGGTTTATTGAATAGCTTTGTAATTAGTCACATTAATAATTTGTTCTATTATTACTAGACGTTGACCTGTGAAGACAGACAAAATGCCTTATTTGTTTTCCTTGCCTCAAGTGTTAAATGTGAGAAAAGTGTATCATTTTTCACATCATCACTCGTTCACAAATCTAGTAAAAGGTTGCCATCAGGATTCATTACCATCAAAGATGTATTATCCAGGCACAGTATCACTTCACCCCTGAGGGTGAAGCTATTAATTAATGAAGAATTTGCTAGAAGAGATGCACATTTGGAGTAGTTACTTCCTCTTATTGTATCCCATTACACTAAATCAATGTACCTTGATTATACTTCCAATGATATCTCAGACATCTAAATCCATGGCAAACTTTGTTATTGCTTTTAAAGATACAATGTGTTAGCAAGTTTTGAGAAGATTTGTATGCAATATTTGCAAATGCTTTCAGAATAAAGCAAATACAGAGGCTTTTTTTGTGCAAGAAGTGTCTGTCCACATTGCTTTTCCCCACCTTCTTTCTACGCTGATATGACAGATACATGACAATGTACTTAGTCTAGTGTGAAAGATTAAAGCAGAGTGAACCATTAAGTCGAAACAATTTAAGATCGATAGATTAGATTAGATTAGGTTACCTACAGTGTGGAAACAGGCCCTTCAGCTCAACAAGTCCACACTGACCCTCCGAAGAGTAACCCACCCAGTCCCATTTCCCTCTGACTAATGCACCTAACACTATGGGCAATTTAGCATGGCCAATTCACCGAATCTGGACATCTTTGGACTGTGGGAGGAAACCGGACCACCCAGAGGAAACCCACACAGACATGGGGAGAATGTGTAAACTCCCCACAATAATGTTCTATGTAAGCATTTAACTGGCAGAGGTATGTGCACCATAATATTGTGAAATGACAAATTGACTAACGTTACCGGTACTTTTCATGTCCTTTCTTGTTTTAGTATTACGTACATCCAAACTGAGTTCACTGGGTTAATCAGAATAAGAAGCAAAATTTCCTTTATTTCGCTTGTGCATTAATGGAGTGTCTACCCACAACTTTCTGGTTGTTGGTTACTGCACAATATTTAGACTTAATGATGAAATACATGCCATGATCTGAAACTAAACATAATAGTTTACTTCGCTTTAATTTGCAAATAGGATTTAGTCCTCCATGAAGCTACAACTTGAGGGTAATTTTCACCCAACTGAGTGGTGCCAACATTAAGCAGCATGTCAAGGCTGCCACAAGACATGCTAAGTGCTAATGGAAACTGAAAAGACTGATTTTAGTTTTGCTGAAATGTTAACTGAAGAAAATATTGATCCAGCATTTGATTAGTTTAGTATTAGCTTCCTGGTTGGCATCATCTGCATGAAATGGCATAAGATTGATAATCCCATGTTTCTGGATGATAGTATTTAGGAGTATCATTGTCTAAAGAATGACATGAACCAATGATGATCTCTGGAGTACACCAGAAAGGAAGAGAGATTGTGGAGGAAATTGGATTACTATGGTATAATTGGTGCATATCCACACATATTAGCAGAAGAAGGAAGTAACAGTGTCATAGAGATCTGTTTCAAAGGATAGGCACTCAGATGGTTATTGTTGCTGAAGATAACAAAGGGAGACACTCATGTGAGTGGTCAACAAGGTCAAAAGCCGAAGAAATGTTGAGGAGAACAGGATAGAGCCAATTTTCAATCGCAGAATGGACCAGCGAGTTCTAGCTGTGGATGATCGAAAGATCTTGACCAACACAAGATATAGAAGCAGGAGAAGACAACATAGGACAGCCAGCCATTCCACCATTCAACACCAATGTGCCTCATCTTGGGCTTCAACTCCACATTCCCACCCATTTCCGTACAATTGGATTTCCCAAGAGACCAAAATTCTGTCTATTTGAGCTTTTAATATATTCAGAAATGGAGCATCCCCAATCTTTAGGGATAGGGCATTCCAATGATTGACAACCCTCTGACTGGAGAGATTTCTCCTCATTTCAATTCGAAATGGTCAGCTCCTTATCTTGAAATTGTGCCAAGACTCTCCAGCCAGAGGGAAGCAATTTTCAGAACCTTTATAATTTTGATTGTTTAGTGAGGTCACCTCTTCTGAACTCCAGAGAATATAGGCTTAATTTTTACAACTTTCTTATTCAAAGTTTGTGCGAAGATTTGTAGCTCGGGTGCTTGTTGTAGTGGTTCTGTTCGCCGAGCTGGAAGTTTTTGTTGCAAACGTTTATTCTAGGGATCACCTAGTGTTCTTTCACTGTACTGCCTGTTATGCAAGTGTTTTTTAAAGTCGGAAAGCCAAAATTACATACAGTTTCCAAGTATTGTTCACCAATCCCAAACAATAATGCACAATATGACATTAGCTTGTCTAATTGCTTGCCGTACTTAAATGCCAAATGTTTATGTTCCTTGTATGAGTACAGCCAAATCTCTCTGAAGATCAAAATTTTCAAAGTGTTCTTTTATAAAACAAAAACAAGTCTGCTTTTTTTTAAGTTGTCACACTAAAAGTGAATAACTTCACATTTCCCCAGATTATGCTTCATCTACCATCTTGTTTGCCATTCATTTAATCTGTTCATATTGTGATTATTGCTGAAAAAAGGCAAATATTTTCAAAGCTTTTCATCTTGCAATCATCAGAACAGTTCACAAAAAGTATTCATATAAAAGGAATCAACATTTAAACTACGTTAGAAAAGCATGCTGATTGGTTGAAAAATGTACTCTGACTGGTAAAGTCATCATCAGAGGCAATGCATCAGTTAATGATGACCAACTGACAAGTTTTGCTTAAATTTAAAACAATACAGGTTGACTCTCAAGATATGGAGAGCTGGGGAAGACAAAGTTAAAAATCACATAACATCAGACTTGTTTGGAAGAACTAGCTTTTGGAGCGCTGTCCCTTCATCAAGTGGTTAGCAGCCCTCTGAAAGCTAGTGCTTCCAAATAAACCTGTTGGACTATAACCTGGTGTTCTGTGACTTTTAACTCTTTGATCAAGGAATTATCCTGACAAATGAATCAAAAAATGGCTGACAACTAATTTGTTGCATTGAAATAAGTTCAGTGCGTGTACTTGTTCTTTCTGCTTATAATTGTTGGATCATCATTCAGGCTCACAGTACAGTGTTCTTGGAGCCTATTTATTATAAATACATAAGGCCCTGATCTTTGCTCCCACATGCCAGAAAGTACATCATCTTTGTACAGGAGCTCGGCTATAATTTAATCTCAAAACCGCGTGAATTACAACTGCCATTCAATGTTTAAAAACCACAAAAGAGTACTTCATCCAAGCCTGCAAAAAATTCATCTTAAAGGACTAATTTAAACATGATTTATTTCTTGATGTTTGATTAATTACCTAGGTACGTATGTTATCTACAAAGTTCATATTTTCTTGTGAAGTTTGTCTCTGTGCATTTGAGGAGATGGATATTTTCTTGGATTTACATTTAGAAAATGTTGTATGAATAAAAATTTTTTCATTTCTTCTGATTTAAGTTTTCCAGAAAACTTGTTTGGGACTATAATTTAAAGTCACAATACTTAAAGGGTTTAAAATGCTTCCACTAAAACTTGAATATTGTTGCAAACAAGTAGGAGGCCATGTAAAAGTGCAAAAGCTATTTGACTTAACAACTTGCATAATCATTATGTTCTGTATCACCTGCAAACATAGATTTAGGGCAATGCAGTGGGAGTGTGCTGGGTTCATATATCGGAGGTTGATGGATCAAATCCCATTCTCTGTTATTTACATGATTCCATTTCTGTAAAAGCATGCAGATGCTTTCTTTAGAAAATTTACTGAGGCTGGGAACAGCATTCTTGCAGTTGGCATCACAGTGACCAATCTGAGGAAGGTGTGCTCACAGTCGATGCAGGAAAGAAGGGCCCTACTGATATTATTTGATATTAAGCATCTTCAAAAGGTTTAATTTAAAGGGGTAAGTCATGACAGGACAGCTCAAAGCCATGATGTGCTTCCCCTGCTTTCTGTGGGAGAACCAGCATGTGTAGGAAGTGTCTCCAGTGACAGCCCCTGGAAACCTGAATTTCAATGCTGGGGACATTATGAAGCATTTGTGAAGCTGAGAGTATTGTGGACAGCACATACAGAGAGGTGGTCACATTGCAGGGCTAAGATTCCACCAGCAGAAAGGGAATGAGACAGAGTAGGAGCACTAGCCAAGTAATGCAGGAATCCCCATTCACATTCCCTTGAAAACAAACATACTGCTTTCAATACTGTTCAGTGGAATGGCCTCTGAGGGAAAGAGAGAGACAGCCAAATTTGTGACACAATGGCTGTCTCTGCGGCACAGGGGAGGAGCAAGAAGTATGAAAATGCAATTGTCAATTGTAAGGGTAATAGGCAGGCGTTTCTGTAGCCACAAACAAGAATCTAGAATGGTATGTTGTCTCCCAGGTGCTAGGGTCATGGGAGGGTGCTAGAGGGATGTGGCCATGGAAGCAGAATATAGGAAGTTATTAGATTAGATTAGATTCCCTACATTGTGCAAACAGTCCCTTTGGCTCAACAAGCCCACACCGACCCTCCAAAGAGTAACCCACCCAGACTCATTTCCCTCTGACTAATGCACCTATCACTATGGGCAATTTAACATGGCCAATTCACCTAACCTGCACATCTTTGGACTGTGGGAGGAAACCGAAGCACCTGGAGGAAACCCACGCAGACACGGGGAGAATGTGCAAACTCCACACAGGCAGTCGCCCAAGGCTGGAATCGAACCTGGGTCCCTGGTGCTGTGAACAGCAGTGCTAATGACTGAGCCACCGTGCCAACCACTGCCACCGTGCCACCCCTCCCCCCCCCCCATGAAGGAAGTTGAAAAGTAGGACCTCAAAGGTAATGATCTCAGGATTACTACCACGGCCACTTGCTAGGCAGAGTGGGAAATACAGGAGATTTCTAATCAACATGTGGTTAAAGAGCTGGTGTGATGGGGAGGGTGTTCAGATTCCTGGAGCACTGGGATCAGTTCAGGAGAGGTGGGATCAGCACAAACTGGATTAGTTACACCTGGGTAGAATTGGGATTGATGCCCCAAGTGGAGTAAATGCTGGAGTGGTTGGATTCCCATCAACCAAATCGACAGGTTGATGGGAATCTATGCAAGGAGTCAGAAGAAGGGGAATCAAGGACAAAAACAAAAAAACAGAAAGGGAATAAGGGAAGTAATAGGTTGAGGAATCAAAAACCAAAATCAAACAAGGCCATAGTAATAAATAGTGGGAATGGACTTAAGAACAATAAATCAACAAGCTTTAAGGCTTTAAGCCTGAATGCACAGAACATTCAAAATAAAGTGGATGAATTAATTGCGTAAATCGATGTAAATGGTTATGATATAGTTGGGCTGTTGGTTGACCAGGAATGAGAACTGAACATCCAGCAATATTCAGTGTTTAGGAAAGACAGACTAAAAGGAAAAGGCAATGGAGTTGCATTATTGGTTAAAGAGGATATAAACACAATATTGAGGAAAGATTTTAGTTCAGACAGTAGAGAATCTGTTCAGATGGATTTTGATAAATACCCAAGGAACATAAATAGTCACTGAAAGCAAGTGTGTAGGTGCTGCAAGCAGTCAAGAAGGCAAACTGTGCCTTGGCCTTCATAGTGAGAGGATTCAAATTCAGGAACAAAGATATCTTGCTGCAATTATACAGAGCATTGTTGAGACCGTGATTCGAATATTGTGTGCAGTTTCGGTCTCCTTACATGAGGATAGATGTTCTTTCTATAGAGGGAGTGTAGCAAAGATTTACCAAATTAGTTCCTGGGATGGCAGAACTGATGCATAAGAAGAGATTGAGTTGGTGAGGGTTGTATTTACTGGATTTTCAAAAAATGATAAGAGATCTCACAGAAACCTATAAAATTACAACAGGACTGTGTAGGCTAGATGCTGGATGGATGTTTCAAATGATGGGGGAGTGCAGAACCAGGGGTCATAGTTTAAGGATAAAGGGTAAACTGTTTAGGGCTGAGGAGAAATTTCATCACCAGTGGTAAGTCTCTGGAGTTCCTGACTACAGAAAATAGTTAAGGCCAAAACATTACATGTTTTCAAGAAGAAAGTCGAAAAAAGTTTTCTGGTGAAAAGAATCAATGGTTATGAGGGATTCAGGTACAATATTGAGTTCAATAATCAGCCATGATCAAAATGAATAGGTGGAGCAGGCTAACGAGGTCGAATAACCTCCTCCTGTTCTTATCATCTTTGTTTCTATGTAACTATTAAATCCCCAAAACACTATTAAATTGGTCAAATGGGATTTCACTTTCCTAACCAGTGTTGATTTGTCCTAACAATAAGTGCATTTTTGAAAATTGCTCAATAATAGATTTTAACGATTTCCTGTTATGACTGATATCAGACTATGTGGCCTATGGTTCTCTTTTTTCTCTATCTCCTTTCTTGAATCATGCTGTTACATTTGGTAACCTCCAAATATGCTGGGAGTATTCCAGAATCTATTGAAATTCTGCAAAATCATTGTCTGTGTATCCAAGTTCTCTATAGCTACATCTTTTAGAATTATATTTTTACCTAGATCCAAGGGAATTGTCAGATTTAGCTCTTTGAATTTATGCAGTATATTTGCAATGCTTTTATTAATAACGATTCATTTCTCCATTGTTATTAGTCCAAGGTTAATCTCTATTTCTGGTATATTACTTGTGTCTTCTACTGTAAAGGCAGATACAAACAATTTCATCAATATTTCTGTCATTTCCTTTTTCCCCATTATAATCTCCTGACTTTGCTTCTCAGGTATCAATATTTATTTTAGCTCTTCTTTTTCTTTTCATATAATTGTAAAGGCTCTTACAATCTGAAATGCTCCTGAAAGCATGGCTGTGAGGCAAGAATACATCTTACAATTAAAAACCAAAGACAAATAATGGAGGTAGGATGGTAGTTGAAGGTGATAGAACTACTGAGATTAGACTTCTCAATGGGACAAATAATAAAGACTTGCTATGTAAAAGATAGCTTTGGAGATTAAAAATTTTGACAATCATGAAATTGAAGAAAAATTGAATGATCAGAAGCTGAAATTGGAGGGGATTAGGGGATAAGAGGTGCAAAACTATGCCCACACCTCCCCTCCACCCCACACTCACCTCAGTCTAAGGCCCCAAAGGGTCATTTTAAGCCGGCAGAGATTTACTTGTACATCCTCCAACTTCATTTGCTCTTAATGTGGTCTCCTCTACACCAGAGGGACTGAGCACAAACTCACAGAATATTCAGGGAACATCTCTATTCCACACACACTAACCAATCCCACCTTCCTGTTGCCATCCATTTCAACTCCTCCTCCCAGGCCCCTGAGGACACATCCATTCGAGGCCTCCTCCATTGCCTATGCTGGGCCATCTGCAAACTGAAGGAGGAACACCTCATCTTCTTCCTCGGGAGCCTTCAACCAAATGGCAAGAACATTGAAATCACCAGTTTCTAAATCACCCCTCCCATCATCCCATTCCAGATCCAATCCTCCGACTCAGATTCGCCGTTTTGACCTGACATACCTGTCCATCTTCTTTCCCACCTTTCTGTTCCACACTTGCCACTGAACTATCACCATCACCTCACAACTTTGCAAACCTATCGCCATCCCACCTACTTTCCCCACAGCCCCACCCCTCCCATTTATCTCTCAGCCCCCTTCCTCCTCCCCAGTCCTGAAGAAGGGTCCTGCCTGAAACATCAACTTTCTTGCTCCTCGGATGCTGCCTGACCTGCTGTGCTTTTTCTAGTGCTACACTTTGTCAATTCTGACTCTCCAGCATCTGCAGTCTTCTCTTTCTCCTGGTAGATTTCTTGCAAAAATTTCAACAAAATAGGATCAACACAGAGGTAAAGGGAAAATACGGAGATTACAGTGGCTCAAAACAGAAGATGAGAAACTGGTAGAGTGAATGGCTGATACCTAAATAATGACACACAAATATTTTCAGTTATTTTCATTTTGAGTCCAAGGTGTGGCTAGCAGTTGCAAGGAGGGTCCAAAGAGATTACAATTATTTATGATTTCCAAAATGATTTTGAAATCATAAGCACCATTGGATATAAAGAAACAACAAATAGACAGCTTAAAGCAATGTATCATAATCTAACAGGTGATACCCAGATCTGCAGAGCACAAAATGGATCTCACCCAATTCAAAATTGATTTCATATAATTTTCCATCCAGTAAGAAATATCATTCTTCACAACATCAGTTCTAGTCAGGCAGGAATACTGTTTCATAGCGCAGACACTTGACTTTCTTATCCTATTAGAAACTTTTGTTATGTAGTGCAGAGAACTAGAACTTTTTGTGAACTGACACCTCAGGGATCAGGAGTGTGCCAGTTGATCAAATATTCTGGTTGCCCGAGAGACCCACAGAATCACTGTAAATACACACACTAACATAAGACATTAATTTATTTACAACATAATCACGTAAATCATAGTGCACCTTTGCCTTAAATAAAAATTACCTACAGAGAGATTTCTCACTCGCTCCCTGAACTATTTGGCCATCATGTTAATACAGTAAACTTCTGTAATTTCTGCTGGTTTACTTAGAGTGCCAGTTCAAACAAAGTTTGCTGTATGTAAAAAAAACTCTCTTGAAGGCATTTTAAAAGCTATGTAAGTATGGTAAATGCATAAACATTTAAATTATATGGCTCACTGGAAGAAAAACTTGCTATTGTTTGGAAACTGTATGTATGCTAAGACTCCTCTGCAGATCAATGTCGTAAGGGATCATTTTCGGGGTCAGCCTCAAAAGCACACTCAGCTGAAATTAGGGATCTCTGAAGGTACTTTTTGACTTACTCAGGACACAAACTCACAGTCACTGAAGCAATACTTTGGCCTGTCAAACATTTTAGGTGCCTTGCAGAAATATACGGAAGCCTAAATAACTTTACTTAAAAATGGGCCCAGTCCTTTAAGTTTCATGCAATTGTACTTGACCTTGCTTTCGAATTAAAATCGTCCTTTGAGGAGCTTTCAAAATATATTAAACATGAAGAGAATATTTGCCAGTGCTATTTCTCATATCTCTGTATAAATATTATTGAAATATATATAGTGTATTTATTTATACAGTTATTATGACAGCATTTAACAATAATACATCACTTTTGAAAACAAAAAGATGGGTTTATTAATATTTCTCTTTTCTAACTTATTTTAATGGTCATTCATTTGGTGACAAATTTTCTGAAAAACACTCCCCAACATTTCTCCTGAGGCCTATCCAAATATCTGAAATATTTTGAAAATTTTCCAACAGATCCCATAACTAATAAGAAAAAGCTTCAATCCTTATAAGATATGAGAGACAGGAAATGGATTAGCAAATAATTAAAAAGTTGCAATTGAAAAAGGCATGTATTAACTGCAATGCTTTGCTTTTAAGCTTTTATAATATTGTTCTAATACTTCCTATTGCTTCTTCGCAATTACTTCACAAATATCATTAAAGAAGGAAAACAACCAAAAAAAAAACAAAAGACTTCAGGCAAAACTTGATAAAATGAGGGCAAATATTAATCAGCTTCTGTTTATCAGTGAAGTATACTTTTACATCTCCTCCATTCAACCTTGCTAGCATGCCTGAAGACTGTGCTTTTTGAAGATTATAAGCAAACTTGAAAATGTTGCTTCTTTGAAAATCGAGCAATAGTGATTTGCTTGCAGTAAATGCGCTTGGTCGAATACAATTTATTCATTCACTTTTGGTTAACTGAAAGCCACTTCAGCAAAAGAAACCAAAAGAATAACTTATCTAAATTTACAGTTTCATCAACTTAAAGATTTGAATTTAATTTTCTAAGTTTGTATTGACTGACTAGATACAATTCTGCTTATCTGAATAAGCTAGTGGTTTTTCAATCTCCCAGCTGATTCAGAAGTCTACGACTTCCATTCATTGACCATAATTGGATGAAATATCAAGTTTTGTTGATATTTTTCTGACCAATATGAAGACATTATGTAATTTAAAAGACAAATGATTCATTTTGTAATAAACATGTTGAGTTCCAGAATTCTGAAACATGAAGTTAAAAAAAAGGATTCTGGGTAATCGAAAATGGAGGACAGGAAACATTTCTGGCTGTAATAGCTGCTCATTGTTTGAGGTATTTTAGGTGTTGGAGGTGATTTCCTCAAATTCCAGGAGCAGCAATTACTGTATTATATGCTGTTGTATTGTTTTGGAACTTTGGGGAAAAAATGTCAAAACAACGGCACTTTTAAAAGGGAGAGGAACACACATGGTGAGGTCAGTGCAAGAGAAAGAAAGAGAGCAAGAAACCCACATTGCTAACTAACACAGCAGTGAACCTGCGCAGTTACTGCCTTTGCTGTTTGAATTCATGTATCGCTGGACATGGAAGTGCGTCTGGGAAATTAACAAACAGTGAAATTCACAACTAATCTTGGAGGAGCCTGTTTGGGAGAGGTCGCAGCACAGAAGAAGATAAGTGAATAGTTTAAGCATGGCCTTACAGTAAGTCTGCAATAGTGGGTAGAGTGGGTTCTTTCTTGATTATATGTTTTATTGAGATATGTCTCTTGATTAAACTTAAAATATAAGCCATAAGTTTACATTTAACATGGAGCAGTGTTTTGTAGAGGAATAAGATAGTAGTATTTTCTGGGTCTTCAAGTAAAAAGTGAAGTCTGCAGATACTGGAGATCAGAGCTGAAAATGTGTTGCTGGTTAATGCACAGCAGGTCAGGCAGCATCCAAGGAACAGGAAATTCGATGTTTCGGGCCAGAGCCTTTCATCAGGAATTCCTGATGAAGTGCTCTGGCCCGAAACGTCGAATTTCCTGTTCCTTGGATGCTGCCTGACCTGCTGTGCTTTAACCAGCAACACATTTTCAGCTATTTTCTGGGTCTGCAGATTGAAAGAAGCAAAAATGGCCATTAGTAGAGTGATATGCTTTTCTTGTCAGATGTGGCAGTTTAGGGAGAGTTTACGGGTTACTGAGGATTATAGCTGCAATAAATGCTGGTGGTTGCGAATTCTATCAGATCGAATGGATCAGTTGGAGAGACAGTTAGAAGGAATTTACGAGAGCAAAGGGATGTGATGGATGGCAGTTGTAGGAAGGGTGGAAGTTGCAGATACAGTCAGATAAATGGATTAAGTCTAGGAAAGTTAAGACAGTTAGACAGTTCATGCAGGAATCTTCTATGGTTATCCCCATTTCAATCAAGTATGCTATTTTGGAAAATGTAGGGGTGATGGATTCTCAGGGGAAGTTTCTGGTATTGAGACTGTCTCTAATGCAATGAGAGTACGTCGGGTTCCAAAAGATTGATCGTGTTAGGGGACTCTCTAGTCCGAGGTACAAACAGACATTTCTGTGGCCAGCAGCGAAAAATCAGAATGGTATGTTGCTTCCCTGGTGCCACGATCAAGGATGTCTTAGAGAGGGTGCAGAATGTTCTCAAGGGGGAGAGGAGCCAGCAAGAGATCATTGTACACATTGGAACCAATGACATAGGAAGGGAAAAGATTGAGATTCAGAAAGGAGATGACAGAGAGTTAGGCAGGAATTTAAAAAGGAGGCCCTCGAGAGTAGTAATATCTGAATTATTCCCAGTGATATGAGCTAGTGAGGGCAGGAATAGGAGGATAGAGCAGCTGAATGCATGGCTGAGGAGCTGGTGTATGGGAGAAGGATTCACAATTTTGGATCATTGGAATCTCTTTTGGGGTAGAAATGACCTGTACAAGAAGGATTGATTGCACCTAAATTGGAAGGGGACTAATATAGGGAGGGAAATTTGCTAGAGCTGCTCAGGAGGATTTAAACGACTAAGATGAAGGGGGGGTGTGGAGTGGAACCCAGGGAGATAGTGAGGAAAGAGATAAATCTGAGACTGGTACAGTTGAGAACAGAAGCCAGTCAAACAGTCAGGGTAGGCAGGGGCAAGGTAGGACTAATAAACTAAACTGCATTTATTTCAATGCAAGGGGCCTAACAGGGAACGCAGATGAACTCAGGGCATGGTTAGGAACATGGGACTGGGATATCATCGCAATTACAGAAACATGGCTCAGAAATGGACAGGGCTGACAGCTTAATATTCCAGGATACAAATGCTACAGGAAAGATAGAAAAGGAGGCAGGAGACGAGGGGGAGTGGGGTTTTTGATAAGGGATAATATTACAATTGTACTGAGGGAGGACATTCTTGGAAATATATCCAGGGAAGTTATTTGGTGGAACTGAGAAATAAGAAAGGAATGATTATCTTATTGGGATTGTATTATAGACAACCCAATAGTCAGATGGAAATTGAGAAACAAATTTGTAAGGAGATCTCAGTTATCTGTAAGAATACTAGAGTGGTTATGATAGAGGATTTTAACTTTCCAAACATAGACTGGGACTGCCATAGCACTGAGGTTTTAGATGGAGAGAAAATTGTTAAGAGTGTACAAGAAGATTTTCTGAGTCAGTATGTGGACGTACCTATTAGAGAAGGTACAAAACTTGACCTACCCTTGGGAAATAAGGCAGGTCATGTGACTGAGGTATCAGTGGGGAGCACTTTGGGGCCAGGGACAATAATTCTATTAGATTTAAAATAGTGATGGAAAAAAATAGACCAGATCTAAAAGTTGAAGTTCTAAATTGGAGCAAGGCCAATTTTGACGGTATTAGGCAAGAACTTTCGAAAGCTGATTGGGCGCAGATGTTCGCAGGCAAAGGGATGGCTGGAAAATTGGAAGCCTTCAGAAATGAGATAACAAGACACCAGAGAAAGTATATTCCTGTTAGGGTGAAAGGAAAGGCTGATAGCATAGGGAATGATGGATGACTAGAGAAATTGAGGGTTTTGTTAAGAAAAGGAAAAAAGCATATGTCAGGTATAGACAGGATAGATCGACTGAATCCTTAGAAGAGTATAAAGGCAGTAGGAGTAAACTTATGAGAGAAATCAGGAGAGCAAAAAAGGGATATGGGATAGCTTTGGCAAATAGAGTTAAGGAGAATCCAAAGGGTTTTTACAGATACATTAAGGACAAAAGAGTAACTAAGGAGAGAATAGAGCCACTTAAAGATCAACAAGGCAGCCTTTGGGTGGAGCCACAGGAGATGAGCGAGATACTAAACAAGTATTTTGCATCAGTGATTACTGTGGAAAAGGACATGGAGGATATTTAATGTAGGGAAACAGATGGTGACATCTTGAAAAATATCCATATTATAGAGGAGGATGTGCTGGATGTCTTGAAACAGTTAAAGGTGGATAAATCCCCAGGACCTGATCAGGTGTACCCTAGAACTCTGTCGGAAACTATGGAAGGGAGTGCTGGGCCTCTTACTGGGATACTTGTATCATCACAGGTGAGATGCCAGAAGACTGGAAGTTGGCTAACGTGGTGCCACTGTTTAAGAAAGGTGGTAAGTACAAGCCAGGGAACTATAGACCAGTGATCCTGATGTCGGTGGTGGGCAATTTGTTGGAGGGAATCCTGAGGGACAGGATGTACGTGTATTTAGAAAGGCAAGGACTGATTAGGGATAGTCAACATGGTTTTGTGTGTGGGAAATTATGTCTCACAAATTTGACTGAGCTCCTTGAAGAAGTAACCAAGAAGATTGATGAGGGCAGAGTGGTAGATGTGATCTATATGGACTTCAGTAAGGCATTCGAAAAGGTTCCCCATGGGAGACTGGTTAGCAAGGTTAGATCTTACGAAATATAAGGAGAACTCACCATTTGGATACAGAACTGGCTCAAAGGTAGAAGACAGAGAGTGGTAGTGGAGGGTTATTTTTCAGACTGAAGGCCTGTGATCAGTGGAGTGCCATAAGGATCGATGCAGAGTCCTCGGCCATTCATCATTTATATAAAATGTTTTGGATGTGAGCATAAGAGGTACAGTTAGTAAGTTTGCAGATGACACCAAAGTTGGAGGTGTAGTGGACAGCGAAGAGGGTTACCTCAGATTACAACAGAATCTTGATCAGATGGGCCAATGGGCTGAGAAGTGGCAGATGGAGTTTAATTCAGATAAATGCGAGCTGCTTCATTTTGGGAAAGCAAATCTTAGCAGGACTTATAAACTTAATGGTAAGTTCCTAGTAAGTGTTGCTGAACAAAGAGACCTTGGAGTTCAGATTCATAGCTCCTTGAAAGTGGAGTCGCAGGTAGATAGGATAGTGAAGGCGGCGTTTGGTATGCTTTCTTTTATTGGTCAGAATATTGAGTACAGGAGTTGGGAGACAGTGAGGTCTGCACATGCTGAAGATCCAAGCTGAGAGTGTGTTGCTGGAAAAGCACAGCAGGTCAGGCAACATCTGAGGAGCAGGAAAATCAATGTTTTGGGCTAGAGTCCTGATGAAGGACTCTAGCAACACAGTCTCATTCAGGAGTTGGGAAGTCATATTGTGGCTGTACAGGACATTGCTTAGGCCACTGTTGGAATATTGCATGCAAGTCTGGTCTCTTTCCTATCGGAAAGATGTTGTGAAACTTGAAAGAGTTCAGAAAAGATTTACAGGATGTTGCCAGAGTTTGAGGACTTGAGCTAAAGGGAGACGTTGAATAGGCTAGGACTGGTATCCCTGGAGCTTCGGAGGCTGAGGGGTGACCTTGCAGAGATTTATAAAATCATGAGGGGCATAGATAGTGTAAATAGACAAAGTCTTTTCCCTGGGGTGGGGGTGTCAAAAGTAGAGGGTATAGGTTTAGGGTGAGAGGAGAAAGATATAAAAGAGATCTATGGGACAACTTTTTCACATAGAGGGTGGTACATGTATATGAAGTGAGCTGCCAGAGGAAGGCTAGTTCAACTGAAACATGTAAAAGGCATCTGGATGGGTATGTGCATAGGAAGGGTTTGGAGGGATATGGGTTGGGTGCTGGCAGATGGGACTAGATTTGATTGGGATATCTGGTCGGCATGGACAAATTGGACCAAAGGGTCTGTTTCCATGCTGTATATCTCTTTGACTCGATGACTCTACTTTATGAAATAGTCTTCTGCTTCCCGATAGAGCTTTAACCAAATCTACATGACAATAGAGCTGCGATTTGAAAGCAGGACAAATCTTCAGAGTTTAGACTTTAATTAACAGAAAAGATTGGATATATTTAACACCCAAGCATAGCTATGCATATCGAAGGCAAATCAAAGACAAACAACTGAAATACATAATTTTATATCCAATAATTCTGAAACAATTCATTGTAGTTTACAAGACTATTCCTGACGTTCCTGATGAAGGCATTATGCTCGAAACATTGAACCTCCTGCTCCTCAGAAGCTGCCTGACTTGTTGTGCTTTTTCAATGCCACACATTTGACTTTCATCTCCAGCATCTGCAGTCCTCACTTTCTCATAGTCCACAAAATGTCAACACAAATTTATCTTATAGTCCAGAGAAGATCTGCTGAAAACAGCTCATATACTTTATCAAGTAGAGTCATACAGTTATAGAATCGACAGGATGGATACAGACCTTTTGGTCCAACCAGTCTGACCACGTTCCCAGACTAAATTAGTCCCTGCTGCCTATGCCTGGCTCCTACCCTTCCAAACCTTTCCTGCTCATGAACTTAGTACAAATAAAAATTGAAAAAGGTGATCCAAAATACATTGTAGTCAGTAAATGACAAAGGCACCATAGATTTTATTTTTTAACCCACCTGCTGTGTTTAACTGCGAAGTTCTTTCTTGAAGTAGTTAATAATTCACTCCCATGGTCTAGTGGAATTTGTTAAGTGCTTTGGTATTTTCATTGGTATCATTTGTAGCATTTTAATACAACTAGGAGAAAGTGTTGACACGTGACATTGGCAATGTCCAATCATATTGGATCGATGTGGATTTCACCAGTCTCCCAATTTCCCCTCCCTCCACCTTCTCAGAGTCCCAACTTTGCACTGCCCCCTTGAATGGTCCTACCTGTTCATCTGCTCCACCCTCCTCTCCGACCTATCACTTTCACCCCCACTTTCATCTACCTATCGCATTCCCAGCTACCTTCCCCCCAGCCCCACCCCCTTCCCATTTATTTCTCAGCCCCCTTGGCCAACAGGTCTCAATCCTGATGAAGCGCTTATGCCCGTAATGATGATTCTCCTGCTCCTCAGATGCTGCCTGACCAGCTGGAAAAAGCACCACACTCTTCAATTTTAATTGAATGTGCAACTGCCTGTCAAGACTATTGGACTCAAAGACATTTTATACTAGTTATAAAGTTGCACAAGATTCTGCATTCTTGTGTACTCGAAGATAACTGTACTTAAATAGAGTGCAGGTCCAGAAACACATGCCCAACGATTAGATTATTTACAGTTTGGAAACAGGCCCTTCGGCCCAACAAGTCCACACTGACCCGCTGAAGGACAACCCACCAAGACCCATTCCCTACATTTACCCCTTTGCCTAACACTACAAGCAATTTAGCATGGCCAATTCACCTGCTCATTTTTGCACTGTGGGAGGAAACCGGAGCACCCGGAGGAAACCCACGCAGACACGGGGAGAACGTGCAAACTCAACACAATCGCCTGAGGCGGGAATTGAACCCAGGTCTCTGGCGCTGTGAGGCAGCAGTGCTAACCACTGTGCTGCCCATGAATAATGAACTCTGAATAACATATCTGTCATCTGTTTTCTCATTCTCTTTAATCTCAGGCATTCCTTCAAACCATATTTGATTTATTTTTGTAAAAAAAGTAATTAACAAAAGCATACAAGACAAAGATCATATTCCCTTTTTTTTATCCAGTCAAGTTCCAAGCATGCTTAATTAGTATACCATCATCTGTTTCATTAAGTATCAGCATTCCATCAGACCATATTAGCTGATAATATCCAGGGAAGTCTAATGTCTTAAGCAGTTGAATGTTCAGTTTTAGCTAGAACTTTGAGAATTGCAGTCTAAGTATTGTCTGTCACCAACCATTTCAGTTGACTTTCAATCAGTTAATGTTTTCAAAGCCACGTGATGAAGGAACAGCACTCTGAAAGCTAGTGCTTCCCAATAAACCTGTTGGACAATAAGCTGATGTTGTGATTTTTAACTGTTTTCAAAAAGGCATAATTTTTATAATATTCATAACTAGCCTATACGATGAATATATCTTTAATGTAAATGGTCAGGTGGAAACAATACTTCCCTGGATGCACATGCCTTGTTTGAGAATCAATTTACAAATTCCAATGACTATAATTTAAAAGATATTTTATTGACTGGAAAGTGCTTTGGGGGTGACCTGAGGTTGTGAAAGGGGTGTTGAGAATGCAAGTCTTTCTTTCACCACATTTATTTTCTGGTTTTGCAAATGCCTGCTTGTGGGCACATACTAAGGACTGGTGTTCTTCAGAAAACATTTGAAAGTTGAATCATATTGGACTCAAAAACATCAGTATCTCTCCCCACGTATGCTGCTTGACTTGTAGAGTTTCTCTGTACTTCATATTTTCAAGGCCAATCAAGGTCAACAAGATTCAAGAGGTAAATGCTTGACTCAAAGATTGGTGTGGGAGAAGTAGGTTTGAATTCTTGGGGTGTAGGCACCAAAACTGGGATTGGAGGTCAGAGATACTGATTTCAATAATTGTAACTGGAACTGTGCTGAAGCTCCCATAAATGTAGTCAGGTTTTCTACATTGCTGGTTTCAGCATCCACCTAACTCCAGCTCTGATGTGACTCTTGGCAATCGGAATGCCAATTAATTGACTAATGTTTCAAAGTCAGGAAGGCAACATCAGTAAATAGTCCAATTCACATTTCAAGAACCAAAGATGCAAATTTAGCTTCTTGTGCCTCATTCTCACTGCCTGTTCTAAATGTGTTCACAATTTTACTGTATTATTTGTTATCTTGTCAAGATTAGGGCTTAGTCTTATACTTTCTTACTCATGATTTCCAGCCAAGGAGTTCCTGGATTTTTGAGAAGAAAACCAAGAATTTCTCATGGCTTGTTTATGGCAAATCAGATAATGCCTTGTTCTTAATCCATAGCAGCAAACATCATGAGTAAACGTAATTCTCTCATTAAGATGTTTCAAGTGGTCTGCCACTTTAAGGCCACCATTTTGAAATACTATGAATGCTCACATCAATTTCAGATTAATTGCTGTTGATGAGAGAGATACAAATTGGTGGACATTTAAAAATTCTGTCTCCAGATCAGGAAAACGAACATGAATGATAGCCTTTTTGATGCCTTTAGTTTTATATCATTTGAGATTCTGATATGTGAGAGGTCTCTCAAAATTTACATATTAAAATAAAATATGGATTTTATGCTCTCTTGAAAACTGATAGGCAAATATCTCTTTTGGAATTTGTAAGCTGATGAGATTCTTTGTCATGGTGTATGTGGTGCTTTCAGTGTATTTCTCATTGTAATCTGAGGATTAATCATAAGGTTCCAATCTATGCACGGGTCAAACTGTACCACCAGCTGGAGCTGCACAGTTCCTTACTCACTGGGCACAGTTATAAACATCTGTTTTATCTACAACTTCCCAATAATATATCTTATAATGTTTAACTGTAAAAGTTACTTGTATTGATATTGGCTGCAAATGTGTTGCTGGTCAAAGCACAGCAGGTTAGGCAGCATCTCAGGAATAGAGGAATATTGATATTGGGCCTGTCATGTGAAAAAAAACAACAATGTTTTCCAGAGAGTTAATCATAAATAAACTGATGCTGAGGGAGTGCAGCGAAGTGGGGTGGAGGTGGCTGAAAACACACTCAGCCTTAAGAAAATGAAAGAAAAGGAATAAGATATGTTATTGTACTTGATAACATTTAAATTTTTAATAAACGGCCTGTTCCCTTCCTACATTTTGAATAGCTGTATCTGTTCTACTATATTCATATTTTCTGCTCATCTCAGCCCTGCTACTTTCCGCCTCAGGTTTGCTGAAGTTTTAATTACCTGGGTGACATAATTATTTCCAAACATCTATGGTCTTACTTTTGCCTTCCTGCCACATATGACCCCACACTGAGCTGCCAATAACCAGTCCCACTGGTTACTTGATTTACATTTAAGTTTCTGTATTCTACCTCTTTTCACCAGCACGCAACAACCGCCCCCTCCCCCCCCAACTTTCATCCCATCTGGGTGCTCAGAAAAAAAACAAACTAAATTTGTAATTTCCTCCCATTTATATATTTATTTCATTAGATTACTTACAGTAAGGAAACAGGCCCTTCGGCCTAACAAGTCCACACCAACCCACCGAAGCGCAATCCACCCAGACCCATTTCCCTACATTTACCCCTGCCCCTAATGCTACGGGTAATTTAGCATGGCCAATTCACCTATCCTGCACATTTTTGGACAGTGGGAGGAAACCAGAACACCCAGAGGAAACCCACGCAGACACGGGGAGAATATGCAAACTCCACACAGTCACCTGAGGTGGGAATTGAATGCAGGTCTCTGGCACTGTGAGGCAGCAGTGCTAACCACTGTGCCACCCATGGGATGTACATATCATTGGGAACATCAGTATTTGTTGCTTTTCTCTAATTGTTCAGGAACTGATTGGAAAGACTAAGCAAGTCAAAGTGAACCACTCTGTGGGTCTGGGGTCACACGTTGGCTATACAAGGGAAAGAAAGTAGATTTTCTTCTCCAAAGTTCATTTGTGAAGGAGTTTTGTTTTATGCTAATTATATACAGTTTCACATCCACCACTGGGGAGACCAGATTAATATTTAATATTTATTTATTAATTGAAATTCAATTCCATCAGTTGGTGTGGTGGGCTTTGAACTGTGTTTCCAGAGCATTACCCTGTGTCTCTGCATTATTAGACCAGTGGGTATACCATTATCTCCCTGCCAGATCTGTTGAATAAATTAACAACCTGACAACAACTCATTGTGCTATGGTGGAAAATATCATAAAACAACCTAAGGTGCTTAGCAATGCCAACATCAACAAAAATATATCTTTTAACATTCTTTAGAATTTTGAATGATACAGAAATATCTTTGGAAGGAGATGAGACAGGAAGTAAAGTAATATAGCAACATGGGAGAACATCAAAGGTCAATGTAGCATGGTAGAAATACTGTACTGAAGAACTTTATTTGATATGGCAATCTAAGAGAGAAAGAGAAATAATGTAACTCCATGACAGGAACTGCTGGGCAGCATAATATAGACATTCAACAGCAGGGAGCTTAATGAACCAGAGCAGTATTACCATAGAATCACTGTAAATTAAGAAGCATTACAAGGCATAGTACACCTCCAGATTTACAGTAATAGAAAATTCAGAATTGAAACATTTGGGACAGAAAAAAAGCTTGTAATAGCAAGGAAGACCTTAAAATAGTCAATTTTGAAGTCAGATCAAAGTCCACAAGATGGATGAAAATGGAAGTCTCGAAAACATATTTGGGACAGTTGAAAAAATTTGAATAAAGAAATGAAAAAATGCAATCTGTACCCAGATCAATGCAGTGCAATACATAGCAGGAATTGTAGCTCCAGTCAAGACATTACCACAAATATTTCAGAGTGATGAGGTCCCCCAGTGAGGTCACAACTGGGTACTCTGGAAACAACAGTGAATCTATGAAGATGGGATGTGGAGATCAGTGGGACACTGCAACAACCCAGCTGAGAACTGATTTAACTTATCCAAACAATTAACAACAGTAATTCCTTCAGGTAAGGGTGAAGTTGTTGATTGATCGAGTTACTCAGTTCTCAATGGAATTCTAAGCATTTTTTGTGGATAATCAGAATACAAATGTCAAGCAATACTCTTTTAACCTACTCCAGTAAGGCAATTTCCAGCATTCTATCTTCATTCCTAGATAAGCAATTATTCTTTTTAGACAAATTGTGCACAGATCTGAAGATTACCAAACAAAATATTAACAAGAAAAAACTGACTGTACATTTCATAGCAAACCCTAACCTAAAGAGACCTCCATAAGTCAAGTAACTTCAAAGGCTTCATTGTTCTATTCAAATATTGGTCAATAAGAATTACCACTGTGCTTCAATCGTACTCTTCGCTAGTTGTGTGATTCATTCTGTCTGAACTACTTAAACAATGTCCATGGTTTGCCTCTATGCGTTTACAGAAGGTTGGGAGCAGAAATATTGATTCCAGGGTCAGGAACTTGACCGGAATATTTCTGGGCATTGACTGTTCATCACATCAGTTGTAAGAATGCCACATAAACTATAAAGTGTCAGACACTATTTGGCCTAGAGGCAACCTCAGTACTCAGTTAGGGGCATTGAGCATGTGGAGGAAGCACATTTGAGAAGGACATTGATTTGAACTGCTTCCACTGATTGAATATATTCTGGTCTTATGGATTCCACTAATCATGAGATTTGGCATTTGAATGTGTGTGGTGAACTTTGGAACTGCTCATTTAATCACACTGCCTCTGCTTCCTGTGTCTAAGAATAACTCCCTCTCACTTTCAGTCAGTTCTATAAACTATTCATCAACATTCTAACATGCAGAATACTGATTACAGGTTTATCGTACAGTGTACAGTCCCTCTTTTCCTCTCTTCTCAGAGTCTCCATTGCCTGTGACTACTGATGTCAGAATTACACCTTCATGTCCATTAATGTATTATTAACATATTCATTCTCATCAGATTGCATATTTGGCAACTATGACTGGGACTACTACTGTCTTTGTAAATGGAAAAGCAGGGAGAGGAGAGGGCATGGTGGTTTAAACATTGCTCAGTCACATGTCTGACCTCTCCCTTCAGCCACTAATTGAGTCTGTGGTAAATATCTACTCTTCATCTACTATTCATCTTCAACTAGATGAAAAGGTCCAGTGAACCAGGCTAAGCAGGTATGGCTAGAAGTGGCCATGGATGTGATATTCCTCTCAAGGGGCAAAAGATTCTTTCCTCACAAATACAAAGTCTCTCAATATTGACAGTGGCAACTCTGCCGAATTGCAGGAAGTAACAGAGTTTCATCCCTTTTCTGCAACTTTTTCCACATTGCAGTTGTGAATAGCTTCCTACTGTATTCCTGACAGCTGTGCTCAAAGATATCTTAAACTTTCTGTTTACCTTGTGGATATTTTCACACATCTGCAGGTGGTGGGACTTGAGCCCAGGCCTTCCATATAGACAGCCCGGTGGCTCAGTAGTTAGCACTGCTCCCTCACAGTGCTAGGAACTCAGTTTTGACTCCAACCTTGAGTGACTGTCTGTGTATAGTTTGCACATTCTCTTCATGTTTACGTGGGTTTTTTTCCAGATGCTCTGGTTTCTTCCCACAATCCAAAGATGTGCAAGCTCGGTGAATTTGCTTTGCAAAATTGTCCTGCAGTGTGCAGGCTTGGTGGGTTAGCTATGGTAAATGCAGAACAACAGGGATAGGCTGGAATTCTCTTCAGAAGGGAAGTGCAGACTTAATGGCCTAAATGGCCTCTATTCACCCTGTAGACATTCTATGATTCTGACTCAGAGGTAGGCACACTACTAGAGCTCTTTTGTTTATCTCATGCTGGTCATTTATAAATTGCTAATGGTTGGTTCAAATACTCTTAACAAGCTCTATAAGCAATTAATCAGAGACATGCAGGTTTCTGGCTTTCCCTTCTTCACACATGCTCTGCAAATCTAAACATGTCATTAAATGTGGGGAACCGAGGACAGCTTTTCAGCGTGTGATATTCCAATTTTGCACCTGAAATTGCTCTCACAGGTGATTGGAAATTCAGTTAGGGATTGTCTGAGTCCAGCCAGGGAATTTCATTTTCAATTGCTCCAGGCAAGTGGTTGGGTATAGATGCGTCTTCACAACAGTGCACTTGGAAAGGTATTTTGGAGGAGAGGGCATGGTGGTTTAAACATCACTCAGTCACATGTCTGACCTCCAGAATGTACAAATTTCAAAGCAAGATGACAAGTAGGAACTATCTATTAAACCTCCTTCAAAAACTTTATCATTGGGCTTGTTGAAGACCAGAAACTTTCAAATTGCTGATCAAGGAAAGTAACTTGTCTGGTGCATTGAAGTGTAAACTAATGTGAGAAGCCATTAAGTGATGATTTTGCTCAAGTAACATTGTTGAAAAGTTAATAGTTATTCATGGAGAGCATGTCTAAGATCTTTTCAATGGCCATTTATGCTGTGAAGCTACTGACTTTCTGACCAATAATGACTGCCATTTGTCCTTGAACATCACACCCCAACATCGTATTCCTATCTTCTGACAGTTATAGAGTCACAGAGCCATAGAGTTATGGAGTCATGCAGCACAGAGACAAACCCTTTGGTCCAACTCATCTGCACTGACCAGACATTCAAATCTGGCCTAGAATCATTTGTCAGCATTTAGTCCATACCCCTCGAAACCCATTCCTAATCATACACCCATCCAGATGCCTTTTAAATGTGATTGCACCCACCTCCACCACTTCCTCTGACAGCTTGTTCCTCACATGCAACACCCTCTGCATTGAAAACATTGCCTTTTCAAATCTTTCCCATCTCACCTTAAACCTATGCCCTCCAGTTTTGGACTCACCCTCCTTGGCAAGACATTAGTTATTCACCTTATTCATGCTTGTGATTTCATAAAAGGAGGCAGAGTGGTGGTGTGTGTACGGAATGAGCTGCCAGAGGAAGTGGTGGCTGGTACAATTACAACATTTAAAAGGCATCTGGATGGATACATGAATAAGAAGGGTTTGGAGAAATATGGGCCAAGTGCTAGCAAATGGTGATGTATTTATCCAGGATATCTGGATGGCATGGCCAAGTTGGACCGAAGAGTCTGTTTCTGTACTGAATATCTCTATGACTCTATAATTGCTCAGCTTCTCATTATCCAAGGAAAAAAGTGCCAGCCCATTCAGCCTTTCCCAACAACTCAAACCCTCCAGTCCTAGCAAGATCCTTGTAAATCTTTTCTGCACCCTCTCAAGTTTAAGAACATCATTTCTGTAGAAGGGAGTTACCATCCAACCTGCCCTCACTGGGATTACTAATTCGATGCCAAGCTCTCCAGGGGCTCAGTTAGACAATTGGTATTTAAAAATTGCATCATGTTAACAGTGTGGATTAAGTCATGGGGTCTGGACCCCAAAATGTTTCAGGTTTCTGGCATCGGCAGAATATCAACTCCAGATGAATGTTCTAATGTAACAGCTCAGAAAACTTTCACTTTGAATTCTACTGAGTGATTGTAGAAGATGTTTTCACAAATATTTTTGTACCATTCGATTCTGCATAACATTCAGCTGCATATAATACACACTATTCCAACGCAATTCAGAGCACAGGACACAATAATTTACAGAAGACTGCAGGATTAGAGGGGAATAGAATAACATAGTGGATAGCTGTAATTTATGAATTGCCCTTTTTTATTTACAAGATAGTTCTGCCAAAAATAGTAAATTGAATAACTAAATAATTGAACAGAAATAAATTTAAGGGCAAGGGTAGAATATTCTTTCTGGGTATAGTAATTCTTCCATTATATTTGGGCTATTATTTTTTTTCATCTGTTCACCATTGCAGTTCAATGTACATATCAAATGTGTTAACTTCTTTATTCCTCATTGGTTAACATTGTTTTCTCTTTTGTTATTGGTTAACTTCTACTTCCATGCAATCATCTTCTCATAAAATTAATTTTCACCTCTGTTGCATTCATTCAAATTCTTTGAAGACTAATGGTATCACACAAGAATCTGCACTGGTCCATAATCCATCACTGTACTTGTGAGTGACTTAGATAACATATTAAGAAGCCATATATCCAAGTTTGCCAATGACACAAAAAATGGTGGTATCAGATACTGTGTACTTGAGAATAAAAAAGCTAAGGAAATACTGATAGATTGAGTACGTTGACAAAAATCTATAGCAGACAGATTTCAACACAGCTAAGCAGGAAATCATGTGTTTCCTTCTATGGTCAACTCTCTTTCAACCTCAGCACTAACTCCTTTCCTACATAAATATTACAAAAACAAAGTTGGTGGACAATAGGTCAAAAATGATAATAAGAGAAAAGGGGATGAAAAGAAATAGAAATAAGAGAAAAACAAACAATGGTCCCATTAATTTATCTGGAAGGTCTGGGTAATTTACACAATTTGCACAACCTCTTCATATTTTTCTGTATAGCTAGGCAGCACTTAAAATGCATAACTTGCATGCATTCAGTGTTGGGAGGGAAACTTACAAGGAAAAGATGGTCACAAAATACAGTACAAGGTAAAGAAATGTTTGCATGTACAGAACACTGATTGATTAATGAACTTTGGACTTGTATTGTCATGCGGCAACTGTGGGTCTGTTGAGAGCAGAGACAGGCATTGATAGGAAGGAAAGTAAGAAAATTAACTGCTTTAGCAATCAACTTTTTCCTTTGGTGATAAAGGGGTTTCATGCTTTTGCCATTTCCTACTACTACTGTATCAGGCAAATAGTGAATCCAAAGTGCAGTGATCAACCACAACTGGACTTCTTCCTAAAGATTTTGTCACATGTCTCACTGCTCTAGGTCATCAAAAAGTGTATTTTCCCATCTCTAAAATTTTTGTAACTAATAACCTAAGCCCTTAATTTTTTTTTTAGGAAGTTATTTTTTAAATGCTCCCACGATTTTTCCACAGGTCCATTTAACGTGCATCTTCAACTCCTCCAATCTTCAGGGCAATACTGAAGGCTCCAAATTTCTGTCAAAAAATCAATTCATGTCTTTGAAATGGATACATTAGCCCTGTACCAGAAACAGACCCAGGCAGAAATGCTCACTGATCATTCATCAATACATGATAACCGGAGGAAGCTGTCTTTGAATTTAAATTACATTCTTTGTGAATTTAATATGTTCTGTGGTCACAAGGTATTTTTCACTCAATAAAGGTACCATCTTCATAAGGTTTCTGCAATTTTGTTTCACACTTGCATATAAATATGGGGTTCAATCTCACAAGTATCACTAGTCTTGCCTCTATCCCCTCTTCCCAACAAAAAAGCCGGTGGGAGGAGCACCAGCCTATTGGTTGCCCTGCAAAATTTAAAACAACAGGTCCGTTGTTTTAAAGTGTGACTTCTGCCCATATCCTGACAGGAAAGTTGCAACTTAAATGGCTGCTAGTCATCGTTGCAGAGTCACTGGGAATGCTGGTCACAGCTGGGACTACAGAGGGTCACATCACTCTGCTGCATCTAGATAAACCCAGGCTCGGGGATCTCACAAAGGTGGACGAGGGAAGGTGGGTATGAGATTGGGTAGGCCTAAAGTTGACCAGTTTATCCAATGTCTCACCCCTGCTGGTTCCAAAAGGAAAATAAAATGTAAAACCTGGAAATCTCTGGTACTACCATTTTATGATACACAAGACCAGATGAACAAGCACTATTCATTTCCAATTTTCACAAGTTTATCCTCCCCGGCCCCAGTAAAATTCTAGATTGCTTGGAATGTGCAAATAGGTGCATAGAAGGAAGGTTTTTATATGCCTTCCCCCTTCATACCTAATAACAGCAAAGCAAAAAATTCAGCCAATAGTATACTGTGGCGGTTGTAAAAATGCATAAGCACAATACATAGTACTTGCATTTTGATGAAAATATTGCAAAACGTTTTATTTTCTAAAAGAAAGGTTTAAGGTTGAAGAGTGCTTTTAGTTCGGGAAATTAACATTCCTGAACAAGAATATCTCCAACTTATCTATACACCTTCATTCAGGCACTCTTAGAATTCTACTGTGTCAGACAGAGGTGGTGATCTGTTGAATGCAAATTCATTCTACAACAGTATAACATACTACAAGTCACTTTCAACTCATGTCATGCAACCTTGTACAAAATCAATCCATCTGTGATTAGGGGCATTGGCCCAACATATTCCTCAACTGACGTGACAGACAAATTGCAGTCTCTCTATATAAATAGAATGCTGATTACACACACAGATAAAATTGATGTTGAGCCTTTTGTAATGTAACTTCTAAATAAACAATTTACATTTGATTTCAACTAGGTTTTCAAATACTTGAGCGTTCTAAATTCTGAAAAGTTGCATCTTTGATTCATAGTTTGCCTTACCCAGGGGTAAGCACATAACTTTTATTGATCTTTCACCATCAAGTCTTGAATTAGATTATATTTTGCTAAATACCCTTTTAAACAACCATCTCTGTGTGAAATTTAGCTTTGGTATTCAGTGTAGTACATTATAGGACCAGTTTGCTCAACACAGACTAATAGAAATAACTTCTCCAACATTTTTCTAGAAGAAATAGTCCATAAATAAACTTCAAACATTTTCAATTGCTCATACAAACAAGTATTGAGCATTAATTTAAGAGTAACATTTTCAGATATCCACAAGCATACATTAAGTCATTTATAAACTGTTAATTGCTCAGATGGGAACCAAAATAATTTTGATGACCGTTTGTTAATTCCGATTTTCTATATTTTCATAATCATGCTATATTATAAAAGAACAAAAAAAAACCTCTTGATACAGTTTTCTTGGTTTCCTTTTATGGAGAGACAAATTCAATATTACTGCTTTCTTTCCATTAAAGTACTTGCGGGTTTATAAACATCATTGGTATCATGAATAAATTATAAACGTTTTCCAGGAAACATGCATTTCAAAGGTATCAATTTGGAAAAATAACATTAACAAAACTCACATTCAGACGTTTTGAAAGATTTTTTCACTTCTCCATTTCCTGATCCAATGCAGCCATCCTCGTCATCACAGTCCCCACTGATCTGGATGTCATCATGATCTACTTGTCCACTGCCTTTTTCTGCTGAATGCCATTGCTCATACTTGGGGATCACCTTTCCCTGCAGCAGCTGCAAACAGCAATTTGCAGTTATGTGAATACTACTCCTCCTCACTATCATTTTAGTTTAAAACACATGAGAATTATGAAAATGTAACAAAAAAACCCAAAAACATTGGGAATCGTCAAACTGAACTGAATGTGCACAATGCTGAAAATAATTTAGAAAATGGCAGGAATATGACATCGTCAATCACCACATGGGAAAATTAAGACCATTAAATGTTTTGTTTATACCTTTATCATTTAATGATATGTTGTTGCTAATTTCAAGTATTCTTTGTTATACCTTCATCAGTTAATGATAAGTTGTTGCTTATTTTAAGTATTTTTTGCATTTATTTAGTAAAACTTAATCCATTTTCTATCCATACCAGACACAAACTTCAAGATCTAAGAACAAATCATTGTAAGCTACTGGTGAAGTCATAAAACAGTCTATGATTGATTATAATTGTAAAATATGGTGCTGTGTCATGAAATGCAGAAATATTATCAAACTAAAACTAACACATTCTATGACTTCAGCTTTTTTTAAAACAATTTTAAATGAAGACTTAATATATCATTGTCTTACACTTACTTTACACTGCAGCTTTGATTTTAATTTCTACGGACATGTGAAAAATGTGTGAACATTTTTAATCATTTGTGTCGAGTAGGCTAATAATTTTTGCTGCCAAAAATGTATCAGTCTAAAAACAGAAGCATTTAGTACAATGAGACCAAACTGACAATCCAGGAACTTTATTAACCTGATCTTGTATCAGTTAGTCACATCATTCTTGTCTATGTACACTTCAATAAATTGTATGACTCTGGTGTGTAGACTCTTTTAAGAGCCCTCGACCTTGGGACACTTTCACTTCACTTTAAAAAATGCATGTCTTCTTACTACCTCGCTGAAGACCTTAAATTACATCAGAAGATGTATCTTTTTTGCATTATGGTTAAACTTGTGTTGCTCCACTCAAAATGTTCAGAAATATGACTCTAGCTTTAATTCCAAGCAAGATTTAGGAATTCGAAACTATTTTCAAGTTACAGTGCAGAAATTCATCAAGATTCCTGAGATAGCATCTTCTAGAACAACACGATAACCATCTCAAAGGGCGTGGCAAGGTGGCTCAGTGGTTAGCACCAGGGAGCTGAGTTTGATTCCAGCTTCAGTCTACTGTCTGGAGTTTGCACACTGTCTGCGTGGGTTTTCTCTGGGTGCTCTGGTTTCCGCCTACAATCCAAAGATATGCAGGTTAGGTGAATTGGCTACACTAAATTGCCCAGAGTGTTCAGGGATGTGTAGGTTAGGTATATTACCCAGGGGTAAATATAGGATAATGGGATAGGTGAATGGATCTGGGTGGGTTACTCTTCAGAGGGTTGGTGTGGACTTGTTGGGCCAAAGAGCCAAAGTTTCCACACTGTAGGGGCTCTATGACATGGAAAGCAGATAGATAGGAACGCTATCACTTGCAAGTTCCTCTCCAACTTCTTACCATCCATTCTTAGAAAGATATCACCATCCCATCACTGTCACTTGGTCTAAATCCTGTAACTCCTTCCCCAGTGACATTGTTGTGTAACGTGCTGATAGTAAGTGGACTGGAGTGGTTCATGAAGTAAGCTCACAACCGCTTTCTCAAGGGCACTTAAGGTTAGGCAATAAATGTTGACCCAACCAGTAATGTCCACATGTCATGAATGAATATAAAGTGCAGTTGCTGCTGGGTCAACTGAGAGTCTTGAATTTCAGAAAGTGATCTTGCACTTCTTCATAGGAAGCTTTGTCGAATGCTGCAGGATGAAAGAGCTTCACAATGTTCTAGTGAAACCTCAAGGGTCCCTGAAACTTATACAGAAATCTCAAAATAGACCAAGGTAAAGAACAATCATCTCTTTCGAGCCAGTAGGAGGGAGGTTTCAAAACATGTCCACCAGCAGCCATGAGGATAATTCCTGAAATACAGAGCTCAAGAGCATCACGACTATGTTTTAGATACAGTGCAGGAAGAATTTCAAGGACCTCAGCAGTAATGAGGAAAAGTACAGATCTTCATTTCTCCATCCATTACCATGATTGGCAATAGGTATTGTCTCCCACCTCAACAAACTTAATCCCCTCTATTGGACCATTCAACACCCAACACAAGACTCATTACATATTTATTACAAACACACATTCATCCAGCAAATTGGTTTAACATTAAAGTTCCCATGAATAACCCTTGAATGTTAATGGGCTCTAGCTTCAGTTTATTCTGATCATAGTTCTTTAGCAATCTCTTTCCTTCATGGCAGAGTGGCTCAGTGATTAACACTGTTGCCTCACAGCACCAAGGATCCGTGTTCGATTTCACCCTCAGGTAACTGTCTGTGTAGAGTTTGCACATTCTCTGCATGGGTTTCCTCTAGCTGCTCCGCTTTTCTCTCATTGTGCAAAGATGTGCAATTTGGGTTGACTGGTCATGCTAAATAGCCCATAACGTCCAGGGAGGTATAGCTCAGGTAGATTAGACATTGGAAATGGAGAGTTACAGGGATAGCTTCGGGGGATGAGTCCAGTTGGGATGCTCTTCAGAGGGTCAGTGTGAACACAATGGGCTGAAAGGCCTGTTTTCACACTGTAGGGATTCTGTGATTCACCCGCTGTGTTCATTAATTTCCCTGCAGGGTACAGGCACGTTTTGCTTTGAGGTGGCCATTTGAATGAAATTAAATTTTATTCAGTTAAAAATCATTTGCAAAACACAGGTTTAATCTGCCAGCAGTTTGATGGTGTAGCATACTCTACACTTTCGTGTATCCAGCTTCCATCCAGACTCCCTCCTCATTTGTCACCAAATATACCTGATACATTAACCTCACTCTCACCTCATAAAGCTACTATTTGTCAACAGATGTAGACATGGCTATCTGTGAATCTGGACCTTTAAAACTCAGAGTGTGGCAACTAACTACTGTGAAAGGAGGATGCAATTTTACCTTCCTGACAGATCTGAACTAAAGGGACATGTCAGAACAGAAATATGGCTCTCCATTTCTTGTGCAGTCTGAATTACAATTTCCTTTCAGAAACGCAGAGCTCTATCCTTTCATTAACAATCATGAAATTGCCACTGCTGGGGAAATCCAGCCCAGGTTTTCTCCCCTGATCAGAATTTCTGGTCCATAGAAAATAGTTAATAACAAGCACCCGAACAGCGACTCACCAAAGCAACATATCTCCAAGCAGATCCAAAACCATTGGCAACTGCTCTCAGCATTCAGCCAATACACCATTGTTGATTACCAACATTTCACCAAGAAGTGACCCTGTGTGGAAACCTCTAATATATCACAATGAATACCAGATTATCACCATCCAATAACCTGATGACTCTTCAAGAAATATACCTAAAATGGTGAGACACGACCTCCTTCACTACAAGTTCTGTTTAATGTTCCTACCTTGGTCTAATTTGTAAGATATTGATTCTCTTATGATTCGTGAGCATTTTATCTACTTCTGATGTCAAGTTAATAGGGCCCTGGTTACATGGTTCTGCCTTGGAAAGTTATTATTGCAGTCTAAAGGCATAATCTACAAATCCTGGCTCACATAACACCTGTCCCATCACCTATTGACCCTCATTGGAAATCCCTTTCATCAGTAGTTTGGTATATTTTGAGATTCCTTTTTTTTCTAAATCAACATGCTCAACCATTTCAATTTTACTGTTAAAAGCAACATTTAACTCTGCCTGTCATGGATCATTTTCAGAGTAAGGACTGCTGAAAAAAATATTCATCCAGCCCCTTCACCTTTCTGATCAGTTCCTGAATATTTTAAGGGACTCAGTAGAACGTTTGGTTACACACTAACTCACATGATGATGAGAAAGATTGTACCTTTATTTTCACCGTTGTTCACCAACTTCATTTCATTGAATCTTTTATCAGGTATAATAGCAGTCATGGGTAATTTTTACAGTTTTTGATATTGATCATCATTTCTCTGTCCACTTTATAGTTTGAACTTTTTTTAAAAAAACATTTATTTCATGAACTTAGACAGCACGAAAACAGATAATTAAGTCCAAAGAGATTCAGCTGCCTATTTCTTATTTGTTTGGCGAATCACCAGACACCAGAAATTGGATGTTTAAGACTCTTGTGGTCATAAAGGTTGACTTTGTAGCTTCCAGATTTTCAGCTATCTTGGTTTTTGAAATAGTAGTCTTGCAGGACATGATGCTAGTAATGGTGAATACATTTTGGTGAGGGTGTTAATATGAATGCAGAGAGTATCTGCTCTGTATACAGATATGAAGAGGAGGCTGATCACGATGACGATCAGTGTGTAATATCGATTTTACAACAAGCTGTCACTTGAAAATCAAAACTCTATCTGTTAATGAGACCTCTCCAGCTACAGAAGGAACCTCCCCTGACTCCCTCCCCACTGATTCCATCACTCCTCCGACCTCCCTAGCTATAATCACTACAACCAGTGTTAATGAATAGGCTTACAGAATAGCTCCTGTTGATTTTTATCTCACCTGTGACTGTGATTGTACAAATGTTTGGTATTTTCCAAAATTGATTAAAATTGCTTAAGTCTGCAGAGAGTGTTGTGGGATAAGATGCAAGACTTTTTCTTAATTTTAAGATTTCTACACTAAATGTTTGCTTCAGAAGTACACAAGTATTTATACAAAGTCCTCATTTAACATTGTCCCATTTAACCATTTTTGCTTAAACCAAGTTATTGAGGAGTAATCCTGCTAAGCATTGTGAGAAGTAATCCCGCTGAGCATTGTGAGATTCATTTTGTTTGGCCTAATTTGTGCCATTTCAGTGCAGCATCTCCTGCTCTCAGACGTGAGGCCACTCCTCTTGCCCAGCTTTGCAACATGTGACTTCTCCCTGTGCTTGACCTTCCAGCATTCTGCCTCTTAGTAAGTTCAATCATGATGGACACCATGCCAATCAGGAGTAAGGCCAAAGCCCAGCAACTAACCAAGAAGAGCAGCATCATTATGTCTCAGTGGACCCTGGATGTAGTAGTTGCCAGCAAGAAAGGAGATGCAACTGGGCAGTTACTACAATATGACCAAGAACAAATAATGGCTCAAACAGGCAGACTTGAGCCTGATAAGTAGGGGATGCCTAAGACTCCACTCAGAATGCCAAGGACAGAAAGAGGCCACAATCGAAGTGTCAGGGAGGGGAAGTCACCAGGAGGATCTGCGAGCAGGAAGCAATGTTTACTTGAACTTAGCAACACAAAGTATTTCAACTTACACGGAATAATGCTTTTTTTTTCTGATAAGGAACTTATCACCAGTTGTACATTGATTCTTATGGGAACCTAAATTTCACTTAATATTATGATTTTCATGAATGCAACCATAATATTAAGTGGGAAGAAACAACATCGAGTATTTCCCTGTGGGCAGAGTGGAAGGCCAGATACAATATTAAAGTAAAGTAATGTCATAGACTTACCAGACCAGAGGGCTGCTGTTTTATTAGCGAGAGATCCTGAATGTCACCAGCCCTCAGACGAGGGGAGAGACTGAGGAGGATTGTCCTTCACGTTAACCTCAACTAGTACAGGAATTTAAACCCAGCGTGTTGCCATCACTCTGCATTGCAAACCAGCTATCCAGCCAACCAAGGTAGCTAGCATTTTATAACTCCACAGATTGTTTGTGTCACTAGAACAGGATTTCCCACGAAGAGATGTTGTGGAGCTGGGTAGGATAATAGTGAGTCAAAAAGAATGTATGGTCCCTTTTAAGACTGAAAGTGTTTGTCTGATCTTAACGTACTGCAAACACTGCCAGTATACAGAGCAATGGGGAGACGGGCTGTTCCAAACAAACATGTAAAAATTGGCTGTCAAATGGATACCTGAGTTTTGGTTGCTGTTTTGACAACAATTCAAATCTGACCAATTTATTTAAACCAAACACTCAGCCCTTGAAAGCCAATCAAATTTAAAATCTGATGATATTGACAGCCTGAAATCAAACTGACTGTAAGAATTTCAGATATAGTCAGGGGGTAAAAATGTGTGTTTTTGAAAATCGTGGCGGGGGTGGGGAGGAGGGAGAGCAATTGTCACTGAAAGAGAGCCAACAGTCATGAACAGGTCTGAAAGAAATCTCAGAAAGGACTCTCCATTAGAGGTACAAAGAAATTTTACACAAAGATACTCACAGTAAAAAAAAAATCAGGAAGAAAAGCAGAATCAGCAGGATAGAAGGAAACATCAGATTCAGAAGGATGGAAGGAATACAGCAAAAAAGATTGCATGGACTTTGAGAGATTAAGTTAACTTAATGTTTAGTAATTGTGTCATTGGAGCAGCATCTTAACTCGGTTGGGGTCAGATAGTCATTAGTTAAGATAAAGGAGGCTCGGGTTTGTTAGTAGTTTTAGTTTGGTGTTCACTGTTGGGAGTTACGAAAACAAATTGTTTTTTTTCTTTAAACAGTGTAAATCAGGGGTTTCGTTCACTCACTTTTTAATAGATTATGAAGCAAGGCAAGCTTCCTGAGTGTTTTGGATTAAATTAGCACAGGGGTTTGTAACGGAATGAAGGCTATTGTCCAGGATTTGAACAGCCTGATTGCTTATGTACAAATATGTTACAGCATAGCCGTTTAGATTAGAAAGATGTTGAAGCCTTTTTTAAATTTCATTTGAAAAATTAACTGTGCAGATGGAACGGCCAGAAAATTTGTGGGTAACATTAGTTCAGACGAAGCTGGTAAGGTGTTTGCAGTGCTGTCAGATGAGGGGTCATAGACTCATAGAGTCATAGAGATGTACAGCATGGAAACAGACCCTGTGGTCTAACTCGTCCATGCCGACCAGATATCCCAACCTAATCTGCTACCACTTGCCAGCACCCGGCCCACATCCCTCCAAACCCTTCCTATTCATATACCCATCCAAATGCCTCTGAAGTGTTACAATTGTACCATCCTCCACCACTTCCTCTGGCAGCTCGTTCCATACACATACCACACTCTGCGTGAAACAGTTGCCCCTTAGGTCTCTTTTTTATATCTTTTCCCTCTCACCCTAAACCTATGCCCTCTAGTTCTAGACTTCCCAAACCCAGGGAAAAGACTATGCCTATTTACCCTATCCATGCCTCTCATAATTTTATAAACTTCTATAAGGTCACCCCTCAGCCTCCGATGCTCCAGGCAAACCAGCCCCAGCCTGTTCAGCCTCTCCTTATAGCTCAAATCCTCCAACCCTGGCACCATCTTTGGAAATCTTTTCTGAACCCTTTCAAGTTTCACAACATCTTTCCAATAGAAAAGAGACCAGAAGTGCACGCAATATTCCAATAGTGGCCTAACCAATCTCCTGTACAGCAGCAACATGATCTCCTAACTCCTGTACTCAAGACTCTCACCAATAAAGGAAAGCATACCAAATGCCTTCTTCACTAACCTATCTACCTGCAACTCCACTTTCAAGGAGCTATGAATCTGCACTCCAAGGTCTCTTTGTTCAGCAACACTCCCTAGGATCTTACCATTAAGTGTATAAGTCCTGCTAAGATTTGCTTTCCCAAAATGCAGCACCTCACATTTATCTGAATTAAACTCCATCTGCCACTTCTCAGCTCATTGATCCATCTGGTCCAGATTCTGTTGTAATCTGAGGTAACCCTCTTCGCTGTCCACTACACCTCCAACTTTGGTGTCATCTGCAAACTTACTAACTGTACCTCTTATGCTGGCATCCAAATCATTTATGTAAATGACAAAAAGTAGAGGGCCCAGCACTGATCCTTGTGGCATTCCACTGGTCACAGGCCTCCAGTCTGAAAAATAACCCTCCACCACCACTTTCTGTCTTCTACCTTTGAGCCAGTTCAGTAACCAAATGGCTAATTCTCCCTGTATTCCGTGAGATCTAACCTTGCCAATCGATCTCCCATGGGGAACATTGCCGAACGCCTTACTGAAGTCCATATAGATCACATTTACCACTCTTCCCTCATCAATCCACTTTGTTACTTCATCAAAAATCTCAATCAAGTTTGTGAGACATGATTCCCCACGCACAAAGCCATGTTGACTATCCCTAACCAGTCTTAGCCTTTCAAAAAACATGTACATCCTGTCCCTCAGGATTCCCTTCAACAACTTGCCCACCACCTACATCAGGCTCACTGGTCAATAGTTCCCTGGCTTGTACTTACCACCCTTCTTAAACAGTGGCACCACGTTAGCCAACCTCCAGTCTTCTGGCACCTCACCTGTGACTATATATGATACAAATATCTCAGCAAGAGGCCCAGCAATCACTTCTCTAGCTTCCCACAGAGTTCTAGGGTACACCTGATCAGGTCCTGGGGAGTTGTCCACTTTTATGCATTTCCAGACATCCAACACTTCCTACTCTGAATTATGGACATTTTGCAAGATGTCATCATCTATTTCCCTACAGTCTATATCTTCCATATCCTTTTCCACAGTAAATACTGATGCAAAATACTCATTTAGTATCTCCCCCATTTTCTGCAGCTCCACATAAAGGCTGCCTTGCTGATCTTTGAGGGGACCTATTCTCTCCCTAGTTACCTATTTGTCCTTAATGTCTTTGTAATTCCCTTTGGATTCTCTTTAATTCTATTTGCCAAAGCTATCTCATATCCCCTTTTTGCCCTCCAGATTTCCCTCTTAAGTATACTCCTATTGCCTTTATACTCTTCTAAGGATTCACTCGATCTATCCTGTCTATACTTTACACATGTTTCTTCTTTTTCTTAACCAAACCTTAAATTTCTTTAGACATCCAGCGTTCCCTATTCCTACCAGCCTTTCCTTTCGCCCTAACAGGAAAATACTTTCTCTGGATTCTTGTTATCTCATTTCTGAAGGCTTCCCATTTTCCAGCCATTCCTTTACCTGTGAACAACTGCCTTCAATCAGCTTTCGAAAGTTCTAGTCCAATACCGTCAAAATTGGCTTTTCTCCAATTTAGAACTTCAACTTTTAGATCTGGTCTATCCTTTTCCGTCATTATTTTAAATCTAATAGAATTATGGTCGCTGGCCCCAAAGTGCTCCCCCACTGACACCTCAGTCACCTGCCCTGCCTTATTTCCCAAGAGTAAGTCAAGTTTTGCACTTTCTCTAGTAGGTACATCCATATACTGAATCAGAAAATTGTCTTGTACACACTTAACAAATTCCTCTGCATCTAAACCGGCGGCATGGTGGCACAGTGGTTAGCACTGCTGCCTCACAGCGCCTGTAGACCCGGGTTCAATTCCCGACTCGGGCAACTGACTGTGTGGAGTTTGCACGTTCTCCCCGTGTCTGCGTGGGTTTCCTCCGGGTGCTCCGGTTTCCTCCCACAGTCCGAAGATGTGCGGGTCAGGTGAATTGGCCAAGCTAAATTGCCCGTAGTGTTAGGTAAGGGGTAAATGTAGGGGTATGGGTGGGTTGCGCTTCGGCGGGTCGGTGTGGACTTGTTGGGCCAAAGGGCCTGTTTCCACACTGTAAGTCTAATCTAATCTAATCTAAACCCTTAACACTGTGGCAGTTCCAATCTATGTTTGGAAAATTAAAATCCCCTACCATAACCACCCTATTTTTCTAACAGATAGCTGAATTGTTTCTCAATTTCCCTCTGACTATTCGAGGGTCTATAATACAATCCCAATAAGGTAGAGATTATGCAGATGTCAACAGGCTATTTTGAGAGTTTAAGAATTAGTACCAGCAGGGGATAACAGTGATTTAGAAACATAACAAAGTAAGTAGGTCAGACTTAAGTTGAATTTGAAAGAATTAAACATCGCAAATTTTGATAGCTGGGTGCAGGTCTTAAAAATACACAAGACATATTGTAGTTTCATAGTAATAGAAGCAGGAGTAGGCCATTTGGCCCGTTGAAACTGCTACACCATTCATTAAAGTTATGGCTGATCTATCCATCATCTCAGCTCCTCCTACCTGCATTATCCCCATAACCATAATTCCCAGACTGTGCAAAAACTCATCCAACTTTATCTTTAATATACTTAATGAAGTTGCCTCTACTGCTTCATTGGGCAGAGAATTCCATGGATTCACCACTCTGGGAAAAGTAGTTCCTCCTCATCTCTGTCTTAAATCTACTTTGCCATTCCCCTAGTCCTAGTCTCACCTGCCAGTGGAAATAATTTGCCTGCCTCTACATTATCTTTCCCTTTCATAATTTTATATGTTTCTATATGATTCTCCAACCCCCCCACATTCTTCTAAATTCTAGCTAGCACAGTCTCAGATGGTTCAACCTCTCCTCATATGGTAATCCCCTCATCTCCGGAATCAAGCTGGTGAACTTCTTCTGCACTGCCTGCAAAGCCAGTAGATCCTTCCTCAAGACTGACACAAAGTAATTATTCAAGGCCTCAGCCATGACCCAATATTAATTCCCCTTTCTCATCATTCAAGGGATCTACGGCCACTTTTGCCACACTTTTCTGTTTTATATATTTATAAAAACTTTTCCTTCCAGTTTATATATTCTGTGTTAGTTTGCATTCATAATCTATCTTTCTTTTCTTTATTGCTTATTTCGTAATTCACTGTAGCTTTTGAAACTTTTGCCAATCTTCCTGTTTCCCATTAGTCTTGGCAACTTTACAAAGCTACATTTTTAATTGGATGCCTTCCTTTATTTCCTTGATTATACCAGGCTGGCCCTTCCTACCCTTGCTATCCTTGTTCTTCACTTTCCATGAGCACTGTGCAAAGTCTTTTTGAAAGTTCTCCACTGTTCCTCAACTGTTCAACCATATAACTTGTGTTCCCAGTCTAATTTAGTCAACTCCTTTCTCATCCCAGTATAGTCTCCCTTGTTTAAGCATAACACCCTAGACTTAGATGATACTATTTCACCCTCCATTTGTGTTTGTGATCACTCTTTCCGAAAGGATCCTTAACTAGGAGATCATTAATTTTATCTGCCTCGTTACACAGGACCAGGTCGAAGATTGCACGCTCCCTTGTAGGTTTGGTAACGTGCTGTTCAAGAAAGCGATGAGGCTCTAAGAGAGATTATTCTTCTGGAGAAGTTTAAAGATTCACTTCCAGAGATGAAAAGAATTTATGTGGATGAACAGAAAGTTCCAGAAGTGGGAAGAGTCACAGAAGTGGAAAATGAATATGCATTGGTGCATAAGGCTACATTTAGCTTCCAAAAGGAACTTCATTCCGTAAGGGATTGAAATTGGGAGAAGGGGAGATCCTTTACTACAACAGAAAAACTAAATCATCCTGGAAATAGCTTACCACCGGTGAAAAAAAAAGCTCAAGGTATCGAACAGGAGGTGAAAGGCCTCAACTGTTTCCACTGTGGTAAGGTGGGACATGTAAAGTCCCAGTGCCGGTTGTTGATGAATGGCACTGGGGATAAAGATGTGGCAAAAGAGGCTAAGCCAGTGGGATTTGTGGAAGTAGTAAAGGAAACCCCAAGAGAAGTCGAGAAGCTGCAGGAGAGAGCACAGCCGAGGCTGGGGTTGTGTATTGAGTCAGTGTCCGATCTCTATGAAGACTTCATCTCTGTGGATAAAATTTACTCAGGAAGAACAATGGGAGAAGAACAAGAAATCACAATGTTAAGTGATATGGGGTCTGGTCAGTATCTAATACTAAGAGATGAAAGTATTTGCACTCCTTCTGGACAGTTACCTGAGAAGGTGATAATTTGTGAATTGGGTAAACAGAAATTTAATGTTCTTCTATGTGCGATCAGGTTGGAGAGCCAAACAAGACTGGGGAAATGATAGTGGGAGTTGGATTGGCAGTGTGTCACTTGTAGGAATACAGTTTATTCTTGGAAATGATCTAGCAGAATCTAAGGTGGGAGAGATGTCTGTTGTAGTGGAGAAGCCAAAGGAAAACCAGGAGTTCAAAGAAAAATAAAGAAATTTTCCAGACTGTTTAATAACGAGATCCCACTATCATAAGTTACAACAAGAAAGAAAAACTAAAGAGAAAGATAAAGGAGTTGAGGTTTAGTTAGATGACACCTGTTTGATGAAATGGTACAGGACAAACCTGAACAGATAAAGAGTCAGACAGAGGTGTTTAGTCCTGAAAGGTTAATGGACTTACACCAGAAAGATGAGATGATAGAAGAACAATATCATGATGTATACTCAGTAAAGGAATCAGAATGTATTCCTGAGGGTTCCTATTTTAAGGATGGAATCTTAAGGCAAAAAGGGACTCCATGGCAGGTTAGTGCAGAGGACCAATGGGCGGAAGTGCACCAGATTGTGTTGCAGGTAGCATACAGACATGAAGTATTGTGGATAGCACATAAATTATTTGTAGGAGATCACCTAGGTACGAAAAAGAGTCAGGCTAAGATACAAATGCGAGGTCTTGCACTTTGGCAAAAAGAATAAAAGCATAGACTACTTTCTAAATGGTGAGAAAATTAGTAAAGCCAAAGTACAAAGGGATCTGGGAGTGCTAGTCGAGGATTCTCAAAAGGTAAATATGCAGGTTGAGTCCGTGATTAAGAAAGCGAATGCAATGTTGTCACTTATCTCAAGAGGGTTGGAATATAAAAGCAGAGATGTGCTACTGAGACTTTATAAAGCTCTGGTTAGGCCCCATTTGGAGTACTGTGTCCAGTTTTGGTCCCCACACCTCAGGAAGGACATACTGGCACTGGAACGTGTCCAGCGGAGATTCACACGGATGATCCCTGGAATGGCAGGTCTAACATATGAGGAACGGCTGAGGATCCTGGGATTGTATTCATTAGAGTTTAGAAGATTAAGGGGAGACTTAATAGAGACGTACAAGATAATACATGGCTTGGAAAGTGTGGATGCTAGGAAATTGTTTCCATTAGGTGAGGAGACTAGGACCCGTGGACACAGCCTTAGAATTAGAGGGGGTCAATTCAGAACAGAAATGCGGAGACATTTCTTCAGCCAGAGGGTGGTGGGCCTGTGGAATTCATTGCCACGGAGTGCAGTGGAGGCCGGGACGCTAAATGTCTTCAAGGCAGAGATTGATAGATTCTTGTTGTCTCGAGGAATTAAGGGCTACTGGGAGAACACTGGTAAGTGGAGTTGAAATGCCCATCAGCCATGATTGAATGGCGGAGTGGACTTGATGGGCCGAATGGCCTTACTTACACTCCTATGTCTTATGGTCTTATAAAAGCACTTCTATTGGCCTGGACTCCATAAGAACATGGTTGAATTTTGTCAAACATGTCATACATACCAGGTAATTAGAAAGCCACCGACAGTAATAAAACCAGTGCCTTTACAGAGGGAACTGGACAAAAAAGTTGTTTGTTACTGCCCCATAGGGTGAGGAATCAAATCCAGATTACAAGGATTTTTATATGCCTCAAAATAAATTAAATAAAGAAAAAGTCCTTGAAGAATGGGATAGAATAGTGAGCTATCTGTCTCAGGAGCAAAGAAGTGAGTTGAAATGTTTGTTGCAGCAGTATGAGGACATGTGTAGGAATAGAATGGGGAAGACTAACACTATTGTGCACGAAGTGGAAGTAGGGAATGTTGTTCCGATAAGACAACACCCTGACAAACTTAATCCCCTTAAAGCTGCACAGATACAACAGGAATGGATGCAGTGCTCAGAGAAGGCATCATTGTGCTAAGTCGGGACAAGCACAGTTCACCGATTGTGTCAGTTCCCAAATCTGATGGGATTCAAAGATTTTGGGTGAACTATCAGAAGGTCAAGGTCATAATTAATCAGACTCATACCCAATACCAAGGTTGGAGGACTGCATAGAGAAAGTTTGATTGACAGAGTGTCAGTTCCAGGAGTACAGTTCGCTCTTGGAAATGATTTCGCAGGATCCAAAATGGGAATGATGCCCCTTGTGGTGGTGAATCCAAAGGAAAACCAGGGAACTGAGGATTTAAAAGAAATAAGTTGGACTTATCTGTAGTTATTGGCAGGTATCTTTATCAGAGAAAACAAAAGATGTTTCTGTGTTTGTCACCCCACATGTGCTATATAAATTCAAAGGGATGTCCTTTGGAATGAAGAATGCATCAACCACATTCCGCAGACTCGTGAACAGAGTTGTGGCACAAGTTACTAATTGTGCCGCCTATATCAATGACTTGGCGACTTTTAGTCATTCATGGAAAGATCACATGGTGCACGAAGCAGAGATCATTGAAAGATTATGAAAGGTGAAACTGGTTTTAAATTTAGCAAAACTGAATTTGCGAAGACAGACGTGACATTCTTGAGACATAACTTCAGACACGGAAGGATGACCCCAAGGAAAATGAAGATCAAGGCTATCGAGGAATTTCCATAACCATCCTCGAAGAAAGAGGCGCTTCAAATTTTGGGATTGAGTGGATTCTACCAGAAGTTTGTACCAAACTTCAGTAGCATAGTGACACAGCTAACGGATTTGCTAAAGATGAACATGAAATTTCAGTGGACAGAGCAATGCCAGGAGGCATTTGAAAATCTAAAAGCCATACTGACCACCACACTAGTTTTAGCCACACCAAACTTCATAAAACCATTTAAAGTCATTATCGATGCCAGCAACATAGGGGTTGGAACTGTACTAATGCAGGAAGCTGAGGATAGAATTGAACAGCTAATTAGTTACTTTTCTATGAAACTCAATATTCATCAGAGAAAATATTCCATCACTTAAAAGGAGTTGTTGAATTTAGTACGAGCCTTACTGCATTTTAAGGTTTATACACAAACAATATTTTAGAGACAGTTGTATACACCGACCACAAACCTTTCTTTTCTTTTTGGAAAGTTTTAAGTGAAAATATTCAAGAATATTTTGATAGCATCTGATGTTATAGGCTTTTAGTTTACAAACTGTACATGTGGTGGGTCAGAAACATGTTATTGCAGATGTTATTGTGGACTTAAAAGGAAATGAATATTTAAGATAGAACCTGTACAGTCCATATGGATATATATATATATATATGGATGCAGAATCAGTATGAAATGTTTAACTTCAGATTACTGACAAATGCATTTTGTAATAATGGGATTCAGATTTAGAGAAAAAAAAGAAAAAAATGAAGCCATCTTTTCATTCTGATGGTTTTTTTTTCTGAAGGGGTGAGGTGTTAGGAAGCTGGGTAGAATAATAGTGAGGTGAAAAAAGCATCTGTACTTTAAGCACTTTAAGACAAAATGCTTTTCTGAGCTGAAGGGACTGCAAATGCTGCCATTACACAGAGTAGTTAGGAGACAGGCTCTTCCAAAACAGACACATGTAATAATTGGCTGTTAAATAGCTATCTGAGTTTTGATTGCTGTTTAACAACAATTCAAATCTGACCAATTGACTTTAATCAAACACATAGTACCTTGAAGCCAATCGAACTTAAAATCTGATGATGTTGACAGCCTGAAACCAATCTGATTATAAGAATTTCAGGTGTAATCTGTGGTATAAAAATGAGTGTTCCTGAAAATTGCAGGAAGAGTAACTGCTGCTGAAAGAAATCTCAGAAAGCAACCTCTATTAAAGATACCAATGAATTTTATAGAAAGGTACACAGTTTAAAAAAAAAATCAAAAGGCAGCAAAATTGGAAGCCCAGAAGGAAGACAGCATAAGAGACTAAGTTAATTTAATGTTTTAAAAATTGTTATTAGAACAGCTTTTTTAATAGTTAGTTAGGTTCAGATAGTTATTAGTTCAAGAAAAGGGGGTTCAGGTTTGTTAACACTTCTTATTTTAACTTTAACAGTGAATATTAAACACTTAGCTTTGTTTGTTTAAACAATATAAATCAGGAGGTTTTGTTTCACTCACTCATGTTCATAAGTGACTGTGAGGTCAGCTTCCCTGGGTGTTTCAGTTTTAATTGGTAGAAGGCTTTGACCTCTGCTCTAACAGGTCAGGGAGATTTTGCTTCCAGTTGGATGCTAAAGGCTAGGCAAATGGGCTGAAGCTGTCCAAACCCAAAGGCTGAGAAGCATCTGTGTGGTCAGAGGGCAAGTTGATGAGACTACAAGATCTAAGTAAGAGATTGGTGATTAGAAGCCATGCTGGTACTTATGGTGGAATTAGAAGTTGTCCCATTGTGGGATGGGAGCTGATATTGTGCTGAGGAAGTGTTTTTTTTAATGCTGAATCCAGCAATTAAAATAAAAGGACCATCCCTCTTGGATCAAGTAGCTTTCCCATACCTTTCTTGAGCTGTTCTTGTTTGCCAAGGCTCAGGAAATTTGGTCAAAGTTAAATTTGAATTGGTGGATGAAAATAATACATGCAAGTCCATAATTCAAATGTTACTGATGACAAATTTTTACTAATTCTTGTGATCTATTCTTAAAGTTTGCCATTTCTTGCATCAGCTTGTCATCAAATAATTGGATCAGTTGATCTGCTTAAATTGTCATTTCAATAAAGTTAGTCTGTTTAAAAACAAAAAAGTTGGACATTGTTAGCATATCTAGTCTCACTGATCGCTGTTTATCACTAATTCCAAGGTATTCTGTTTTAAATTCATGCACATTGGTTGCTCCAGATGATCCTTAGTTGGTTTTTGTTTGGGGCTGGGTGGTGAAGGGAGACAAATTTTAAGACTGACAACATAGTCTTAACTTTGACAGTATTCCATGGTTTTGGAATACTTAGCTGTTGTCCTCATGATCAGTGGTTTAATTTAGCCATTGCTGCTTCCTTGCAAAGGTAATTTGCTACTAGCTGCTTAGTCACATGGAGAGCAAACTCTAAGAATAGGTATTAATTTGAACCAACACTCTAAAGCAAAAGGTAAACATCCCTTATTGGGGCACTGATGGTTCATAGAAACTTACAAAAGGTGATCTGGAACTTAAATCAAACATTAAAATTTGGAATCATATATCCCAGGATCTGCAGTGCCCCCTTGTCTCTAAAGGATTCTGTTGGAACTGAATGTTGCATAATCTCTTTATTACTTGACTGTAAATGGGGATGGCAAACCGTTAAAAGTAAACATAACATATAATGACCCTGTCCAGAGCTGGAGATTGGTTAATGACTACTTTCGCCAGAGGAGGCGCTCCAAAAACTGAGTAAAAATGCTGAAACATTGCTTATAATAGCCTACAGTATCAGTCAAAGCCACAGGGGTGCTTCTATATATATCTCTTATTCACTGCTAATGCAGATTTTATGCAATGGCAAGTAGAAACAGACTGAGTAATCACTTATCTGAATATCTCCTTTCAGAACTCCAGTCTGACTCTGATCTTTCCAACTTATACTCTTTTCACTACACTTTTTTTTTGTCCTATGTTTCCTGGATGAAGTTGAACAAAACCTTAACAGCACCTCCAATTTGATTCAGCACGTTATACCTTTTCAGACTTGACACTGTCTGCAACTATTCATGGTTGTGTTTCAGACTACATCAATGTCCATCACTTCTGTTCCTCATTAACACAAATTGTGTGTGGTTGACAGACTAAGACAAGTGGGTTAGTACAAACTTAATTTTTTATAATTTATAAGAATATCTGAAGAAACCCAGCTTCAGAAATAAGAGTCAGTCTCTGAGTACAAAGTTAAGTGTCAGGAAAAAGTGTGAATGATTGTCTTTCAGATTGGAGGAAGGACAGTATTCAGTACTGTTAGGAGACATTTTGTAATCCATAGTATTGTCATATGCCCGGAGTCTTCACTCCACTTCTCCCCATGACCCATCCATTCAGTGTATAGCACTTAATGACCTCCACTCATCCCCCATGACCACCTCATATTAAACTATGGTCAGATATGTTTTGGTGCTACTTTCCACTGGGATACCTCAAATGTCACCACCTTTTTTGTCAACTAAAGACTTCTTCCTAGCTCTACCATAATGCAGTTGACAGGGCCTTGCCCAACCTATCTTCCACACTTCTGCCCTCACCACTTCCCTTCTTTCCCATCCATTACTTTGCACCCCACTGCTTGCCATGCTCAAAGGATTATCCTCTAATTTCCATCACGTGCAGCAGGATGCCACTACCAAACACATCATCCCCTCCCTCCCCGGTAGCATTCTGCACAGACTATTCATCTTTGATACAGTACTGTTCCACCACTTGTAATTCCTTTCTTCACACTTCCATGGCACCTTTCATCAGCCACAGAAGGTGTAATGCTTTCTCACTTACCACTGCCCTCCTCGCTGTCCAAGGTATCAAACACAGTAATTTACTGCTTTAAACTGTCTACTGCATTTGCTGCTCACAATGCAGTCGCCTTTACATTAGGGAGATAAAATGCAGGTTAAGCAATTGCTTTGCTGAACATTTCTGTTCTGTCCTTTGGAATAACCCTGACCTTCAAGTTAACTGCAATTTCAATAAGCCAACTTGCTCTCCTGCTAACAATGCTGCAATGTTCCAATGAAGCATAAATGAAGCTTAATGAACAAGATATCACTATGCTTAGCTTATAGCCTTGAAGTCTCAATACAGAATTGCACAACTTCAGAACCTGATTGCATTATGTCTGTTCTCCAATTTTATTACATTCTCTCTACCCCTTACTCACCCAACAGCCTTGTCTTGTTTACTTTGTTGTTAGTAAACTTAGTAGAAAGGATCCATTTTCTTCAGACCTATTTTACATTTTTTTAACCTTCTCCACCTTTAACAATCCTTTTGTCTTTTGCACTGGGCCTCAAATCCCTTGACCATCTGGCCCCTTCCTCCTCCTTTGTCTTTTTTAAAGAAAAAGCATTTTCCAATCACTTTCAGTACTGAAGGATGATTGTGCTGCATTCAAAATTAACTTTGTTTCTCTCTCCACAGAAGATAGCAGAATCGTTGAGTTTCTTTAGCATCCTCTGTTTGATCCAGATGTCCAGCGTATGCGGTATTTTAATTTTATCTTAAACAACTATGTTGGAGAGTTCTAAACTTTTGTGCACATTGTTAGATATTCACCCAAATTTATCCCTGACTCCAACCGCTCCTCCAGACAGCAGGATCCCTGACCTCCAATACCAAAGTATCCTGGGACTAAAAGTGTACCTCCCCTTTCCAAAGGGCCCTGGCTATCTAAGGGAAATACTCAAATAGACCTGCTTCCATCTGGCCTATTTCTGTACTCCCTGATTCGATGGACTCTAAACTCTTTTTAGGTGGAGGCATCCAATCATTTGTGACCAGCCACATCGGCAAAACATGTTTACATGAACTACAAGCTGTCTCTACTTCCACTCCTGAAAATTCAGAGTGGGAGAATTTGGGATTTCTGATGGATTTTGGTATCCACCACAATGAAAGACACATTTTCAAAACTTTCAGATGACACATTGTGAAAGTACAATGACTGTTAGAGGTTGATGGTAATCAACTTCAAGATATACACCTGCTGGTGAAATAACAAGATACAATTTTGTAAATGAAATTGAAATCAAAGAATTGTGAAGTGATGTATTTTGGTAGTGGCATGAATGCTGGACCTAAAATGGTTGGTAATGTTTTAAAATGTCTCCTTTTAAGGTAATCAAATTTTTTTGGAAGTACCTAAGTTCACGCATAGATTTGGCCTAACTTCTCCATGATGACCATGTTTATGTAGTGTTTGTTTGCCATGGGTCTGAAGCTTAAATAAAAACCTTTTGAACTCATGCTAGTTTGATATTAGCTCACAGTGACAGCAGCTTTGAGCTCTGAAGAGAGAAAGCAATATTATTCTGAGGTGAAAGTAGCTATTGTGGGGAAGCAAGGTGCTGGTTTATTTTCTAGTCAAAAGGCAGGGGAAAGAATAGACTGGATTTGCATTTAGAAATTTAAGACCCAAAGAGTCAGTGTGTCTTACTGGTGCAAAGTGGGTTTAATTAGAACAGCTTATGAAGGATTCTGGAAACTCTAAAGTGAGCCTGCTGGAAAACTAGAAATAATACTAGGCTCATTCTTGTAATTTTACACATCTTCCAGAAATGTAGTGAATAGCAGTTGTAAGATGCACCTCAATTGCGTTATTCATTATTACAAATATTATTTTCATTGGTTTGGCATTAGTTGCTGTTCAATTAACATTTGATCTATGTTCATTTGTTTTGTTCCATTAAAGGCCTTAAAATGGGAATTTTTGTCATTCATTATATCATTTGTTGTTTGGCCATTTTTTAGTTATTGGTCTCTATAGTGGTTGTAAATAGTGGGGATGAATGAGATGAGGCAATAAAAACTAACATTTTAAAGTAAATGCATGAGCAGACAGACCTGGGGATATATACACAAATCATTTGAAGGTATCAAGGCACTTTCAGAAAGTAATTGAAAACATACTTGGGACACTAAGCCTTTAAAGAGAGATGTGGAATACAAGTTGCAATATATCTTTGCTGAATACTGGCTTGGCTCTAACTGCAGAATCCTCATAATGATTTTTAGGATGTGAAGGCTTTTGCAAGGGTGCAGATTGGGGACTTGTTTTGGACATTAAGTACTTCAATAAAGTGGACAGGCCTGAGGAGCCACTGTTGCTCTCCTCTGGAGATGATATGGAAATGTTTAATTCAAATGTACAAAATCACAGAAAAATGACATGCAGATATAGCAGAAAATTGGGAAAGCAATGGTATGTTGAACTTGATTACAAAGAAGATTGGAACATAAGTTAGGAAGTCTCGATGCAATTAAAATGAAATTTGAGACTACATTTTGAATACTATGTACAGTTTTATCTTTATCCAAGGAAGGATATACTAGCTGTGGCATAGTACAATGTAAGTTAACTGGACTCACTCCTCAGATGGAGAGCTCTCATTTAGGAGAGTGCTATATGTCTCGAATGTGGAAGATTAAAATATGATCCCATTGAAACATGTAAAATTCATGCAGGGCTTCACAGGGCAGCAAGTCTCTCCTGTCTGTAGAGTTCAGAACTAGGGTTCACCATTTCAGTCTGCTGTTGACTGCTTTGAGGAGAAACAAATTCACTTAGAGGATTGTGCATCTGTTGAAACTCTCTACCTCAATGGATGCAGATGCTCAGTTACGGAGTATATCAATAGGTTTTCAAGATGAAGGGAATCAGGGATATAGAGAAGAAAAGGAGAGTTAAGTTAGGAATTCATCATTTGAATTATGGAGCAAGCAGAATGATCTGTTTGGCCAAGTTTTGCTCTGACTTCATTCATTTTTTTGTCATTGGAGAACACTTGGATACAGGAAACCAGCAATTAATGAGGCATCCTTTGCCACCTTTTTGTTAACCCTGCTCAGATCTATGGTATTGTGGCAATCCAAGAAACATTGTCATTTTCCAAGGATTCCCACTATAATCAATCAGCTTCCCACATCTATTAAAGGTTGAAAACAAATGGCTGGAGATTGCAATGGTTCAGGCAGCAGCCATGGAGAGACAGCAAGGTAATGTTGAGGTGACTCTTCACTAGAGCTCTCCATGGATGCTACCTGACTACTGAGATTCCAGCACTACTTGTTTTCAGTTCAGATTCCAGCATCCGCAGTAATTTGTTCCTAGTTATCAAAGGTTTCTAGTTTGTCTAAACAGCCCTAAGCTGACTCCCAGTCATCAAAACTGATTGAGATGTATCTCAATGGAGCTGTGATTTGAATACAAAATTGAGATAATGCTTCAGTTAAACAGAATTGGTAAGGTTACATCAAGGGAATTGTATACAAATTTTTATAACGAAAGAAGGATATAAATGTGTTTGATGCAATTCAGAAGGTTTTCTACACTCGCACCCAAATGGGAAGATTCTAAAGAGGAAAGATTAGGCAGGTTTGGTTTGTATCTGCTAGAGTTAAACAGAGTAAGACGTGGTTTGATTGAAACAAAAGATGCTGAAGGGTCTTGACAGTGCGTGCAGAAAGTGAATTAACTCCATCAGGATTGGTCACCAAGATAAGCCTTTTTACATGTGGGGAGCCCTTTACACTGATCCAGCTCCCTCAGAGCTAGCTGAGTGAACAGAATGTCTAACACTCCTGTTCTTGTTTTTTTTTATTTTAACCATCACCTAGATCTCTGGATTAATAGCCTAGTGATAATATCACTAGGCCATTGCCTCTCCTTAACACTCCTGTTCTTTTATTACATATAATGTCAGTGCCATAAACTGAGGAGACTCTAAATCTCCTGGTTACTTTTTTTCCTTAAACCCCCACACTACCGCCTAACTGTAGTCGTCCTTATATTTTGACATTCCTGTTTTTATCTGTCCCGTTTGGACCAGATTAATAGCCCCAATTCTGATGTATAGACGTCTAATCTCATTACAATCACTACAGAAAGTTTTAAATTCACACAAAAATGATCCTATGGATTTTTAAAATTTAAAACCAGGGTTCACTTATGACAGATGAAGCTTTTCTCAGACTGAGGGTCTTTGGAATTCTCTTTCTGGAAAATTGGTGAAACAGTACTTGAATATTTTAAAAGCAGCTAGCTAGCTTCCTAATAAGCAGAGGAATGAAGGTTACTGGGGTAGACAGCAATATAGGTAGACAGAGTAATCCCATCCACCATGGTTCATTAGGTGGTGGAGCAGGCTGAAGGAGCTAAATGGTTTTAATCCTTCCAGTGGCTGCAGAGCAGTGTGTTCCAACCAGAACTCCTCCACTCTCTTTTTTTCCTATTTATTTCCTGTTTCCCTTTTTTGGAATCCCCTATTTGCTCCTCTTAGTGTTCTCCCTCAAGGGTGAGCAGGCTGGAAGTCTGAGGAGTGGGATTGCCAAAAGGCCCCGAGCAGAACAGGAACAGCCAATAGGATGGAGGCTAGAGCAGAGGAGAATGGTTGTTGGACTGGAGACCGGTGCAGGTGGTCAGTGGTTTGCAAGCCCAGGCAAACGACATGTCAAAGTCTCCCGCACTGATCTACTGTAGGCACTTTACAGAAAGACTGTAATGCTTGTCTCAAACTGTGTTCTCCTTCTAATTTGCATTACTTACAGTTCATTGAGTAACATTGTTTCCCCTTATTTCTGTATTTTATATCTAAGTTCTGTAACTAGGTACTTTACAATATCACCCCATATAGCATCATCTTTGATGTAAACTTTTCCATGTACTTCCATAATTGAGTACATGTGACACAGGATATTCTAATTATAACTTGCATGTTATATGCACCACTTTGGCAAGCATCTAGAGTGATCATATAGTGTTGCATTTTAAACTAGGCAAGGTTAGCACTTTCCTTCCCTAAAGAACATGAGTGAGCTAGGTGGGTTTTTCTGATGATCGAGAACAATTTCATGATTATCATTAGACACTTAATTTCAGATTTTTATTGAATTCAAGTTCCACCATCGGCCAAGGGTGCTTAAAACATTACACTGATTTCTGAATCAATAATCTAGCCATAATGCTGCTAGGCTATCACCTCTTCTCAGGCCATGAGATGGAAGTGTGCTCCTGAGTGCAGTGTCCTTGCTGCAGCACTACAATAATTGCCATTGCAGTCCAAGGTGTAGAAGTGAAGCACAGGATTGTCATGGAAGTGGATCAGGTGTCTTGAGGGCTCTCAGACTGGCACATCAGATGCCAAGATCCAAAGTTGTGGGTTGTCTCTGGCCTGTGCCCACTAAACACACCCTGAGATGTTGGTGCCTAATTTCTAACTTGGAGTTGTTCACAGCAAGCAGTGAGTTGCATCCATACTGTATGTTCTGGTTTCCTCATGAATTTTCCTGAGGTTGGTTGTTTGAGTTTGAGATGAGGCTGAATAGCTTTGAGATAAACTGGTGTTCACAAGCTGTTAATCACATCAGTTAGTGCACTCAATTGCCCATTGAGAATCTTGCCATTCTGCTTATGAAAAGCATAAAATGGTGTGAATTTCTCCCAATGTTTGGATAGATCTTGTTGCACTTGTCACCTGATTCTGCACATATATTGCTAATGTTAATCAAACCCTGTAAAATTCAACCTGGAGTCAATCATTTAACATTTCTTAATAAGATCATTCTCTCCACTTACAGAGGAACAGTTATCTACCAATCACCTGAAGCCTAAATAGGGCCTCAATAGGTATTGACTAATATTTGATGCTGAACTTGTGTCATTTCAGCTCTACTTAAAGGGTCTGTTGAAAAAAAAAGATCAGATAGGAGACCATATCCAGATTAAGATACAGCCTGAGTGAGTATACAGTACAGAATTTGGAGGTAGCATAGGAATAGAATTGATCCATCTTTCTTTTCTCTTTTTTTAAAAAAAGTCTAAAGTTCAGTTTCTTCTACTGAAAAGGTTTATAAGGGAGCTGACTTTGACTGAGGCACAGTTATCAGTCAATCGTCTGAAGCCTGTTTAAGGTCTTAACAGGTGTTAAATACCATTTGAAGCTTAGCTACTGTGAGTCATTTCATCAAGGTCACCTCTGCTCTTTCAGAGAGGGGGAAAAAAAATGCTGGAAAATCTCAGGTCTTTGGACAAATCAGATAACACATCAGAACTGCTGAACTCATTTTCTTTTGAATCAGTTGAACAGTTGAAACCTGGCTCAACCTCCCATTTCTACCAGGATTCTCTACATCTGTACTTAAAATAGGTAAACTGTCCCATTGCTGTTAACTTCAGCTGCATATCTTTCTCTTTCTCTCTGGCTTTGACCTCCAGCTCTTTTAGTGCTCACAATTGTGCTATGTCTTCTCCTCTTTCCTAACCTTCCTATTATATCTTGCTGATTTCCCAATCATAGCTACACAACTCTATCTATTTTTAACCTGACCAACTTCAGTTCCATTACTATTGCTTCTCTCTGATTTGCTCTGTTCCTCAAGCAGGTTTAACTGGGGTGTTATCTGCTCTATCAACTGTGCCTTACTTGTTTTTGGTGGCATTGTAAACCCTAGGTCTCCAGCTTTGGACAGGTCCTTTTTTTTTGTGTGCTTTCAGTGTATCTAGTGATTTCTGTTGGTATGAAGGTGACTTGGACAATTTCTGCCATTTTATATTTCATCAAACTTGGTGCCAGAAGTCTTTATTTCTTCAGACAGTAATTCCTGTTATCCCCTCTGTTTAACTATTCAATCTTGGACACGAGGCCTGACACACTGAATTCAACATACAAAGAGTGGAGAACTGCAGGTCTGTAACAAGTGATGAAAATTTTGACGTTATCACAATTCTTCCCATTTGACCTGTACCTCAATTTGCAGTTCCCAAGCGATACCTATCACAGACTTATGACTTTTTGTTTTACTTAAAGTTGAAATACCTATTTATTAATAATGAATGGTCCTTCACAAATTTTTTAAAATGGCAGTGAAACCAATTATTAAAACCACTAACTACCCAAACTATTTCCCCAACTTAGCAAGACCAGCCTTTATTGCCCCTGAACTGAATGGCTTGCTCTCTCATTTTGAGAACAGTTAAGAATTAACCACATTGCTTTGAGTCTGAAGTTGTGGCCTGCCCAGTTAGGCTGAAAAAGTTCTTCACATTAGTGAACTAGAGGTATCTTTACAACCATGGTTAGATGGTCACATGAGGCTTGCTTTTGATTCCAAATTTTTCACTGAATTCAAATTTCACCATCCGTCATGGTGGGATTTGAACACATGCCCCCAGGTCATTAGCTGAATTACTTGTTTAGTGAAGTTGCCAATAAGCCACCATAGTAATCACCTTGGATCATCGCAGAATTAAAAATAGTTACAATACAGAGGAGTTCATTGAATCTATTCTCTATACTGAGTCTCCAATAAACATTACTACTGAATGCCATTTCCCCAGATCCTTTCTATTCAGATAATCATCTAACGTCCTTTTGATTGCCTCAGTTGAACTGCTGCCTCCACAATTCCAGGTAGTGCATTTGATACACTATTTGCTGAGTGAATTTTTTTTTCAATCTACTTTGAATCTGTGCCCTCAATCCTTTTTTATACAGTTTCTCCTACCTACATTATCCAAATTTCTTAGTTTTGAAAACCTTTATCAGATCTCTTCTTTCTTTTCTCTCCAAAAAGAACAATCCCAACCTCTCCAATGTATCCTCATAACTGAAGTTTCTCATTCCGGGGACTATTTTGGTAAACTTTTTGCGCTCTAATATTTTCACATCTTGCTTGACAGGCATGGCAACCACATCTATAGAAACAGTCCAGACATGGCCTAACATGTCTTGTATATGTTCAACATTATATTCTTGATCTCCTCATACTGTCCAAAGTAATAAGGCTGAAGTATCTGGCTGCTTTATAAACTGCTCTCTCCATCAGTGATCATTGCACATAAAGACTTAGATTAGTCTGCTTCTGCATGCCCTTAGTATTGTCAGTGTGGCACTGGAAAAACATCAGTCAGGCAGCATCCAAAGAGCAGGGGAGTTGACATTTTGGGCATAGTCATTCCTGATGAAGGGCTTATGCCCAAAACTTCAACTCACCTGATCTTTGGATGCTACCTGTCCTGGTGTGCTTTGCTAGTGCCACACATTTTGACTAAGTACTGTAAGGTCTATTTTACAATGTCTGCCCCTGCTCCCCCTATCAAATGCATCACCTCACTCTTCTGCATTGAACATCTGCAATCTATTTGCATTCTACCAAATTGTTTGTCCTTTTTTGTTCAACAGTCATTCTTAGTTTACAAATTTTCTAAGTTTCATGTCATCTGTATCTTTTTTAGAATTGTGCCCCACATACCAAGATCTAAACCAGTGATACACATGCAAAACAAATATCTTGATATCAATCTCTGAGGAACTCATTACAAACATTATTTCAGTCTTAAATGTGTCTATTGACTCTAGTCTGGTGGTGTGGTAGAATATTCTTTCCACATTGCTACTGTCCCCTTTAGTCTGTGAATAGTATCCCTACATTCAAATTTGAGTGCGACTGTATCAAATGCGTTTTGAAAGCCCATGCATACTACATCAATAGTATTGCCCTCATCAACCCTTTTAGCTCTTCATGCTGGCTGTATTTAAACAGTTCAGCTTTTTCCATGTGACTACTAATTAAATCCTGAATTATTGTTTTCCAACCATCTTCAACACGTTATATTGACTAGCTGTAATAGTTGAGCTAATTATAATCTTGACTATACAAGGGCATACTATCTGCGATTTCCCGGGTGATTGGCACTTTCCCTGAGTCGAGGGAAGACAAGGTATGGTCAGTGCCTCTGCAATTACTAGTCTCCCTTTCTTCAACTGTGATTTCAGTTGCCATTTGATCTTTAGTGTAAAATGCTTGGACTGAATAAGCAAAAAACTTCCTCCAATTAAATATTGAAAAGACTGAAGTCATTGTTTTTGCTCTATGCTAGGAACTATATTATCCAGTTATTGACTCCATCAAATGGCTGGTACAACTGTCTGAAGTTGTCAGAAATACAGCTACTCCTCAGATAATTGGTCCAAATATAGAAAGGAGATTCTTTAGTCACCTCCCAAATTTTTGTGGACATTGTGTAGACTTTCAGGACTGAATTCACTGCTACACCTATATATTTTGTCCTGTTCCAGCTTCTCCCCACCTAAATCCCACTATGTTCCTCTGCATTTAAATTTCACCTACCATTTGTCTACCTATTCCACCAATTCAACTACCTCATTTTGAAGTTATCCTCATAACCATTCCTCTTGTGTGAATAATATTTTCAGGTTTTGTTAAATCTGAATTTTACGCTGAGACTAAACCTAGATCATTGCTGCCGTAAAGCAAAAACTATGTTCATATACACTTTTTTAACAAAATAAAACTGGCTCAGGATATCCTGTTATAACTTTGCTATGTTTGTGCTTCAAAAGATCAGAATTTAAATACTAAATAAAAAAAATGACCTCAAAGTTAAAAGTTGAAGGAATTGAGACACCTTACATGTAAAACATCATTTTCAGTGCCAGATAGGTTGCATGACCAGTATTAAGATTTAGGACATTACTGAAATAATGAATTTGACTGAAATAGGCAAGGGTTAACATTGCAAGCTAAGGTCAATACGTGTATGCCTCAATTGAACATATGTACTACATATTTGAATGAGAAATCCACTCAAAGCACACTTGTGCTGTTTATGCAGAGACACTATCACAGGCAGCAACATCTGGAGTTCTGCATTTGAGTACCTGTACTCATGGGAAGTTGTCTGGCATACATGCAAATGAGTGAGCAAATCTAGCCTCAGCATTTTTTTTATGGTAGAACTACATAGGAGACCAGGAAGCTAATATAAAGAAATAAAATACATTTGAATCGAAGTAAGCAAAATAAAGATTGATATATGCATGAAAAACATTGAATATATCCATTTTAAAAAACATTACATTTCATGTAAAAAATAGTTTAATGTTATCTAAGCATGATATGAATTTCTTCAAGGTGCCTTCAACTCTAATCATCTTCAAAGAAGACTTTATTAAAAATTTATTGTACTAGAACAGGAGATTGTGAGAAGCACAGGCACCTCCCTGATGATAAATGTAGAAGACTACCTCAAACCATCTAAAGACAGGGGAGTTGGCCTGGAACACTTGCACTGAAGTACTTTGGAAAGAGTTGTAAGCCACTCTCACTATATCTCTGCAGTACAAGATCCACTAATCCTACAGAAGCACCTTTTGAATAACTATGGACTTCTGGTGTGTCTTAGTATATATGGTGAAATCATGTCAACAATTTGTGGTCAGCTTCTCAAGAACTGAGCTGCCTTAGGTAAACTCACTGCTATTAATAATTGTTACTGATTTTAGCCCAATGAAACCAAGTTAGGAAGGATGCTCGCACAATCTTCAGTAAGATTGCTGATTGTTAATTCAGCATTGATTAACAGAATAGATTCATTCTGTAGTACTTAACTACTACTTACATTACATCTGTGTATATGTTAGTCTTGTGAGATGTTAGGTTCTATTTTAGAGTAATTAAACATTGTTAGCTATATAGACTTACCTCAAGAATAATAACATAGCAACACGAGCACATACATTCACAAATGACCTGCTTCTCACAGAATCAATTCTTTTATATCTTGAAGGTCAGCCCTTTTAACTTAAAGGAAACCTTTCAGGTACTAAATGTTTTATACAAGCCATGTATACATGGCTACTATTTAACTACATTGACAAACATTTGATTCAGGAGAAAGTGAGGACTGCAGATGCTGGAGATCAGAGCTGAAAAATGTGTTACTGGAAAAGCGCAGCAGTTCAGGCAGCATCCAAGGAGCAGGAGAATTGACGTTTCGGGCATAAGCCCATCTATGCCTGAAATGTCAATTCTCCTCCTTGGATGCTGCCTGACCTGCACTTTTCCAGCAACACATTTTTCAGCGCTAAATATTTTTGATTTGAGATGAATTTGGAGATCAAGACTTATCACAATGGTATAATATTCCTTATCTTGCTGTTTACTGCAGGCGTTATTGTAATCAGATACTTTTACTGGAATGCAAGGTAGAAGATTGTCATAAGTACATTAAATGTTTATTTGTTATCAGGAATTTCTTTCCTATGATCTAATACCTTTCCCAATGGCATTTACACCTAATGTCTACCAATGATGGAAACTGAGTGATTTGCCAAGAAGGATATAAGGCAAAAGATGTGGGGAATGAGTTGGCATTAATTTGGCATGGAGCTTCTAAAAGGATAATAGCAGTGTGTGGGTGACATGAAGATAATGGCCATGGTGAGTGGGGTAGAGAAAAATAGACTATCGTGGAGGGGCTATGCAAGTTAGTTGGGAGCATGAAATGGTGTAATTGGAGTGTGTGGTGAGGCTGAGTAATAAAGGACCTGTATTTATATTCTTGTTTACAAGTTTACCCTGCCTACCTTAGTGTCCAGTAATCCCTGTTGTTGCCTCTACAATGCTTACATTAACCCCCCATCCTAGGCAACAAAATTCTGACACCTTTCTTCAGTCAGGAATTTTCTAACTTGGGAGTGAAAATTCAGATCGCAGATTCAGTCACATATGCTAAACTCTCATACCTAGTAGAAATAGTTTTTCATTGGATACCAACATTGTTAAGCCATTCTTGTTCCTAATTGTCCTTAAATATCAAGTCAGCAGCACAGTGACAATGACACTGGCTTACTGATCCGAGACCTCGGTTAATACTTTAGGGTTAGATGTTCAAGTTCCATCATAGAAGCTCAAATTTTAAAATCAATTAATTAATAAACTAGTCTCAATTAATAATATGGAAGTATAGAATTATCAAAGTCCATCTAGTACATTAATGTCATTATTCAGACTGGCCTGTAGCAATTCCATTAACTCTTAAATGCCCTCTAAAATAATTTAGTAAGCCACTTTGGTATAACTAAGGATGGCAGGAAAGCTGAAAGATGAGGCAATTCAGAATGTTCATAGATTACAAACATTCTCAAAACTCTTTAGGTGTGTTTAACAGTTAACTATTGCTGTTTTGGTAAGGGATTTTTAAAAAAGAAAAGAGGTTCTAAATGTATTAGAATTGCAGTTCCTAATGGGAAGAAAATATCCCAATGTCATTTTAATCAAATATTACATTAGTCCTACCAGTGCCACACACCTGCAAACCTTGGATGTGGGTTGAGCTGAAACCAGAAGATGATCATAAGAAATCACAATTTATCATTTTGATACTGTTTGTTTTTGGGTTAGGAAAAACACCAACACTCCTTTAGGCCTCTCAAAAAACTGAGCTGCCGTTACTTCAGGTTTTGCTCTGCTTGTCCAAACAAGGCATGGACCCTATTCATCCTCCTCAAACAGTTAACTAACTACTCTATCACTTTGCTCTTTTCAATTCTTATTTTCTTATTGCCTAGCTCTTTTTATTGCTTGTCAGCACAAACAGAAACCTGGTGACCAACTTGTTTTAGCTTTTCTGACACTGGTTCATTGTTTCATTGTAAAGCAGTGCCAAATCTAAGGTAAAGCTATTAGAGTGTGATTCCTGTATAAAAGAAATAAATGCTTCCACTGAGAAAGCAAAGGACTTTCCATCAAGTGGTCCACTAGAGAATGTTCAAAACTTGTCAAGGACTGAGAAAATCCTAGAATTGCTGCAGAACAGGATGCTGCCATTCAATCCATGAGGGTCCCTGCAAGAGCAATTCACTGAGTGGCACTGCCTTGCTGTAACCTGCAGCTATGCAAATGTATTCTCTTCTTATTGATCCAACTCAATTCTTGCTGAATTTAAATATTTACTTTTTTTGGCTTCAACCTCTTAGATCAGCAAAGGTTTTGCACCATTTCACTAGCCTTTCTATTTTCATTCATGACATTAATCTCCCATATATAATCTAATAAATGTGAATGTTGCATGCTGTATGGGATAGAAAATTTAACACTATTTTTGACAGTTGGTAGCATTCCTTTTGATTCCAGGAAATAAACACTGACTTAAAACAATTATTTCATCAACACAATGTGTAGCAAAGCTCCAGGAAGTGCCAATATTGATTAAAAATGAGGGTATAATGCTTGGATGTTCCCAGTGAATTATATTTTAATGTTGGGAGACAAAGATGAGGTTCAAGTGAATATATTTATGGCTCTTTAGCATTGAGGTAATAAAAATCTGTCAGGAGCAATGAAGGTAGTAAAATAAAAAAAATTATGGATTACTGTGAACTGAAATTCATAAATAATCAAACTAAAGTTGTATGGATTTATCTACCTAGTTGGACATTAATACTTTGCAACTGATTTACAGTGTTTGTTTTAATGTCTTAGTAATTCTTTCAAATGGCTTGTTACAACTCTCTTGCACTTATTTCTTCGCTGATTGATTTACTTGTGAAAATAAAACAAATCATTCCAAAGGCAGACTAATTGCAATAATATTTATAGCCTTACATGTCAACTAATATTTCTGATTGCATTGTAATACAATCAAATTCTTAGTGACTGAATTGCAGTTTCATACAGTCGAGTGGAAATATTGCTTTGTACTATTTTTTGCAGATTTAAACTCAGGTAATCAAAATGTCAGCTGCTAGTGACTTCCATGGTGTAATATACATAAAACATGAATTTGATTGCCAAAATAACAGGCTTGAATACCTGCAGTTAGATGACCAATTAACTGGTTTAATGAATGAAAAGTATGGGCAATCAGCCATGAGTAAGAAAAGCTGCAGGTTATGCTTCTATGACTTGTAAAAAAAAATTCCAATATACCTAATGCTCTGCTTATAATAAGAATTCCACTGTTTTCTGCAATTGGTCTGAAAACTAGGCACAGCTAGTTGATTGCAGCTTCACTTCTCAATCATTGTGATGACTAAGAGTTATGCCATTACAGACAGCTTTATCCATCTCAACAAATGACATTATGTACTAATACTTTCCAAAACTCCTTTCTACCTAGTGAAGATTTTCTGTTCAATGGCTAAGTAGTCATATATCAATACATCTTTTATACCATGTAGCTAAACCTCACAGTGGAGTATTGGCTATATTGCTATTTTATTAACAAGTGAGTTAACAATTGGTTTTGTATATCTGCTATATTATATACAAATCCAAACCAGTTAAGTCAAACATGACAAGACATTATTGTGAATATATGGTAACTCAAAAGAATTATGCAACTTTTATGGAAGAGTCAGGTGAACAATACCTGAAATGTTTCATTAAAGCACCTTTGTGATTAAATTTTGAATTTGTGACACCTGCATGATGAATTATCAATGAAAAGAAAATGCTTTAGGCATGCAAGCGTCCAGACAGATGAAGAATTGGAGAGGACGCACACTGCTGGGGATAGATAAGAGTCAATGTTAAACAAAGAAAATTAAGTTGGTACACTTGCAAACTTAACAGGACAAGCTGCAAGCAAACGTGGAAGTACTTGGTAACTGGATAGACAGGTAGCAGCTGAATTTCAACATTGAATAATACACATTGCTTAACACAGGGCCTTAAAATCCTGGAAGGGACTATTAATGAGCTGGAAAGGAATTAATGTTGGGCCAGAATGGCAAACAAGTAGCACCAGCTGTTCACTATATTTGCAGTTACCCAAAGACTTCCTGGGGAAATCACTGGTTTGTGGTGTATGTCGCAACTGTTGATTTGTCATCTTTCATGTTGCACAGATCTGAACCTAATTGTAAAATGTGCTTGAGTCAAGTATCCAGAGTTGAGGGTAAGTTTTAAAGGAGCTATGAGGTAATTTCTCTCTTCTTTGTTCTATTCTTCAATTAATCTCTCCAGTTGTTAGTTATTGATCTCAACTAATCACTTAACCACAATAAAACCTGCATATGCCCTCAGACTTGTCACTGGAATTGATAAGGAAGTTATTTTTCTCCTCTGAAGAGTGAGCATAGGAAAATGTTATTTTGTTGATGGCTGGCTTGCGAGTTTGTTGTAACCCTCCAGTTCCCAGATTATTTTCCATTTTAGCAGGAATAAATTTTCTCTCATGGTCCACAGTCATCCAGGATTTATCTCCAGAAATGCCAGGGATTAGGGAAACTATCTGGAGATGGTCTCTTGGTGGTAGATCCTAAAAAGCTAGATTGATGATTTGTAGAAATTTATAGAATAGGAATCCATTCAGCCATTGTCTATAATGGATAACAAGGGGTCACCCATCCAAAGTTCACTGATTTGAGCTCTTTATCTGTAGCCTTGTAGTTTCCAGTATTTTCTGTGCAAATCAGTACTCTTTTTTTAAAAATAAGAGCAGCATTTGGCTTGACCACCTTTTTCAGGCAAAGATTTCAGGCACCTCTTCTAGGTGAGAAAAATCTTCCCTTCAGTGTCTACTGAACCTCTTACCTCATGCCCTCAGTACATTCCCTTTTGTTATTGCCCCCTCAACTACTGGTTAAGGCCATCCTATCTACTCTAGATATAGATCCCTTAGAATGTTATGCACTTCAATTAAAACTCCTCTCAGCCTCTTCTTTTTCAAAAAAATAACCCAAGTCTGTATCTTCAAACAACATAACCAAAATTCGGCTGTTCAGTAAATCATCTCTCTACACTCATGCAATCACACAACACCAGGTTATAGTCCAACAGGTTTATTTGGAATCACGAGCTTTTGAAGCGTTGCTTCTTCAGGTCATTGTGAAACATGACCATAAGACAGAATAGAATGAGCAAAATAGAATTTGTTTGTTTGGTTGGTTGAGCAAACACAAATGCACCTCATAAACCTATCAGTGCACTTGTGCAGGAGAGAACTTTTGCCCGAAACATCAATTTCCCTGCTCCTCGGATGCTGCCTGACCTGTGCTTTTTCAGCACCACTCTAATATAAACTCTGGTTTCCAGCATCTGCATTCCTCACTTTCTCTCAGACAGTGAATGCATAGTGTAGTGTAACATGAACCCAAGGTCCCAGTTGAGGCCATCCTCATGGAATTAGTCTCACACACACCTCTCAGACCATCTGTCATACACCAGTTTTCTCATAGGTGCAGACACACACCCTCTCATAGGCTTATTTTCTCACTCACAATGATACATTACAACATTGAATCAGTAAGCTTTTATTATACATAGTCTTATGGTCCTGCTTCACAACCATCTGACGAAGGAGCAGTGCCCTGAAAGCTAGTGCTTCCAAATAAACCTGCTAGACGATAACTTGGTGTTGTGATTTTTAACTTTGTCCACCCAGCCCAACACTGCTCCTCCAAATCATGCAATCACATCTTGCCCCTAATATGATGACCAGACTGCACACAATGTTTTAGCTGAGGCCTAACTAGTGTTTTATACAGTTCTATCATAACATTCCCCCCCCACCTCTCTTATTTTTACTGGAGTGTAAAATAAGTATCAATATGACTTATTGATCCTTAGCTACCACCAATGTCCACATGTTCCTCTGCTTTCTGAGAATGCAATCATAAATGATCATGCTTTGTCAGCCTTTCCCAATTCATTATCTCTCTCACACTTCATTTGCAGTCTATTTGCCATTGTTTCACCCAAATGATGAGTCAATTGAGATCTTCCTGTGCTGAACAACTTTTTTCTCCATTTTCAATCACAAGGTCAACTGTTGGATTATCATCAAACATCTGAATCATATTTCTATAAACGCAAATTACAAGGGAGCCAATACTGAGACCTGCAAAAGCCCACTGTAAACTGCCTTCCCATTACTTATCTGCTTCCTGGTGCTGGATCAATTTTAGATCCAACTTACCACTTTGTCTTAGGTCCCACAGTCATTTTTCATGACCAGACCTATGTAGACCTTATCAAAACCTTTTATTAAAATCAATATAGACACCATAAGATGTATTGCTTTCACTAACCTTTTTTTGTTACCTAATCAAAAGTTTATTTTATTAGTCAGACATCTTCCCTAAACAAATAAAGCTGTCTTTGATTCATTCCATGTCTATTTCAAAAAACATTTAGCTTGTCCCTCCAAATTCTTTCCCAGTAATTTTTAACCACTGGGATTAGACTTGATTCCTCAATCTAATTTTTTTCTGTTTTTCAAAAAAAATGAAATGTTAGCAGTCCTTCAGTTCTCCAACATCAAACACAGTCTGATAGAATGGGGAAAAGATGATCAGAATATACCCCCAACTCTACTACTGTTTCCTTTAACACAGCATACCATTCATCCAGGGTAGAGATTTATCCACTTTCAAAGATAATAAACCTCATGTTCATTTCCTATTCCTGACTGTAATGTCTTCACTATTCCCTTTTTTTAAAAGGGAGTGGTGGGTGTGAGGGAAAGTGCTGGTACTAGAGGCACCTGTTCCCATTTTCCTGCATCACTCCACCTCTGTAGATCACATCTGAGGCCATAAGATCCCTAATGGTTTCTAGCTTATGACTCCATTTTCTAAGAGTTTTAGATCTTGGATAGTGTACGCCCCTCACAGATGCTCTTGCTCACATCCTTACTCTCACTTAGCAGGCTGTCTTTTCAGCTATTTCTTACATACTGGGGCCCATCCACTAGCTTGCCAGCATTGAGCCTACCCACCATTTTAATTGGCCAAAAAGTCCACTTCTGGTCAGTTATTGCTCAAATTGTAAATTATCAATACCCGGTAACTGTGCTCCATTCACGACAGGAATGTGACCCATTTTAAGCTGGAGGTCACAGTCCTGAATTGAAGTTTTATGAATTTTGATACAACACTTTTTTTTAGAGATCTGGGAACTGTGTAAATAGGTGTTAAAATGTATACCTCCCAAACCAATAAGATTTAAGAATCTTTCAGGAGGACAAAGTCTGAACTCTGGCAAAATCTTGAGATACGCAATTCAATGAACAAGGAGGTGAGGTGAACAGGAGTAAGTAATATTAGCTCAGATGTATAAACTGAAATTCTCACATGTGTCCCACTGTATTTCAACTTAGTCTCAATTCTGGCCTCTTATTCCATCAGCAGAAGACTAAGTAGATTTAACTCATATTTACAAAGACAGAATAATCAATACCTTAAATCTATGACTTTGGTAGAAGGACCAGAGGTGTCTCTAATTTTGGGAACGTAAATCTTAGCAGGACTTGTACACTTAATGGTAAGGTCCTAGGGAGTGTTGCTGAACAAAGATCTTGGAGTGCAGGTTCATAGCTCCTTGAAAGTGGAGTTGCAGGTAGATAGGATAGTGAAGGTGGTGTTTGGTATGCTTTCCTTTATTGGTCAGAGTATTGAGGACAGGAGTTGGGAGGTCATGTTGCAACTGTACAGGACATTGGTTCGGCCACTGTTGGAATATTGTGTGCAATTTGGTCTCCTTCTTATCAGAAAGATGTTGTGAAACTTGAAAGGGTTCAGAAAAGATTTACAAGGATGTTGCCAGGATTGGAGGATTTGAGCTATAGGGAGAGGTTAAATAGGTTAGGGCTGTTTTCACTGAGCATCAGAGGCTGAGGGTTGATAAAATCATGAGGTATGGATAAGATAAATGAACAGTCTTTTCCCTGGGGTTGGAGTCCAGAACTACAAAGGCATAGGTTTAAGGTGAGAGGGCAAAGATATAAAAGTGATCTAAGGGACAATGTTTTTAGGCAGGGGGTGGTACACGTATTGAATGAGCTGCCAGAGGATGTGGTGAAGGCTGGTACAATTGCAACATTTGAGGCATCTAGATGGGTATATGAATAGGAAGGGTTTGGAGGGATATGGGCCGGGTGTTGACAGGTGGGACTAGATTGGTTGGGATATCTGGTTGGTATGGACAAGTTGGACAGAAGGATCTGTTTCCGTGCTGTACACCTCTATGACTCAATCATTTTACAATGCGAGACTTATGATCTAAAAAATGGTTGTGGAAGCAGATTCAATAATACTTTTCAAAAGGGAACTCAACAAATAGTTGAAGGAAGAAATGAGCTTTCAGCAGAAATACAAGTGATTGGGATTAATTGGATATTCTTCAACAAAAGGCTAACATGCATAAATGATTATATACACCCTTTATACACTTTATCATTTTATGCTCAAAATAGAGATATTTGTGGATAAGTAAAGGGTAGAGAATAGAGCAAAACTTGCAAATTCAGATGTGTGCATAGCAAAGTCCCAAAATGACAATGCAATAAATAAACATGTAATTGGCTTCAGTTAAATGAAAACAATATGCTGGAAATGTCAAGCAGGTCAAAGTGTCTGAGAGAAGCAGAGTTTGTGCTGCAATTAGTCTGTAGGGAATCTAATCTAATCATACATAGAGGTGTACAGCATGGAAACAGACCCTTCGGTCCAACCCGTCTGTATCGACCAGATATCCTAGCCCAATCTAGACCCACCTGTCAGCACCCGGCCCGTATCCCTCATTACCCTTCCTATTCATATACCCATCCAAATGTCTTTTAAATGTTGCAATTGTACTAGTCTCCATCACTTCCCTCAATCAGAAGTTAACCTATTTGCAGCATTTTTGGGGTTTGTTTTTGTTGCAGATTTGAAGAGCATGCTTTTGCTTTTCATACACACCTAACTGTTGTATCAAGGGGGATTAAGTTTAACACTAATCTTCAAGAATGCAAATAAATGGAATAAGAACTCTTATTATTGCAACTGAACCTTAACCATTAAATTTAAAGCCTTATATACACCCCCTAGTTATGCAACTCACCAGGACTCTGGACCCCACATAATTCATTTGGCTAGTCCTATCGGAACATCTACTTCTTTTCCAAGTACTGGTGCCAATGTCCCATTCAAATTTCCCCCACACTAATCTGAGCCAGGCATTTATTTCTTGAATCTTATTGACCCTACACATTTTTTTAATGAAGAAAACTGATTGTGGATGTTTTTATTCAAAGTCTAACATAGAGAAAGCATATAACTGGCCATAAAGGGGACAGGGTTAAAATTACATTGTGATTCAAATAGTAATTGAACGAGAGATATAGTGCACTCCTCGCATCTTGTTGTAACAATTAGATTTGCAAGTCATTCTCAATCTTTTCAACTCAACATATAAGAGACAAACCTGGTCAATCAAATCTTCTTTGGAATATATTGAGCACTTTGCGGGCCTTGATCGGCATCTCTCTCAAAAGGTCATTGGCGATAAGGACATGCAATACTGAATCAGCTGTGTCAGCTCATCCTTCTAATAACTTCATCAGTGAGTGTTTGACTAGTGGAGATCTTTGTTGTCAATGAAAGTCATCGAGTCAGAGGTCTCAGAACAGAGGCCATTCAGCCCATTGTTTTTGACTGGTACAGAGTCAAATACCTAACTATTCTACTCCTGTATTCTAACACTTGGCCTTGTATGCATTAGCACAGTCTTCATTAACAAAGCAGCTGTCATCTCCATGTCTCTGTATTGCAGTAAAACATAGATAATATGTCAGCAATACAAAAAAGTGGATACAAGATTCCACCAGCAATGTTTTTGCCACAAACATGTTCTTAAAAACAGCTTTACAAGAATTCAGAGAATCTCATACAAATCCAAGACTGATGGGCTGTACGCAGTATCCAGATAGAGGAAAACAGTGTTAAAATATTTTTAGCTATCAACTCTCAGATGGTCAGCTTTCAATGGAAATATAAAAGAAACACCACAAAGCTCTAGCAACATTGGCATTAGTGACTGAGAGGAGGTTAATATCAATTGTTCAAAATAGCTACAACCTGTCCATTAAGCTGCACTATCTTTTGTATCCAAACACCTTAATTATGAGAGTGGCAGTAGAGAAGAAAAGAAGAGAAATATACTGCAGTGTAAGCCCCACTACGTTGAGGGATATCCTTCCGTGTCTCTCAAAGGTCTTTGGGTCAAGATTTGGGCTGTTTTGTCATATGGTTCACAAATGAACCAGATAAAGTTCAAAACAATCACCATCATGGCGATTAACTCCACATTCCAGATTTATTAACTGGATTTGTGTTCTGCCAACTGCTGTGATTTGATTTGAACCCCTGCCTCAGCATTTGTTGGAGCCTCTGGATTACCAGTACAGTGACATTGCCACAATCCAGTCTCAAATATTTACTAATTTTAATTTCTGTGCCAGACTTATTTACAGGTTTAATTAATTTCAAAAGCACATCTCAAAGGAGGCAATTTTTTAATGCCTAATATGGTTGAAATTAGATTGCCTGACATAGGTGCTGTAATTAGCGTAACCAATTAATGAACATTTTCCTTGTCATTATAATCCATAAGATTTGTGTATTTTTGTGCAGTTTTGGCAACCACATGCTGTCAAAGATTCACATGTAGAATAGATCTTAAGCAGGGTGCACAACAAGAGAAAATACAAATGCAAATACTGTCCCACCTGTGACAGCACGGTAGCTCAGTGGTTAGCACTACTGTCTCGTAGTGCCAGGGACCTGGGTTTGATTCCACTCCCAGGTGACTGTGTCTATCTAAAGTTTGTACATTCTCCCCATGTCTGCGTGGGTTTCATCTGGGTGCTCTGGTTTTGGCCCATTGAGTCCACAGTGGATTGGCCTGCTGTAGCATACCTGGATGTGTAGGTTAGCTGGATTAGTCATGAGGAATACAGGCTCAGTGATAGATTAAGAGTGGGTCTGCTCTTCAAAGGATTAGTGTGAATTCAATGGGCCAAATGGTCTGTTTCTGCACTGTAGGGATACTATGATTCTGTGAACATAAAGCTTTCAGATCCACAGAAGCCCAGGACCAGAACTGTGCTTTCTGAATAGAAGCACACAGAACAAAAGTGAGTCAGTTACCCAGCCAAAGGGAACTGACCCTCCAGTCATTTGAGTTCTAACATTGTTTGCAAGACACCAGAAGCCTTGATTTAAGCAGCTAGTGATAATCAAAAAAAGTACTCCATCATTGGCCCAGGATAAATAACTAGAAAAGCACTTAATACTATGTGACTAATTACTGTCTTATGCTTCAATTGATCATTTCAATTTATGAAAGAGAGCAAGTAATTTAAACTATTGCTTGAGGTATAGTTGGCTAGCCACTACATACCATGTCCAAATCTCCATGTCAAATGGGGTATTTGACAGTTTGACAATTTTATATTGCTCATTCTTCTTCTTCCCTGCAAAGGTGAAAATTGATCCCAGATATTCAGACATATAGCCATTTTGCTATGATAAACTCAGTTCAACATCTTCTGGGAAAACCACTGCCTAATTATTGTTGATGCTGCTTTTTGGGTTTTTGTGCTCAAATCTTGGACAAGGATTTGAAATTATAACTTTCAAACTCAGCGGTAAGATGAGGCAAAAGGAAGAAAAGTTGCCAATACTAATAACATGCAGGATGGCTGCCAGCATCATCAAAAGTAAAGATTAGTTAAAACATTGAATTTAAACCTTTACTTGGAACTTGAATGATGTGATGCATTTTGAGGCAGTTGGACTGTTCTCACATGCCCTCCTTGTCATAAATGACAGTGAAACCTGACATCCCCTGCAGGGATTTCAAGTTAAGATTGATATTAAGGGCAGAATGGGTCTTTCACTCCTCAGTGGTTCAGAGGTGATGATCAATCAGATTGTCCAACCCAACCTGAGCTTGATACTGAGACTGCAGGCATACCCATTGGGAACTCTGAATTCCTGTAGTCAGCTAAAGAGGTTGGTGGGGATTGGATTGGTACTAGGAAGCCAAACGCCAGCTCGCGGACGCCTCCTCTTATCCAAGGGAGGCGCGGTGGTAGTTTGGCGCACTGACCTGTATACCGCTGAAGCCAAACGCCAGCTCGCGGACGCCTCCTCTTATCGCCCCCTTGACCACGACCCCACCTCCCACCACCAAACCATCATCTCCCAGACCATCCAGGACCTCATCACCTCAGGGGATCTCCCATCCACCGCCTCCAACCTCATAGTCCCACAACCCTGCACCGCCCGTTTCTACCTCCTGCCCAAAATCCACAAACCTGCCTGCCCCGGCCGACCCATTGTCTCAGCCTGCTCCTGCCCCACCGAACTCATCTCCCAATACCTCGACACGGTCCTGTTCCCTTTAGTCCAAGAACTCCCCACCTACGTTCGGGACACCACCCACGCCCTCCACCTCCTCCAGGATTTTCGCTTCCCCGGTCCCCAACGCCTTATTTTCACTATGGACATCCAGTCCCTGTACACCTCCATCCCCCATCACGAAGGACTCAAAGCCCTCCGCTTCTTCCTTTCCCGCCGCACCAACCAGTACCCTTCCACTGACACCCTCCTTCGACTGACTGAACTGGTCCTCACCCTGAATAACTTCTCTTTTCAATCCTCCCACTTCCTCCAAACTATGCCTGCCTCTTCGTAGGATATGTGGAACAGTCCATCTTCCGCAACTACACTGGCACCACCCCCCACCTTTTCCTCCGCTACATCGATGACTGTATCGGCGCTGCAGTTCATCAACTTTACTAACACCTTCCACCCCGACCTGAAATTCACCTGGACTGTCTCAGACTCCTCCCTCCCCTTCCTAGACCTTTCCATTTCTATCTCGGGCGACCGACTCAACACAGACATCTATTATAAACCGACTGACTCCCACAGCTACCTGGACTACACCTCCTCCCACCCTGCCCCCTGTAAAAGCGCCATCCCATATTCCCAATTCCTTCGTCTCCGCCGCATCTGCTCCCAGGAGGACCAATTCCAACACCGCACAGCCCAGATGGCCTCCTTCTTCAAGGACCGCAGATTTCCCCCAGACGTGATCGACGATGCCCTCCACCGCATCTCCTCCACTTCCCGCTCCTCCGCCCTTGAGCCCCGCTCCTCCAACCGCCACCAAGACAGAACCCCACTGGTTCTCACCTACCACCCCACCAACCTCCGCATACAACGTATCATCCACCGCCATTTCCGCCACCTCCAAACGGACCCCACCACCAAGGATATATTTCCCTCCCCTCCCCTATCAGCGTTCCGCAAGGACCACTCCCTTTGTGACTCCCTCGTCAGATCCACACCTCCCACCAACCCAACCTCCACCCCCGGCACCTTCCCCTGCAACCGCAGGAAATGTAAAACTTGCGCCCATACCTCCACACTCACTTCCCTCCAAGGCCCCAAGGGATCCTTCCATATCCACCACAAGTTCACCTGTACCTCCACACACATCATCTATTGCATCTGCTGCACCCGATGTGGCCTCCTCTATATTGGTGAGACAGGCCGCTTACTTGCGGAACGCTTCAGAGAACACCTCCGGGCCGCCCGAACCAACCAACCCAATCACCCCGTGGCTCAACACCTTAACTCTCCCTCCCACTCCACCGAGGACATGCAGGTCCTTGGACTCCTCCACCGGCAGTACACAACTACACGACGGCTGGAGGAGGAGCGCCTCATCTTCCGCCTGGGAACCCTCCAACCACAAGGTATGAATTCAGATTTCTCCAGTTTCCTCAGTTCCCCTCCCCCCACCTTGTCTCAGTCGGTTCCCTCAACTCAGCACCGCCCTCCTAACCTGCAATCCTCTTCCTGACCTCTCCGCCCCCACCCCACTCCGGCCTATCACCCTCACCTTGACCTCCTTCCACCTATCCCACCTCCATCGCCCCTCCCCCTAGTCCCTCCTCCCTACCTTTTATCTTAGCCTGCTTGGCTCTCTCTCTCTTATTCCTGATGAAGGGCTTATGCTCGAAACGTCGAATTCTCTATTCCTGAGATGCTGCCTGGCCTGCTGCGCTTTGACCAGCAACACATTTGCAGCTGTGATGGCCATCTTAAGGATGAGAATCAGAAGGGTGTGGGTTTTGCCATGCAGACAGAGGAAGGAGAAGTACTATCTTCTGTGGGAGGGGTGCCCCCAAAGTTCAAAGGAAATATCTCAATGATAGTGCCCTTTTTCTTTCTGCTGTTTTCAGATTTTAAGTTAGAAAACGGGCTTCTCACTCTTGCCTGCCTGCCCTTACCAACTGTGTATTATGGGATGGATAAGATACTGAGCTCAATTGAACTTTTTAGTAAATTTAGTTGATCTTTCCACTTTTATGTTAAATGTGTGCCGACCTAATGAGGCCATCATTTCTTGTATTTAAGAGTCAACGACATTGCACTACATACGACTGCAGACTTATAGCAGACAGAGTAAGGATGAGCAATTTTCTTTCCCGAAAGGGAAAGTTTGAACAGATGAATACTTTACAGTATTCAATCATGGCCACATGTTCACCATTAGGTGAGCTTTTAAATTCCTCCAGATTTTATATTGGTGTTAAATTGAAATTTCACCATCTCCCATGGTGGAATTCAAATTCCTCTCTGCAGAACATATGCCTGAGGTTGTGTATATTAGCCAATATTGCCACTTCATCACTGCATCCCCTGCTCTGTGTGTAACAGGCAAGATCATTTCTCTGATTTCTGGCTAAGATCAGGTGTGGTTTCTATGTTGCTAATTTCAACACCTACCCATCCACCCACAAGTATTATGGGGGTAAGGTCTGCGATGGGTGCAACTCTGGGCTAACCATCTAACCTAATTTGATGTAGACAGCTCCCACTGAAAACACACCCAGTGGAGATATATAATATCCAATCCAGTGTTCTAGTGAAGTGGCTGTACATGGGCTAAAACTTTTAAATTGCTTTCAATTTTTACTGAAGAGTTCCAACTAAAAGTTGCCAGATTGACAAGCTGGAGAGTTTCAGTTGAAAAGTCTGTCTCACTAACCTGAACTCTACAGAAATTGACAGGCATACTACAGGAAACATTGTGGAAAGAGCTTGGGTGGTCCAAATTATGTGAAGGAAAAGGTCAGATTGTTGAAGCAATGGGGTTGCTGAGCAGAGGAAGAGGAGGGAGCTGCACTGCCTGATGGTTACCTTGATTCAGAGTCAAGGGGAGAAGAGTCTTAACTGTGTAAGTTTTTTTTTCCCCTGCAGTTTGCCACAATTTTCTGCTGCTACTAATTTACTAAACTAGGTCTTCACCTTTTTGATGTTCTGATCACAATAAAACCATTAATCCCATTCTGACTGTTCTCTTTTTAGGTCTAGTTTCCTCATCTTTGATCCTCTGTACTAACCATTGAAGACTTGGAAAAAGCTGTCAGGGCCTGAAACTAGGCCATATACTCCATCCATTGTGATAATGTCATGCAGACTTGGTGGGAGGACAGCTTAGGATGAGGAGTTAAACCTCATAGCCTCTGGAACAATGTAAATCATATTAATGTAACTTGTATCTCGATGCTCTTCTGCAATAAATTACATCTGGTTTCAGATAAGAGCATTTTTTTTTGTTCAGTTACTGGGTGATTTACTTCAACTACACTTGATGAAACAGGTTCCATAGATCTCAACCCAGAAAAAGGACGATTACAGCAAACTGACAAGACAACTCGTAAAACTCATGTAGTGGTAAGGATTAATCTTATAACAAAGATCTGAAAAAAAATCTCATTGACATCTGGTTGAGCAATCTATTGCAAGATATCGCAGAAGTGCTTGTTTGTAAAAGGTGTTTACTCTATCAGAATCATCCAGGATTACATTGCTGACACCTTGTGGTATATCCCACCTCTCCTAATGTGTTCTACAGGTAAGGGTTTTTTGAGGTTGTTCACTACCACCAGACCGTCTTCTTTCTTTGCTTTCTCTTGGGCCTATCTGATACAAGACACCCCTCCATACAGCGAGTGTGTGGCTGGAAAAGCACAGCAGGACAGGCAGCAATCCTCATTCCTGATGAAGGGCTCTGGCCCAAAATGTCGATTCTCCTGCTCCTCAGATGCTGCCTGACCTGTGCTTTTCCAGCAACACACTCTTGACTCTGGTCTCCAGCATCTGCAGACCTCACTTACACCTCACACTGAGTGTCAACAGAGGCACTGTTTTTATATAACAATGTTTATTGCATGGTAGCTACATTTGATTGGCATAGTTATTCAGACCTTAAGGAACTGGTACAGATACATCTGCTCCCTCTGCAAGCTAGAGTTGAACTTTTTAGGTCCACCTAAAGACTGCCAATGTAACATGAGCATTGGCCCTGTTCAGAACATTACCTTACGTAACAGGCATCTCTTTACAATCTTATTTTTTTGCTCCTGTGCATTCACCTCTGGTGCCCTCAAGCTATTATTCTTGGCCCCCTCCTATTTCACATCTGCAGGTTGGCCTTTGGCAAAATTTCAGAAGGCACAGACTGACAACACCCGCTTCACTTCACCACTATCTCTCTTTTGACTCTTCTATTGTTGCTAAATTATCAAACTTGTTATTTGACATCTAGTACTGAATGAACTAAAGTTCATTTATTTATTAATAAGATTGAAGGTATCATTTTAGGCACTGCTCCAAAATCCAGTTCATAGGAAATAATTGCAGGCAGTGAAATTTCTGAGGAAGTTAAGGCTTACAAAAGGCAGTTTGAGAGATGCATTAAATAGGATTGCTTTTTGAGAAGATATTTCAGCCTCAGTAACATTTGATGGAAATACACTGCAATCTTGTTTACAAAGAATATTTTACTGCATCATGAAATTATCCTTTTATTTGGGTGATTCTCATTTTCAATGATATTTGAAGTTAAAATATTCTCCTAATAAAGATATTTTGAACCTTGAGTAGCTTTGTTCTTTAGTTTGCCCATTTCTTTCTGAAAAGTATTAATACATGTTTGGGGTGCGCTGCACATCTGTTTGCACCCTCCAATATCCATTCCCAAGGTTCTTGCTGTAGAAATCTGAACACTAGGGAAATATCCACTTTGTTGTTGAAGTTGGGTGAGCACTTTATTTATGCTCACATTCCTGATTTTAGCTGCTCCACCTATCCAGTGTGTATTGGCAGAATGTTGACTTTGTCTAATATTTGCACATTTGTCTGAGCTTAGTGCCACTGGATAGTTGGTTTCAAGATTATTGGCCAAGTCTCCCTTCACATTTTCCCCAGGCCAGACCTATTCATCCAAAGTCTCTGGAATTTGAGGGTGATTGCACAAGGGATAAGATCAGGAGACATAAAACCTAGGAGCAGAAATTAGGCCATTCAGCCCATCAAGTCTGCTCCACCATTCAATCACCAGGAGGAATAAATTTCTCAACCTCATTCTCCTACTTTCTCTCTGACCGTTGATCCATTTGTTACTCAAGAACTTATCTATCTCAGTTTTAAACATACTCAATGACCTTGGCCTCCTCAGCTTTCTGTGGCAATGAATTCCATAGATTCACTACTCTCTGGCTGAAGAAGTTTCTTCTTATCTCCATTCTAAAATGTCTTCCCTTCACTCTAAGGCTGTGCCCTTGTATCCCAGTCTCTCCAACCAATGGAAACATCTTCCCAACATCCACTCTGTCCAGGCCATTAAGTGTTCTATAAGTTTCAATATGATTTTCCTCCTCCTCTCCCCCCTCCCCCATCCTTCTAAACTCCATTGAGTATAGATCCAGAATCTTCAAATGTTACTAGTGTTAAGCTTTTCATTTGAGATGATTCTTGTGAACCTCCTCTGAACCCATTTCTCAGGGCCTGTACATCCCTTCCTGAGGTATGGGGCCCAAAACTGCACACAATAATCCACATGTGGTCTGAGCAGAGCCTAATAGAGCTTCAGAAGTACATCTCTGCTTTTATATTCAAAATAAATGCCAACATTGTATTCGCCTTCCTAACTACAGACTCAACCTGCAAGTTTACCTTGAGAGAATCCTGGACTAGAACTCCCAAGTCTCTTTGTATTTCAGACTTCTGAATTTTTTCCCCATTTAGAAAATAGTCCATGTGTCTCTTCATCCGAATAAAATGCATGACCTCACACTTTCCCATATTGTACTCCATTTGCCATGTCTTTGCCCACTCTCAAACCTGTCCAAATCCTTCTGCAGCCTCCCACTGCCTCAATGCTACCTGTCCCTGCAAAGTTTGTCATCTGCAAACTTAGCCAGAATGCCCTCAGTTCTTTAATGATCTAGATGAATGTAAAAATGAAAAGTTGTGATCCCAAAATTGATTGATTGTTGTGGAACAACACTTGTCATCAGCTGAGACATTTTTATCCCCACTCTGCTTTCTGCCAGGCAGACAAACTTCTATCTGTGCTAGTACCTTGTTAGACACACCATGGGGCTTATCTTACTCAGTAGCCTCCTTTGCAGCACCTTATCAAAGGCCTTTGTGAAGTCCAGGTAGATAACATCCATTGGCTCCCCTTGAGACATTTACTTCCTCAAAGAATTTTAGCAGATTTGTCAAGCTTGACCTCCCCTTGATGACACCATGCTGTCTTTGCCTTATTTTACCATACACTTTCAAGTGTTCTAAAATCTCCTCTTCCCAATGGACTCCAATCTTACCCACAATGGAGATTAACTAATTGGCTTGCAATTTTACATCTTTGGCCTTCATCCCTTTTTAAGCAGGGGTGTCGTATTAGCGATTTTCCAGTCTTGAGACCTGCCCTGACTCTACCGATTCCTGAAAGACCACCAAAAATGCCTCCATGATCTCTTGAGCTATCTCCTTTTGAACTCTGGGGGATAATCCATCTGGTTCAGTTGATTTATCCACCTTCAGGCCATTCAGTTTTTCTAGCACCTTCTGCTTGATGATGGCAATCATACTCAGCTTGACCCCTCACTCTTGAAGCTTTGGGATATTACTTGTCTTCCATTGAAGGCTGACATGAAGTAATTATTCAGTTCTGGATGTAGGTTTGCTCACTGAGCTGGAAGGTTCGATTCCAGATGTTTTGTTACCCTACTAAGTAACAACATCTTCAGTGGGCCTCAGGCAAAGAAATGCTGAAAATTCTTGTTTTCTAATTATAGGTTGGGTTTCTTTGGGTTGATGTCATTTTCTGTGGTGATACTTCCTGTTCCTTTTCTTAGGGTGTGGTAGATGAGGTCTAACTCTGTTAAGAGTTCTGGTTGGAATGCTATGTTTCTAGGAATTCTCGTGCGTGTCTTTGTTTGACTTGTCCTAGGATGGATGTGTTGTCCTAGTCGACTGGGACAATGCTTCACCTGAGGCTCACTGAATATATTACCTGGTAGGGTAACAAAACATCTGGAACTGAACCTTCCAGCTCAGTGAGCAAACCTACATCCAAAACCTCAACCTGAGCTACAAATCTTCTCAATATTTGATATTTATTCAGTTCCTCAGCCATTTCCTTGCTCCCCACTACCATCTCTTCCAGCATAATTTTCCAGCAGACCAATGTCCACTTTTTTGCTTCTCTTTTGCCTTTTTAATGTCTGTAGAAACTCTTCCAGTCTTCCTTTTCATATTACTGGTTAGCTTACCCTCACATTTAATCTTCTGCCTCCTTATTTCTTTGTTGCCCTCTGTTGGTCTTTGTATGCTTCCCAATCCTCTGATTTCCCACTGCCCTTTGTCGCATTATTGCTTTCATGCTATCCCTGATTTCCCTAGTCAGCCACAGTTGCCTCATCCTCCCTGTAGTATGTTGCTTTTTCCTCAAGATGATGGACATCAGGGCCCTGCAGAAGTTCTCTTAGGCAAGTCTGAGAGTTATCTATGAGGATTATGCTTTCACTAGGCTATTCTACTACTAACAGGGACCCTGTGTAAATTGTGCTGACGCTGCAAGAATTGAAGACTTGGGACAGATCTCCTGACTTGCCTTGGTAGTTAGCAAGAAGCTATTAAAGACTTTAAAACCTGGTCTTACACCTTGGTAACTCTACAACTGGTTCCTTCAATTGTGCTCCCAACCATCTGGTTAGCCTTTTGTTCACCCAACCAACCCTGTCCACCACCTGCAAAGATGACAATCAAACTCCAGAACAGATTCAACTACTACAAATCGACCAGACCTGACTACCCTACTACCATTACACTACCTCGTGACACAAGGGCACACTATGTCCTGGCCAAATTAAACTACCCCAGCATGTAACTTAACTACCCAGCAACTATCTAAATATTCCTCTTACCAGAACAAGTTATACCCTTGACCAAACTAGACTACTGCCTCAGTTGATTTAAGTACCCCTCAAGAACCTGTCTCACTACACCATATGAAACTACTCCACTGACCATAAAATTGGACCAAGTAGCCCTAAACAACCAACACCTATCTTGATCTGATCTGATTACTCCCATCATGCAATACACTCCCTGTCCACCTGACGTGACTAAGTCTGGTCTGACTCCATCCCAAACTACATTCTAACCACCTGACTACTGCCCTGAAATAAGTACCCCTCAACTAGATCAAAGTACTCCCCAAACAAGACAAATTACCCTCTGACCACACCTGTGATCCACCAAAGTACCCAGTAAATAGCCCACCTTGCACATCCCCAAACTGCTCACTCACTGACCAATCTCACTGATTTACCTTCTCGGTCACTCCCCATTCACAAAACCACATTCAAATACTGGACCTTTAAACTTATCTGGACATGGCAGCCACTGCTGTAAAAAGGGGAGTGCCTACTGGTCCCCTTAACTCTATTTCACTTGATTGAAGATCCACGCAAGGCACCCTGTTGCATATTTCTTCAATAGTGGAGATATGTCCACAGCGGAGCTGCTGAAGATTCAATCTTCTGAAGCAGGTTGGAATATTCTCTGATTGGAACCAGCTCACTCAGTATGAATCAAACATGGGACACTACTAACGGGTTTGCTTCACTATCTGAGGTATTGAACAATTCGCCCTTTATCTTTGGGTCAAAATCATGGAGAACAGTCACTACATAGAGTGAAACAATTCAAGGTAACAGTTCACCACAACCTTACAGATGATATGTGGGTGGGCAAAAAAAATCCTGCTGTGCAGACAAAGCTCAAATTCAAGGATGTAAAGAAAAATCATCTCCTGTCATCCATTAGAGTGGCTAATTTTGAATTATTTCTTGTGAAGATATCAAACTAATTTGCTCGCTATTATAAGACATCATCTGAAAGTGTTAAAATGAAGAAGAGACCCCAACAGACTTTATAGCCATTAAATTGTTCAAACTAATTGTACTCGGAGACTCTGTTTTCTTTTCAATGATGCCTGTGTGAAGGTCAACTACGATGACTCATATGGATAAATCTTAGTAAAATGTCAGATTAGCTGGAAGAAAATAGCAAATAAAATGTTAATGTAATGTAGCTTTGGGCCACTGTGAAGATAAGATTTGAAAGCATTTTCAATTATAGACTTATGGGACATCAGTTTCCTATGTTTGTTAATTAAGATATTGGTCTCAGTAGTTTTGTACATTCTCGTCTGCCTGTCGTACCCCTCCCATAACTAGAATGAATGTGGAGAACTGCTGCATTGGCTGAAGAAAGGTAGAATTGAAAAATTCCCACAGGCAGACAGCTGAAATAATTTTCATGACATTGAACAGACATCAAACACTGGGCTGGAATTTACTGTCGAACAACAGTGAGAATAGTTGAATTATTGTTATTTTGAACAATGTGCTATCATTTTATTTTGTCATTGTTTTTCATTATTATTGTATAAATCAATTTCTTGGGAAACAGAGAATCTGTTATCACCTAGTAAGTTCTGGCAGGATGCCAGAGACCAAATGGAGCAAAGGAACAGGTGATGGTTATTAGGAATAATTGAGTGAGAACTGGGTGTATGGGGAAAAGTCATCAATGTGTCGAAGTTTTGTGATGTGTGTGTTGAAATAAAACTCTTACTACAAAAGCACATGCCTGAACTCTGTCTAATCAACCTTTAGCCTCTGGTATCTATCAACAGCACTCACCATTATTAAAGTGTAAGTTGGACAGCAACTTCCAGTAACCATATGTAATTCAGGAAATTGCAGCCCTAGTTATCCTACTTCTCCAAAAATTAACGATATCACTGAGACACTTAGTACTGAAATACAAGAAATGGTGAGGCACCTTAAATAACACACACCAAATACATATCAGATAATGTTAAGATGTGCAAAGACTTAATCACTGGCAAATGATCTCACTTGCAATGAAAATTAATGCTTACAATTATGGAATCTCATTTTTTCAAATTTGAAATGATCAGGGATTTCAAAAAATTTTTTTGTCTCTTTTATCTCTTCATAATCCCAACGTTGCTTCCCTGTCTTTACTTCACTTCCTGTAACTTATTTAAAATTGAATTTAATATTCTGATACAGTCGGTTCTGATATAATGCGATACTTCTGTTCTCACGCAATCTCGCGTTAGAAGAAAATCACACAAAAGCTGCGTCATTTAATCTAATGAGGCCAGAATCATGTTATAGCTAATACAGGTAAGGAACGTTCATGTTCTACAAATAACAGTCTAAATTCTTCAATCAAGTTAAAGCTAATTTGCGATGAACAAACACCTGTTATTGCAGAACTGACTGTATTTTATAATTTAGATGCTGTGCAATTCATGAATGATTCTTCACTATAATTCGTTAATGCAGTCACATGATTTCCTACCTTTTTCACACAGGTTCCAGAATTCTTTGGTATCTTTTACTGACACTATTCACATAACAATGATCACAATTGATGTTTATATAGTGCAGTAATATAACATCCCAAAGACATTCTTAAGAATATTATAATATTCTCTCTCTCCACAAGGGCTGTCAGACCTGCTGAGTTTCTACAGCATTGTCTATGTTTGTTTTGAATTCTCCCTTCTCTGCATTGTATTTTGCAATAATCAACATATCAGATTATAATGGGAAGGTTTATGCTTTAGACTGCTGTCACCACCCTTGATTTTTTTTTCTATTCATGGAGTGCAAGTGCCAGCATTTATGAGCCATCCCTAATTTCCCTTGAGCAGGCTTTGATGACCATACTTTTTGAAATGTGGCAGTCCTTGTGATGCAGCTGTACCCAATTAGGTATTATGAAGGCAGTTCCAGGATTTAGACCCAATGACAATGAAGAAATTACAAAGTTTCCAAATCAGGGTGCAGCGTGTCTTGGCAGGAAACTTGCGTGGGGCTGAGTTTCTATGAGCCTGCTGTCTTACTCTTTATGATATGTTTTACTTGAGATTCAAGATGGTGGCAATCTGAATAGTCTGCTGTGTTAGGATCTGTACCCTGGGCAAGGTGGGATTCTATCGCACAGCCCACTCCCTCACCCCCTAGCAGTCATCTTGGGGACAGTTGGTAGCTTAAAAATAGTAGAATACCTAGAGCCCCTTTACATTTGAATTTAAAAGGTCTGGAGCTGATGTGAAGGCATCCAAGGGAAAAGGAGCTAGGGGAGTGCAGCAGACAGGGCACACCCTACTATGGAGGGCACACCTGCAGCCATTACCTTGACTGCTGTGGTGACATCCTTGAGTCCAATGCAGCGTCTACTCATGAAGTTTACAAAACTCTGTGAAAAGATTGAGGGAGCGCTGGAACCAATTACTGCCAAGCTGGCAAAGCATGAGTAAGAGATCTGGACTTTGGATCAGTGCGTTGAAGCTGTGGAACAAAGGACCGCCACCTCGGAGGCCGCGATGGAGAGCTCCCAGGGATGGGTCCGAACCCTAAAAGGCCAGGTTCGGGCCCCACAAGAACAGGTAGACGACCTCGAAAATTGATGTTGGAGATAAAACCTACAAATTTTGGGCTTACCTGAGCGAAAGGAAGGAGAAAACCTTGGTGAATTCTTCAAGGAATAGATTCCAGAGCTGCTGGGCCTGGAGATCAAGTCAGGCCAGTTGGTGTGGAACGAGCCTACCGGTTTGCATTGCACAGGTCCGGGCTGGTTCAGCGCCCCACCCCGGACCTAATGTGATCCAGCAGTACAAGAAAAAACATTTAATAATTGAAACAGCCAGAATACTGGGAAAGGATCCATAGGCTTTGGCTTATAAAGGCTTGAAAATAATGTTTCTTCATGACTTCTCCGGGGCTGTAATTAAGAAAAGGAAGGCCTTTGATGAGGTAAAGAAAAAAGCCAAGAGATTTAAACATTCAACACTTGTAATATAAAAGGGAGCCATTTCCCCATTCAAAGAAAAACGTACTCTCAAGTCTCAACAAGGAAAGGGTTGACATTGCAATGTTGTAAGAGACGCATTTGATTGATAAGGAATACCTGAAGTTATAGCCGGGGGGGCTATATATATTTTCCTCCTTATAACTCCAAAGCAGAAGGTTGGCCATACTAGTATAAAAGAACCTCCTGTTTCAGGTGACAGATCAAATCAAAGATGAATATGGACGGTTCATCATTCTTAAGGCTCTGATACAGTGAGAAGAGTATGGCATTCTGAAAGTTCATTGTCCCCCGGCGCACCCTCTCAAATTTTTAGTTGATGCAGTCTCTAAGGGGGGTAATGGCACTTGGGGTGTGCCATACGATTATAGGAGGAGACTTTAATTGTCTCATGCACCCTGGGGTAGACAGGATTTCAAGAGGGCTATCGGGTATACCTCGGCAGTTGAGGCACTTGGTGGACTCGTGTGAGGAGCTGGGACTAGTGGACATGTGGATGTGCCTCCACCCGAACAGGAGGGACTTTACCTTCTATTCCAACCCACGCAAGTGCCACACAAGAATCAATATGTTTTTTCTCCCATCGGTTTGCTTGGACTGGGTGTTAGCCTGCCGAATTGGGAGTATAACTATTTCGGACTATGTGGCAATATATTCAGATATTAAGACCAAAGGTAGTGGAGTAGGCACACGGCAATGGCACATGGGTCAGTTTCTGTTGAAGAATGACAACTTTGTTCAATATATCACAAGGGAGTTCAGGGTTTTTTGGGATGTCAATCGGGTTATGGCCAGGAATCCGTCAGTGCTCTGGGAGACCACCAAAGCATTCTTTAAGGGGTGTGATTATTTCATCATCAGCAACGAGAAGGAGACGGAGAAGGGAGCAGCAGCAGCAGCAGATGCTTGGGGCCTGGTTGAAGGCAGACGAATCGGCAAATTACACCAGGCCATCCGTGGTTAAATTGCAGTGGGTCATGGCTCTCTGGGCTGCTCTTGATTCAGTGCTCATACAGGTGGCAGAGAGAAGGGTCTTCTTTGCAAAGCAAAGGCTGTTTGAATATGGGGACAAACTAGGTAAATATCTGGCTTACCTAGCTAGGGAAAAAAGTGCACCACAGTCCATTGTGTCTGTCAGAGAGAGATCCGGCAATGTTACTCGTGAACAATGCCAGATTTCTGGAGTTCTATACAGAGTTATCCTGGTTGGAGGGATGTGGGGATGGAAATGTGGGAATGGAATCCTTTTTTGAAAATTTGGACCCCACCCCCCAGTATAAGGGCAGATCAGGCCTCCCTTTTAAATGCACCTCTAGCAGTACAGGGGTTGATAAGGAAACTCCAGAGTGGTAAGGCATGCAGCCCATATGGATTCCCCACTGAATTTTATGAGGAGTTTTTACACATGTTGGCTGAACTGCTGCTGGGCAAGTATGGCCATTCATATAGCCTGGACTGTCTTCCATCCTCTTAGGAGGATAATTTCTCCCTCATTCTAAAAAAATGGAAAGACCCCGAAGATTGCGCATCATATCGGCCCATCTCATTATTGAATGTAGATTTTAAAATTTTATCAAAGGTATTGGCTTTGAGACCGGAGAAAGTGCTGCTCATTATTATAAAAGAGGATCAAATGGTTTTTTATCAAAGGCTGCAGATTCTCTAATAATATCAGACGGGTGTTGAATATGGGGCAAATATATCAACAGAGGGCGATTCCAGGTTTGGTGGTCTCCCTAGATGCAGAAAGGCTTTTGATCAGGTGCAATAGTATCTTTTTGCTGTTCTAGATTGTTTTTTGTCTGGGAAGGGCCTTCGCTAGGTGGATGGTAGTGTTATATAAAGACCTTAGGTGGCGGTTATTCTAAATGGGGTTAAGTCGAGTAATCTTGACGTGGAGAGGGGTAGCCAAAAGGGATGTCCCTTGTCGCCGCTACTGTTCACCTTGGTACTTGAACCACTGACAGAGGCTATTCGAAAAGACCCTGAAATATGGGCACCGAAGGTGGGAGTTGGGGAACACAAAATCACTCTCCATGTGGATGATGTCCTTCTGTTTCTAGCTCACCTGAAAAAGTCTATACCCCAGTTATTACAAAAATTTAAATTATTTGGTAGCTTCTCGGAACATAGGATAAATTTCACAAAATCGGAAGTGATGCCCATGGGGAGGTTGGTGGAGGTACCGAAGCTGGAGGGCAGAATGGAATTTCCCTTTAGATGATCTCAGAAAGGTTTTCTTTATCTAGGAATGTTTGTTACTCCTCGCTTCCGGCAGCTGTATGGAGCTAACTTTGTACAGATGTTTGAGAGGATAAAGCAGGACTTGCAGCAATGGGAGGCACTTTCCATGTCATGGCTTGGCCATATAGCCTTGATTAAAATGAATGTTCCCCCTCAGTTGCTATATTCCATGAGGATGCTCCTGCCATTGTTATCCAAACAGATGCTGCAGAGGTTTGTGGCATGGATTGGATCATTTATTTGGTGCCGTAGGCGCCTCTTAATTAAATTTATCGAGTTGAAACTATCTCAGGATATTGGTGGATCTCCTGGATCTGAAGAAATATCAAATGGGCATTCTAGTGTCATATGGGGGCAAAATGGGTGTATAATGATCCGAAATCCAAATGGTTAGATATGGAGGCCTCACAGGCAAAATGTCCCTTCATAAACTTGCTGTTCATGGATAAGATGAGATCGGTAACTGAGCACTTGAAAGTCTGATTATCATAAATATAGTAAAAGCATGGAGGAAAATGCAGCAGGGTGAGGACAATTTTCTTAAGATTTCGTCATTTACCCTGTTGGCGGAAGCTCGAGGATTCATGCCGGGATCAATGGAGTCTAGGTTGAGAGCATGGGAGAATAAAGGAATCTCCTGTCTGGGAGATCTGTTTGAGAGAGAGGTCTTGATGTCTCTTAGCCAATTAGGTCAGATGTACGGAATCCGTAATTGGGATCTTTTCCTATATTTTCAAATTAGGGATCATATACAGAAGAAAACCACACTCTTGACCCAGCCCTACAAGTCGGATATAGAATGTAGAATGCTCCGCTGTGGGGGTGCTCTCTCAGTTAGTACCTCATATCATCTGCAAAGAGGGAGTGCATGGGGGAATATGGACAGATTCCATGAGATTTGAAATCAGGAATTAGGGGAAGAAATCTCATTGAAAACATGGGAGGATGGGGAGGATCTTAAAGAAGATTTCAATATGCATAAGGGCACAAACAATGCAATTGAAGATCATCCACAGGGCCCATATGGCACCAGAGACACTAGCAAAGTTTAAGAAAGGGTCTTCTCCAAATTTCCAAATGTAAAAACATTGTTGGTACTCTTACAGATTTCTTTTGGTCCTATCACAAGATCCATAGATACTGGAGGGCTATAAGGAATGAACTGGAAGGGATCCTGAGAATGGAAGTTGGGGAGAATGAGGTGTCCCTCTTCTCAGGACTACCAAATCTTCCCTTGTTGGATGAGCAATGGGAGGAGATTATTCAACATTCTGATGCACTGTGTGAAGAAAATCATCCTAAATAATTGGAGATCAGAAAAGCCTCCAGGTCTTGTAGGGTGGAACTTGTGATGGAGCAAGCCCATTATATCCTAAACCACAGATACATTTTGCATTTTTCGTTTTCAAGGATAGACAAGGACAGGGGTTAAAAAGCCAGTTTTAACTGGAGTGCTCAGGTGCAACTGAGTGCACCTCTGTGTACTCACCCTCGACTTGAGGGATAGCATGTTGTGATGGTCACAGCCAGACAACTATCACTAGTCATCCCTGTATTGAATGTGAATGAGACAAAAGGAATTAAAACTACAGAATCTAAAACACAGAGCAGGGAAGTTTTATAAAACATGACGACCCTTTCTAAATTATATAGACATGGACTTGTCGGCGGTATTGATTAGGGTCTTTGTATAGCCACAGGGGCCATATGTGGGGAGATGGGGTCGCCACGTAAATAAGGGTATAATCACTGGTGCCCCCATGGATGGGAGCTTTGATGGAGATGCAGCGAGTGGAGTAAAATAATATAGTACAATGTAATGTAATTTAATTTTGGTGGACTATAAGTTAATTTAATGCTATTTTATTCAATTTGAACTTGTGCTAGTTTAGATTAAGTAAGCAAGAGTCAACTACAATCTGGAGAATAGTAGGCAGCTCATTGTTAATGTTATTGTAATATAACTGTGTGATATTATTCCTACTTTTCTGTACTTTTGGACTTTTATAACTTTGTGTTTATTTTGGTTTGAGTTTTTGTAAAAAAGGAAAATTTTTTTTCAATAAGTATATACATTAAAAAAAGTTATGTTCTACTCAGACGCCAGGCAAGGTTTCTCAGTTTGTTATGGTTTTGGATGGGATTCTCCAAAGCATTAAACTTATACTTGAGAAAGGAGGAATTGGTTCTTTTCTTTATGCGCCTGCTCCCTTGGTTGGTTGCAACAAGGTTAATCTTTTAAAAATATTTTTCCCCTTGTGGATGCCTTTTTCCCCCAAACCAAAATGAACTTGTGTTTTCCAAAAAGCCAGCCTTTCATGAAATAACAAAGATTGAATTTCTTCATTACTAAATACAGGAAGAATTGATAATGATGATAGAATTAAGAGGTAATTCTAAATATCTGTGTTTTTTTAAAAAGTACTCATCTCTGATTTGTTTGCAAAGAGTAGATAGTTGAACATTCCAGTTGTTGCAGTAAAGGTTCCTGGGTGTGTTGACATTGGCTTCATGATCCATTGTTTTGCAAAGTTAAAAATCACACTACATCAGGTTATAGTGCAACAGGTTTAATTGGAAGCACTAGCTTTCGGAGCGCAGAATTTATAGCAAAAGTTTACAGTGTGATGTAACTGAAATTATACATTGAAAAATACCTTGATTGTCTGTTGAATCTTTCATCTGTTCGAATACCATGGTAGTTTCACTTCTTGAACACTGTAGTTTTAATTCCTTTTGTCTCATTCACATTCAATACAGGGATGACTAGGGATAGTTGTCTGGCTGTGACCATCACAACACGCTAACTCCCAAGTCGAGGGTGAATACACAGAGGTGCACTCAGTCGCACCTGAACACTCCAGTTAAAATTGGCATTTTAACCCCTGTCCTTGTCTATCCTTGAAAACAATTAACGCAAAATGTATCTGTAGTTCAGGATATAATGGGCTTGCTGCAGCGCAGGTGGTCATTATCCCCTCATTATGTCTAGTTGCTTTCTCTCTTTGTTTGGATTTTCTTTGACAGCTGTAGGTGTTACATTTATTGGCAGTTGTGATTTGGGCTTCCAATATGTAGTTGTAACAGATTGTGAACACTTACATTACAAAGTACTGTTGAAAAGGGCTTAGTGAGTTGTACAGTGCAATGTTGGTCAGGTGAAGGATATGGATGTATTGACTATCAATGGACATTATATCTTGGATGTTGTTTTTGAGTGTTACTGAAGCTACAGTCATCCACCTAAGTGGAGAGTATTCCATTGATCTCCTGAATTGTTGTTTGTAAATAGTTGAAAGACTTTAGGGAGATAGGAGGCAATGGCAATTTTTGTCTTGTAAAGCATCTGGTCAATAGACAACCTCACAAATGTGGTTATTGGGTATTCAAAGATGGTCATGCTGTCAAATATCTGGGTTAGACTCTCCCACAATGAAAGATAATATATGTTTTACTGTACTCATACCTCATTTTATGACACACAAATTACAATAAAATATTTAACATCACAAGCCTTGACTTGAATCTGTTTTGCAAATAAGTGGATCAGTGAAACCCCAGTAGGTTGCTGGCACAGTGTCTCTGTTTTTTGAAGTAAATTGAACACTGCATGTCTCCTGTATCAACTGTGTGAAACTGTCTTCCCACCATGTATTATCTTTTGCTTCGATGATTTATGGTCTCAGATTAAATGATTCCCAAGTGAGACAATTCCTTCCTGGATAAAAATCACAAGCATTTCCATTATGTTCTAAATTTTCTCCATTAACTCTCTTCAGCAAACTTGTCACTGCTAAAAAATGTCTGAAGGTATTTTTGAAGTTTCCTTAATAAGTAAGTTGTGATAAATGGTCTTTGCATAAAAATAGAGATAAATATGAATATATTGTAAAAATGCACCTGCATTCAAACTGGTTTTTCAAAGAGATACCTAGATGGATAATACATCAAATGTCTGAAGGCTTTTGAAGTGTCTAGGAGTGCTTTTGTTACTTGAACAATTCTCAATGGAATTATTCTGAAAATAAAGCCCCATAGTATGTTGCTTTCTTCTACTCATTCTAAAGTAAAAAATTAAACACCCATACATGTTATATATAAATGAGAAAAAGCAGTGAACCCAGCACTGATCCCTGTGACACGCCAATGGTCACAGGCTTCCAACAAGAAAAACACCATTATCCACTCTCTCCAATCTTCAAGCCAATTCTGTATCCAGATAGCTTTCCTTGGATTCCGTATGATCTAACCTTGCTAACCAGTCTATCAAGCAGAAACTTAAACACCTTGCTGAAGTCACGTCTACCACACTGCTGCCTTCGTCACTTCTCCAAAAAAACTCAATCAAATTAGTAAAACATTAAGGCCATGATGGCTATCCTTGATCAGTCCTTGCCTTTCCTCATGCATGTAAATCCTGTCCCTTATAATCCATTCCAATAACTTACCAACCACTGACATCAGGCTTCCTGGCTTTTCCTTACTACCTTTCCTAAATAATGGCACCACATTACCCATCCTCCAGTCTTCTGGCACCTCACCATGGCTATCAGATTTTAATATCTCAGCAAAGGGCCTAACAATCACTTCCCCAGCTTTCCACAATGTCGTAGGATACATCTGATCAAGTCCTGCCAGTTTATCCACCTGGATGCATTTTAAGAAATCCAGCACCACCTCCTCTGTAATATGGACACTTTTAAAGATATCACTATTTACTTCTCCAAGTTCTTTAGCTTCCCTATTCTTCTCCACAGTGAACACTTATTGGAGAGGTGATGGCCTAAAGGTAATACTGTTGGACTGTTTATCCATGGACCCAGATAAAGTTCTGGGGGGGCCAAGGTTCAAATCCCATCACAACAGATAGTGGAATTTGAATTAAATTTATTTCAAAAATCTGGTATTAAGAGTCTACTGATGACTGTGAATCGATTGTCAGGAAAAACCTATCTGGTTCACTAAAGTCCTTTAGAAAAGGAAACTGCCATCCTTACCCGGTCTGGCCTACATGTGACTCCAGACCCACAGCCATGTGGTTGACTCTTAATTGCTCTCTGGATAATTTGGGATGGGCAATAAATGTTGTCTAACAGTGATGCCCTCATCTTGTGAATGAATAAAGGAAATGAAAAGAAATACTCATTTAGTATCTCACCTATCACCTGTAGTTTTTTGTGATTTACATAAATGGATGTGAATATAGGAGGAATGGTTAGTAAGTTTGCAGATAACACTAAAATTGGTGGTGTTGTGGAACAGTGAAGAAGATTATCCCAAAGTACAACTGGACCTTGATCAGATGGACTGTTGGACCCAGGAGTGGAAGATGGAGTTTAATTTAGAGGAGGAACTGGATGGATTAAAACACATAAATATGGATAAACAGGCAGGACCTGATCAGACATATCCCAGAACATTATGGGACACTAGGGAAGTGATTGATAGGCCCTTTATTGAGATATTAAAATCATCACTAGCCACAGGTGAGGTGCCAGAAGACTGGAGGGTGGCTAATGCGAGGTGCTGCATTTTGGAAAGGCAAATCAGGGAAGGACTTAGACATTTAATGGTAGGCTCATGGGAAATGTTGCTGAACAAAGAGACCTTGGGTGTACACTCAAAGTTCCTTGAAGTCACAGGTAGACAGGATGGGTGAAGGTTGCATTTGGCACACTTGCCTTTTTTGGTCAATGCATTGAGTACAACAGTTGGGATGTCATGTTGTTCCTGTACAGGACATTAGTTGGGCCATCTTTATAATATTGTGTTTAATCTGGGCTCCCTATTATTGGAAAGATGTTTTTAAGCTTGAAAGGACACAGAAAAGATTTACAAAGATATTACCGGGTTTGGAGGTTTTAAGCTCCAGGGAAAGGCTGAGGTTATTTAACCTAGAGCATTGGAAGGCAAGAGGTGATGCTGTAGAGATTTATAAAATCATGAGGGGCTGGATAGGGTGAATAGCTATGGTTCTTTTCCCAGGGTAGGTTGGGGTTCCGAAACTAGAGGACTAGGTTTAAGGTAAGAGGGGAAAGATATAAAAGCAACTTTCAGACAGATGGTGGTGAATGTATGGAAATGAGCTTCCAGATGAAGTCATGTAGACTAATATAATTGCAACATTTAAAAGGTATCTGTATGGGTGCATGGCAAATGGGACTGGATAAATCTAGGATATCAGCTCGGCATGGATGAGTTGAACCAAAGGTTCTGTTTCTATGCTGTAAATGCTATGACTCTACGTTTCATTTCTCAGTATGTGATACCTTATTTTCTATCAGTTGCTCAACAGTAACTGTATATGTTTAATGTAACAATTTAGTGCAAGAGCTTCTGTGACTTTAGCTAATTTTTAACCCAAAAGCACTTCAACAGAAACTAAAGAAACTTTGGCAAAGATAAATCAATAAGAACAAAAGTTCTGTCATAACCGTTACATGTAAGCCTCAATGGAGAGGGTCTTCAGACTTGGTCCCTCTAGGATAAGCTTACCACACAACCATGCATATTGTTTGTGACTTCCCAAAGTGAGGGGTCTATGCGGTAGCTGTTGACCCACTTGGCACAAGCTACAACAGCTGTGTTGCTGCTCTAACAGGCCCTCACTCTCACAGCTCCCACTAAGGGATCGCACAAAGTCTCAAGCTTTGCAATGGGGTCACAGTGAGACAAATCTTAGTAGGAATTCTTGTAGATGTAATAACATCATGGAATGGCATCAGTTCTGAAATTAAAAACATAATGAATGAGGGTATATTGACCCCTGAGCCCATTCCGTCTTTATTAAGATCATGCTTGATCTGACTATGCGATGAATGCCACTTGCCTTGCACGCACCATACACCCACTAATCTTTGACCTTTTTGCAGATCACAATTTGATTCAACAGCAGCTCAGAACGTAGAGTTTTCTTTCAATGACAAGGTATATTTCTTTATTTAAAAAAAAACACACAAATCAATGGAGTTCAGTGAGTTAAGGAGTATTCAGCTCAAGTTTGTTTCCTAAATAATTGTCTGAACATAACATCATGAAAATAATCACTCAAGCCAGTAAATCCCGGCCCATCAGACTCCAGCATAAGTCTGAAAGACAGCTGAAGAGCATTCTGGGGGAATTTGACTCAGTCACCAGGAAGAACCCAGTGTCAAAGAATGGTGAGCCTCAAGCATGACATTACTGTAGTGTTTCCATTCTTCCCTCCTCCTCCAACCAAAAACAAGTAGGAGAGAGAGACTGAGACAGGCTTTTCATAAATTTGTTGTAACCTAGAGGGTATTTGATCTGGTTCTAACTGTTACATTGTAATTTAAGTTACCACTTAGTGCTTCAAATTGGTATAAGTGTGGGTTTAGATGAGTACTGTATTTCAGTAAGGCGAGCATGATAAGGTTCTTTCATCCTTCTTAGTGTAAAGGCTCGGAGATGGCAGTTAGGGAAGTGGTGTGCTCCTCCTGCCAGGTGTGGGAGATCTGGGAACAGTCTGGTGCCCCTAATGACTACGTCTGCAAGAAATGTGACAGGCTGCAGCTCCTCACAGACCACATTATTCAGTTGAGCAGCAGTTGGGCACACTGAGGAGCTTACAGAGGCAGAGAGTAAGATAGTCACTAGTTACAGGAAGGTGGTCACATCACAGATTCAATAAGGTAGATGTGTGACCGCCTGGAGAGTCAGGCAGATAGTGCAGAAGTCTCCTGTTGCTATTTCCCTCTCTAACAGATATACTGTTTTGGATACATTTGGGAGGGATAGCCTCTCAGGGGAGTATAACAGGAGCAGCCACACCTGTGGCACCACAACTGGCTCTTCTGTAGAGCAGGGTCAGCCAAGTTCTGAGGAGTGATAGTGGTAGGAAACTCACTTGTTAGGGGCATAGATAGATGTTGCCTCCCTGGTGTCGGTCGAAAGCGAGGACTGCAGATGCTGGAAATTAGAGACAAGAGTGTGGTGCTGGAAAAGCACAGCAGGTCAGGCAGCATCCAAGAAGCAGGAGAATCAATCAATCGGGTACCAGCTCCCTGGTGTATGGGTCAAGCATGTTTCTGAGCAGTTGCAAAAAGTTTTTAAGGTGGAGAGTGAGCAGCCATAGATCACTGTCCATATTGGCACCAATGACATAGGTAGAAACAGGGTTGAGGTCCTGTGGAGTCAGTACAGGGAGTTAGGAAAGAGGCTGAAAAGCAGGATCTCAAGGGTAGTAATCTCTGGGATACTGCCAGTATCATGTGCTAGTACAGCAAGGAATAGAAAGATAGGGCAGATGAATACATGGCAAAGGAGCTGGTGCAGAGGGAAGGATTTCAGGTTCTTGGATCATTGGGATCTCTTCTGGGGCAGGGGTGACCTGTACAAGAGGGATGGGTTGCACCTAAACTTGAGGAGAATCAATATCGTCATAGGGACAGTGCACTGTACTTGTAGCAATACATTTTTATGGCTAAACTTTAGAATAAATTCTAGTACAGTTACTTCAAGCTGATCAATGATGTAGAAGGGGGGAGGACATATGAGTTTCCAAGTTAGGTTGTGGCAAGGGTTGCACGTCCAACTCCAATCTTATATGAAGATTCTGCATAAGTCGTGATATTTCAAACTTAGTCTTCCAATTTCAAGACATGACTGACATTAAAAGACATTTTTAAAAATTGAACAATTAAAAATAATTATCTGGAATTAATTTTTAGAAGTTACTTTTGATTGTTGGTGAACATAATGACACTCACGACTTGTAAAATTAGGTTTTGAGGGCGAGGAGATTATTCAACATAGGTAAGCTGTAAAAATCACAGTTAGCACTATTCAATAAAGTTTTAGCATTTTGTTGTTTCTGTTGTTATAGTGCACAGATCTTAGAAAGGCAGGATAACTTTGAGAGTTAGATGACACCACAACATGTAACGCTCTGGTATAAAATGTTTCCATCTTAATCTTTGTACAGTCATTTTGAAGTCAGTTGGATTGACAGCAATTTGATAGTTACCAGTCAGTCAACTATGTATGTAATATAGTGGTAATTTAGGTGTGTAACCCAGACTGGATACATAAATCTGAGAGGTCGTATTAGTAGACAGCTAGTTGAATAATTATGTTAATAAACCACCATATATCTGATTTAATTTAAACCAAATTATTTGTAATATATGTTACATGAGTTAATTTAGAAAATTACAAAACACATTATGATGACAGCGGTGGGTACTGGATGACAGTTACAACAAGCCATCACCAAAAACTGCAGATAGTATATTGGTATGAGCATGGCAGCTATGAAAACTTCTTTGTTTGACAACCCATCATCACATGTCAGCATTCAGAGCTGCAGTTCATATTTAACAGCCAAAACTGAAGTATCCAAATGTACTGAGCATAACAGGGGAACAGTTATAAGTACACACTCTGTCAGATAAATGGGAGGCTATAGCTGATCCAATTTATATGAGAGTTTTAAAAAGGCACTGAAACACAGCTCCAACCAAATAAAATACCTGTAGAACAAAGTACAGAAAAATACACTGAACTAATTGCTTTCTATGTTAAAAATGCATTACCTGAATCCAGATATTGCTTGATTTAAACGAAAAAGGCTCAAAAACTAAACAAATATTTGTTCAAGTATTAGAGTAGAGAGCATGGTGCTGGAAAAGCACAACAGGTAAGGCAGCATCAAAGGAGCAGGAGAACCGATGTTTCGGGATAAGCCCTTCATCAGGAATGAGGCTTGCGGGCCGGGGGCTTATGAGAGAAAAATGGAAAGGAGGTGGGTTGGCAGGAAGGTAGTTGAGAATGCGATAGATAGATGAAGGTGAGGGAGAAGATCGGAGAGGAGGATGGAGCAGATAAATGGGAAAGGTGATAGGACAGGTCAGGAGGGCAGTGCTGAGTTGGAGGCTTAGGACTGGGATAGTGTTGGGGGTGGTGAAGGGAAATGAGGAAACTGTTGAAATCCACATTGATCCTGTGTGGTTGCAAGGTCCCAAGCCAGAATATGAGGCATTCTTCCTCCAGTTGTCAGGTGGTAAGGGTTTGGCAATGGAGGAGGCCCAGGGCTTGCATGTTCTTGAAGGAGTGAGAAGGGGAATTGAAGTGTTTAGCCATAGGGCGGTGGGGTTGGTTGGTGTGGGTATCCTAGAGATGCTCTCTGAAACAATCTGCAAGTAAGCATCCTGTCTCCCTGATGTAGAAGAGACCACATCGGGTGCAATGGACACAATAGATGACATTGGTGGAGGTACAGATAAATTTCTGTCGGGTGTGGAAGGATCCTTTTGGGGCCTTGGACAGAGGTGAGGGGAGTGATGTGGGCGCAAGTTTTGCATTTCCTGCAGTGGCAGGGGAAGGTACCAGGAATGGGGTGTGGGCTGATTGGGGGTGTGGACCTGACGAGGGAATCTCTGAGGGAATGATCTCTCCAAAACACTGATAGGATTGTGGAGTCTGTTTGTAGGTGGCGGAGGATAATGCGATGTATGCGTAGGTTTGTGGGGTGGAAAGTGAGGACCAGGGGGGTTTTGTCCTTGTTGTGTTGGGAGGGATGGGTTCTAGGGCAGTGGTGCAGGAAGTGGAGGAGATGCACTGGGGGACATTGTCAACTACGTGGGAAGAGAAATTGCGATCTTGGAAGAAGGAGGCCATCTGGGATTTTCTAAGGTGTAATTAGTCATCCTGGGAACAGATGTGGTGGAGGCGAAGGAATTGGGTGACATAACATTAGTACAGAATTCTCTTTTATTTGGTGCAGACACCACCGACAGCCACTGCTCAGCAATTTCATTTAAAAGAAAGGAAAAAGAAAACAATTTTTAAAGCAGCAATAGGAGTGAAGTGAAATAAAAATAAGATACAGGAGTCAGTATAAGAAAAGCTTTACATTAAAATGCAAATTATTTTTCTTCAGGTAATGTTGAAGACCATAAAGAAGCATAGCAAGGATAGGAAGCAAACATCTAAACATGGATTGACACATCACTCATATTTTGTAAGAATTCCAATTATTCAAGAAAATAATTAATCTTTGCTTTATTGACCAACAGATTATGGGCTAAGTAAGATAGAATGTTGAAACATGTATTTCTTTGGAGAATGAAGGATTGAGAAGCATTAACTATTCCTGTATTTCAATCAATGCCCACATAGATCCTAAAAGAAATATTCCAAGTTTTAAAAGATGAGTTTAAGGTCCTGGTTACTTTGGGATTCACAAGTTTGAGTTCATACCATATCATCATTAATGAGGTTAATTATTGACCAATAAATTGGCACGAATTGATGTCAAGGTATGAAATCTGATTTAAAGTTAACTTAGCTGAAATTCTGATTAAAAAAAGGGCATTGTTTCCACACATCAAATATTTTTGAAAGATACTTCTGAACAATCCTAAGGATTAAACTATTAAAACACTGGCAGAAGGAGGATGCAAATTTGAGACAATCTAAATGACATCTGCAAACATTTGGCTCCGTGACAACCAGTGCACCTATCAATAAGGTAACTAAAACATCCATATCTTTTATGAGATTGTCATAGCTACCAAAACTTTATTCAGCATTCATGACATTTGCAAGCTATGTTCACGAGAGAAAGTTAAAAATCACAACCGCCAGGTTATAGTCCAACAGTTTTATTTGGAAGCACTAGCTTTTGGAATGCTGCTTCTTCATCAGGTGATTTTGAAGTAGAATCATACGACACAGAATTTAAAGCGACAGGATTGCAGTGTCATTGGAATGTAAATCATAAACTCACAAGAGAATATTGGGTTACAATTCATAAAAAGACTAGGTACCCTCAGAAACCCAAAGTAACACAATGTTCCACAGCAACATGTGAAGAAGAACTAACTAAACACCAATGTCAAAATTATTGTCAAACTCCCAACCATGGTATACAAACATGTTAATGAAGTCCATAAGGTTACCATAATATTGCAATTTGCAGACCCCAATTTTCTCATACCACATCAGCATTGTCAGAAAAGATTTTACCTCTAACCAAGTGATGTGTCCCCAACGAATAGCAATGTGCACTCTCTGGCAAGATTGACAATAGACAATAGGTGCAGGAGTAGGCCTTCGGGCCTTCACCATCATTCAGTATGATCATGGCTGATCATCCTTAATCAGTATCCTCTTCCTGCCTTATCTCCATAATCCTTGATTCCTTGAGAGCTCCATCCTACTCTTTCTTAAATGAATCCAGAGACTGAGCCTCCACTGCCCTCTGGGGCAGAGCATTCCACACAGCCACCAGTTTCTCCTCATCTCTGTCCTAAATGGTCTACCCCGTATTTTTAAGCTGTGTCCTCTGGTTCGGCACTTACCCATCAGCGGAAACATGTTTCCTGCCTCCAGAGTGTCCAATCCTTTAATAATCTTATATGTCTCAATCAGATCCTCTCTCAGTCTTCTAAACGCAAGGGTATATAAGCCCAGTCACTCCAGTCTTTCAGTGTAAGGTAATCCCACCATTCCAGGAATTGACCTTATGAACCAAGCTGCACTCCCTCAATAGCCAGAATGTCTTTCCTCAAATTTGGAGACCAGAACTGCACACAGTACTCCAGGTGTGGTCTCACCAGCTGCAGAAGAACCTCTTTGCTTCTATACTCAATCCCTCTTGTTTGAAGGCCAGTATATTAGCCTTCTTCACTACTTGTTGTACCTGCATGCTTACCTTCATTGACTGGTGTATAAGAACTGCAAATGTGTTGCTGGTCAAAGCACAGCAGGCCAGGCAGCATCTCAGGAATAGAGAATTCGACGTTTCGAGCATAAGCCCTTCATCAGGAATAAGAGAGAGAGAGAGCCAAGCAGGCTAAGATAAAGGGTAGGGAGGAGGGACTAGGGGGAGGGGCGATGGAGGTGGGATAGGTGGAAGGAGGTAAAGGTGAGGGTGATAGGCCGGAGTGGGGTGGGGGCGGAGAGGTCAGGAAGAGGATTGCAGGTTAGGAGGGCGGTGCTGAGTTGAGGGAACCGACTGAGACAAGGTGGGGGGAGGGGAAATGAGGAAACTGGAGAAATCTGAATTCATACCTTGTGGTTGGAGGGTTCCCAGGCGGAAGATGAGGTGCTCCTCCTCCAGCCGTCGTGTTGTTGTGTTCTGCCGGTGGAGGAGTCCAAGGACCTGCATGTCCTCGGTGGAGTGGGAGGGAGAGTTAAAGTGTTGAGCCACGGGGTGATTGGGTTGGTTGGTTCGGGCGGCCCGGAGGTGTTCTCTGAAGCGTTCCGCAAGTAAGCGGCCTGTCTCCCCAATATAGAGGAGGCCACATCGGGTGCAGCGGATGCAATAGATGATGTGTGTGGAGGTACAGGTGAACTTGTGGCGGATATGGAAGGATCGCTTGGGGCCTTGGAGGGAAGTGAGTGTGGAGGTGTGGGCGCAAGTTTTACATTTCCTGCGGTTGCAGGGGAAGGTGCCGGGGGTGGAGGTTGGGTTGGTGGGGGGTGTGGACCTGACGAGGGAGTCACGAAGGGAGTGGTCCTTGCGGAACGCTGATAGGGGAGGGGAGGGAAATATATCCTTGGTGGTGGGGTCCGTTTGGAGGTGGCGGAAATGGCGGTGGATGATACGTTGTATGCGGAGGTTGGTGGGGTGGTAGGTGAGAACCAGTGGGGTTCTGTCTTGGTGGCGGTTGGAGGAGCGGGGCTCAAGGGCGGAGGAGCGGGAAGTGGAGGAGATGCGGTGGAGGGCATCGTCGATCACGTCTGGGGGGAATCTGCGGTCCTTGAAGAAGGAGGCCATCTGGGCTGTGCGGTGTTGGAATTGGTCCTCCTGGGAGCAGATGCGGCGGAGACGAAGGAATTGGGAATATGGGATGGCATTTTTACAGGGGGCAGGGTGGGAGGAGGTGTAGTCCAGGTAGCTGTGGGAGTCAGTCGGTTTATAATAGATGTCTGTGTTGAGTCGGTCGCCCGAGATAGAAATGGAGAGGTCTAGGAAGGGGAGGGAGGAGTCTGAGATGGTCCAGGTGAATTTCAGGTCGGGATGGAAGGTGTTAGTAAAGTTGATGAACTGTTCAACCTCCTCGTGGGAGCACGAGGCAGCGCCGATACAGTCATCGATGTAGCGGAGGAAAAGGTGGGGGGTGGTGCCAGTGTAGTTGCGGAAGATGGACAGTTCCACATATCCTACGAAGAGGCAGGCATAGCTGGGGCCCATGCGGGTGCCCATGGCAACTCCTTTAGTTTGGAGGAAGTGGGAGGATTGAAAAGAGAAGTTATTCAGGGTGAGGACCAGTTCAGTCAGTCGAAGGAGGGTGTCAGTGGAAGGGTACTGGTTGGTGCGGCGGGAAAGGAAGAAGCGGAGGGCTTTGAGTCCTTCGTGATGGGGGATGGAGGTGTACAGGGACTGGATGTCCATAGTGAAAATAAAGCGTTGGGGACCGGGGAAGCGAAAATCCTGGAGGAGGTGGAGGGCGTGGGTGGTGTCCCGAACGTAGGTGGGGAGTTCTTGGACTAAAGGGGACAGGACCGTGTCGAGGTATTGGGAGATGAGTTCGGTGGGGCAGGAGCAGGCTGAGACAATGGGTCGGCCGGGGCAGGCAGGTTTGTGGATTTTGGGCAGGAGGTAGAAACGGGCGGTGCGGGGTTGTGGGACTATGAGGTTGGATGCGGTGGATGGGAGATCCCCTGAGGTGATGAGGTCCTGGATGGTCTGGGAGATGATGGTTTGGTGGTGGGAGGTGGGGTCGTGGTCAAGGGGGCGATAAGAGGAGGCGTCCGCGAGCTGGCGTTTGGCTTCAGCGGTATACAGGTCAGTGCGCCATACAACCACCGCGCCTCCCTTGTCTGCGGGTTTGATGGTGAGGTTGGGATTGGAGCGGAGGGAGTGGAGGGCTGCACGTTCTGAGGGTGAGAGGTTGGAGAGTAAAACTTGCGCCCACACCTCCACACTCACTTCCCTCCAAGGCCCCAAGGGATCCTTCCATATCCGCCACAAGTTCACCTGTACCTCCACACACATCATCTATTGCATCCGCTGCACCCGATGTGGCCTCCTCTATATTGGGGAGACAGGCCGCTTACTTGCGGAACGCTTCAGAGAACACCTCCGGGCCGCCCGAACCAACCAACCCAATCACCCCGTGGCTCAACACTTTAACTCTCCCTCCCACTCCACCGAGGACATGCAGGTCCTTGGACTCCTCCACCGGCAGAACACAACAACATGACGGCTGGAGGAGGAGCGCCTCATCTTCCGCCTGGGAACCCTCCAACCACAAGGTATGAATTCAGATTTCTCCAGTTTCCTCATTTCCCCTCACCCCACCTTGTCTCAGTCGGTTCCCTCAACTCAGCACCGCCCTCCTAACCTGCAATCCTCTTCCTGACCTCTCCGCCCCCACCCCACTCCGGCCTATCACCCTCACCTTGACCTCCTTCCACCTATCCCACCTCCATCGCCCCTCCCCCTAGTCCCTCCTCCCTACCCTTTATCTTAGCCTGCTTGGCTCTCTCTCTCTCTTATTCCTGATGAAGGGCTTATGCTCGAAACGTCGAATTCTCTATTCCTGAGATGCTGCCTGGCCTGCTGTGCTTTGACCAGCAACACATTTGCAGCTGTGATCTCCAGCATCTGCAGACCTCATTTTTTACTCGGTGTATAAGAACACCCAGATCTCTTTGTACTGCCCCTTTATCTAAATTGATTCCATTTAGGTAGTATTCTGCCCTCCTGTTCTTGCCACCAAAGTGCATCACTATACATTTATCCACATTAAACTACATCTGCCATGCATCTGACCACTCACCTAACTTGTCCAGGTCACCCTGTAATCTCCTAACATCCTCATCACATTTCACCCTGCCACCCAGCTTAGTATCATCAGCAAATTTGCTTATGTTATTGCTGATACCATCTTCTATATCGTTAACATATATTGATCCCTGCGGTACCCCACTGGTCACTGCAATGTCCAAGAGCAAATATTACCCGTTTTATACATCTTAATATGATGTGCTCAGGTAACTGGCACAATATGGTACAGTCCATGCATTATAAGCTACAGTTTACAACAGATCCCAGGTACTGACATGATCCATCATAAATGTTAATATAGCTCCTCTAGATGGACACCTGGAACATCGTAACATCATTCATACAACAGGACTTTCTATTGTTGATTAACCAACTTCGAAAGGTATATCTGTCATCATGATCCAAGAGGTAGCGAACATTCCAGATTGCAATACTGAGTCTACCCACAATCTGATAAAACTTGGTCCGACCGGTTTGATCGGCTTAGTAATCATAAAGGTGTTACAGTATTACATCTGAAAGATGATGCCCCATTCAGCATCGATCCTTCACGTAAGTGCAGTAGTTATATTCAGGATAAGTCCAGATAGGAATTGTATATAAAACATTGGGCAGAACCTTCCCAGATCCAAAACACTGGGCAAGAAAGTTTAAGAAAACTGGGTTTAATTCAAATAAGGTCTTTGCCCCATCAAGACTAAGAGTCACATTTCCATCATTAGTCCTGGATATCAAGACAGGATTCTCACTAGCGAGTGTTGAGAGCTATTAACAGGGATTGTTGTTCATGATCAGCTTTAGTATTACTTAATTTCATCTCATTAATAAACATTCTTCCATTCTCCAAGCTGCCAAACAGAAACGAGACACAGAGAATTCTTGACAGGGAAGTCAGAGTGGGCACTTGGTAATTCCAGTTCATCATTTCTTCTTCCTGACCTCTGCCTTGGACATTTGGCACCAACATAGCCGGGCACAGTGCATGTCAGTAGCTGCAAGCACCCTATGTCCAGTCTCCTTGTCTTTCAACATGTATTAGCCTCACTGCACCCTCATGCCACATCTCTGATCTCCTTATGTCTGCATGTTGGTTCTGGAATTTGAAGCACAGCAGCCCAGTTCATTGTCATGCTGCTTGAGGACATTGCATAAGTGAGCAGAAACACAGTTCACAGATTGGACCAGACTGCATCTCAGGGCTTCTTGGCCTCTACTGGAGTCCAATTCTGGGCATCTTTTTCTTATCAGGAATGTAAATGCTTTAGAGAATGTACTGAAAAGATTGAGAGAAATGATTGTCAGATTTAGGGAAACATGAATAGTTTAGAAAAGTTAGGGCTGTTTCCCCTAGAAGATTGTAGGTTGTTGGGAGTTTTATTATAGAGTTCAAAGTCATGTGGTGCAGAGGCTTAACAGACAGAGGTAAACTGTTCCCATTGTTGGAAGGCTTGAGTACCCGAGAACATAGATTTAAGGTGCTTGACAAAAGAACCAACAGTGATTGAAAGAAAAACAGAAATTGCAGAAGGACTGTGATCAGCTGGGGAGGTGGGCCAAGAAATGGCAAATAGAGTTTAGATTAGATTAGATTACTTACAGTATGGAAACAGCCCCTTCGGCCCATCAAGTCCACACCGACCCTCTGAAGAGCAACCCACCCAGACCCATTCTCCTACATTTACCCATTCACCTAACACTATGGGCAATTTAACATGGCCAATTTGCCAAACCTGCACATTTTTGGACTGTGGGAGGAAACCGGAGCACCCAAAGGAAACCCACGCTGACATGGGGAGAATGTGCAAACTCCACACAGACAGTTGCCTGAGACAGGAATTGAACCCAGATCTCTGGCGCTGTGAGGCAGCAGTGCTAACTACTGTGCCACTGTGCTGCCCACAAATAATGATAAGTGTGAGGTCTTGCATTTTGGAAAGTCAAATCAAGGCAGGAGTTTTATGATGAATGGTAGGGCCTTAAGGAGCATAGTGGAACATAGGGACCTTGTAGTTCAGGTGCATGGTTCTCTGAAAACTGAGTCACAGATAGATAGGGTAGTGGAAAAGGCTTTTGGCACACATGACTTGATCGGTTAGGGCACTGAGTATAGAAGTTGGGAAGTTATGTAGTTGCACAAGATATTGGTGAGGCCGCACTGGAGTATTGTGTTCAATTTTGGTCACCTTGCTATAAAAAGGATGTTATTAAACTAGAAAGAGTGCAGGCAAAATTTACAAGGACTCAAGGGTCTGAGTGAGATTAGATTAGAATAGATTAGATTAGATTACCTACAGTGTGGAAACAGGCCCTTCGTCCCAACAAGTCCACATAGACCCTCCAAAGAAGGTTATAGGGAGAGGTTGGACAAGCTAGGACTGTTTAATTTAAAACATAGGACACGGAGGGGTGATCTGAGATCATGAGAGACATATATTGGGGAATTGAGGACTAGAGAGCATCAGTTTAAGTTTAGAGGTGAAAGAATAAAAGGTAACCTGAGGGGCAACATTTTTATACAGAAGATGGTCCACAAATGGAATGAGCTGCCAGAGGAAGTGGTTGAGGCAGCACATTAACAACATGTAAAAGACATTTTGATAGGAATACATGGATAGGAAAGGTTTAGAAGGAAATGGGCCAAGTGCAGGTAAATGGGGTTAACGTAGATGGACATTAGGTCGTATGGACCAGTTTGGGCCAAAGGGCCTATCTCAGTGCTGTAGGACTCTAAGATTCTTTGATTCTATCATGCAACAGACAATAACGGTGGATAAAGAAAAGCCTAATTCTTGTATTAACAGAATATCCTTTGTTGTAGACAGTTAGTCTCCCCATTATGTTTGTAAAGAGACTTTGAGGTTACAAATTTCAATGCCTCCAATTACAACACAATATGTCAGAAATAGATCTAAGTAGTACCAGAATGTTTTGTGAATCAATGCATTTAATTGTTAAACAAGTTAAATTTTAAAATACTCAAGATAAGTAGGTTCCTATAAGAATAGAAAAGGTTTAGAGAGATATGGGACAGCAGCAGGGAGGTCAAACTAGTTTAAGTTTGGGAATATGTTTGGCCTGACCTGGTTGGACCGAAGGGTCTGTTTCTGTGCTGTATGCCTCTGGTTCTATGACTTTACGACTTAATAACTCTACTCAGCAAGTAGTAAGTATTTTGAGTGCACTATCTGAGACTTTGATAGAGGTATATTCAATCATAGTATTCCAAAGCAAAATGAATAAACATTTTAGAGAAAAAATAATTGTTATAGGGAAAGGGTAGAGACTGGATTCAGCTAAGTTGGTTTTGCAGGTAACTGGCATGGACACAACAGTTTGAATGGTCTCCTTCAGCGCTATTAACAGATCTGTGATTTTATCCTGACAACCATTGACAGGATTGGTTTTGGCCGGTTATGAGGCTGTCAAGCTGGTTGCAAGATATGGCAGAGTTCGGTAAGAATATCTTTCATAAAGTTGAAGAAATACACACTGGCTTAGCTGAAGGGAAGAGAAGTACTCCAGGAAGATCTCAGGTGAATAATGTCTCCTTCTATGTACTCTCATCACACTCACCTCTCTTCCTACTGCCAGCAGCTTTTCTCTATTTCCCTTGCTGTCACCTCCATCTCCCTCAGATATTGCAGCCTGAGCAGTAATAATCCACCACCCACAGCAACTGTGTAAGATCATCTCACCCTCCTTGGCTTATTTTATTAGTTGCTGAAGCACTGATCCTTGCCTTTATTATTCATAAATGTGAATATTCCTAAACCTATCTAACCAGGCTCCCATTCTTCGTACTCTACAATACAACTCAGCCAGCACATTGTTGTCCACATGCCTTCGCCCATCATCCAGTGTGTAAGCTCATTGATCACATTAGTGCATTGGAACAGGAGTAGGCCATTTAGCCTGTCCAGCTATTGTGACCTAACTCCATCTATATGTTTTTCCTCATTAATCTCTCTAGGAATTAAAATAAAGCTATTGATCTTAGATTTTGACTTAATAATTGGTTGATCAGAATTGGGCAATTGTGTAACAATAAAGTCATCCAGAGGTAGAGATTAGGGTATTTATTTGAATCCCACCATACCAGATGAATGGCATGCATTAATGGCCATGAAACGACTGAAAAATCCACCTGGTTAGCTAATGCCATTTTTGCTTGTTTCTTCATAAATTCTTTCCTCTCTAACCTTGAGTGAGGTAATAAATTGGTCACACTTTTTCTGAACTTTTGAAAATATATCTTTGCTTATTATGATATTTCCTAAAGATCTCCATTTTGGACACAGGACACATTCCATTGACACCACCCACATTTATCCCAGGTCCACAATCACTGTCAATTGCCACATACCAGTTGTACATCTTTGATCCACTTACTGGACTTTTGTTGATATAATGCTGCACCTGCAACTAACATTGTAATGCTGCATATGGACACTGTCCCCTGCATTCGGGAACATTCACCGAGTGTGTGGACTGGATCAAGCTGCATCTCTGCATTCTTAACTCACTGTCATAATGTCACTCTCTCTGAACCTTTCTGGATGCTCACACCGTTCATGCCGTGCATGGTGTTGCCTTTTTACAAATCTCCCCTCCTTCAGAGATTGCCTTTCTACAAATCTGCCCTCAGTCAGAGATGCCTGGTTCGTATTACTGCTGCTCTGCCATGGCATTTAGCAAAGACACAAAGCCAGGTAGTTTAGCACAGTAGTGAGCAGGCCTTACCCCAGTAAAAGGGGATAGCCTTCATTTAGGGACTGTCAGAGCAGTAAATCAAGGACAGCTTCTGATACCAGTCCTGGCCCAGCTCTCGGCTGTCAGAGTCAGGATCCCCAGCTGGTAAGGGGGTGTGAAGCTGAAGTTTGGGCAGCGTACCACCTGTGTAGATACTTTTTTCTCCTGTTGTGGGCTGTGCTCTAAATGTGAGAGGCAGGGATTATGGAAGGTGAAAGTTGGTGGCATAGATGTTAACTGTTTGTGCAGGGGGGCATATGCCTTGAGCGAGTGAGTAGGCAGTGCAGAGGCCGTGCAGAAAGTCTGGTGTATGAAAGTGCATGGGGAAGATGTTGTGTACATTAGAGCGGTAGAGCATGAGGTTTGGAGGGAGGTGGATCCAGTAACAGAGATAGTGCAATTATGATGTTCCAGGACCTATCAGTTTGGCACAGCAACCTGTACCTCACTGAGGCCACATGCAAACTCACTGACACCTCCTCCTACCCCCTCGATCACGACCCGAACTATCATTGCCAAACCATTATCTCCAAGATTATCGACAACCTCATCACCTCGGGAGATCTCCCATACACAGCCTACAACTTGATAGTTCCCCAACCCTGCACTGCCCATCTCTACCTCCAATCCAAAATCCACAAACCTGAGTGGCCTGTCGACCTATTGCCTCTGCCTGTTCCTGCCCCAATGAACTCATCTCCTCTTATCTTAAGGCAAAAGTGAGTACTGCAGATGCTAGAGGTTAGATCCAAGAGTGTGGTGCTGGAAAAGCTGGATTCCTGATGAAGGGCTTTTGCTCGAAATGTTGATTTTCATGCTCCTTGGATACTGCCTGACCAGCTGTGCTTTTCAAGCACCACACTCTTGGCTCATCTTTTCTTAAGTCAGTTCTGTCCCCTATGATCCAGGAACTCCCTGCCTACATGTCTCACCTTCACCATGGACATCTGTACACCTGTATTCCACATGATGTGGGTCTAAAAACCCTTTTCTTTCCTCTCCCACAGACCCAGCCAGTCCTCCTCCACTGACACACTCATTTGCTGGCAGAACACGTCCTAACCCTTAACAAAGTTTCCTTTGAATCCTCGCTTTTACTATAAATCAGAGGGGTGGCTATGGGTTCGAACTAGGCCTACTTCTTTGTAGGGTACGTGGAAAAGTCCCTCTTCTGCAGTGATATCAGCACGATCCCCCACCTTTTTCCACTGCTACGTTGATGACTGTGCTGGCGCTGCCTTGTGCTCCCAGGAAGAGCTTGAAGAGTTCATCAACTTCACACACATCTTCCACCCTGACCTCAAATTCACCTAGGCCATCTCTGACACCTCATCTCCTTCCTTATTGAGTACAGGAGTTGGGAGGTCATGTTGTGGCTGTATGTGTATGTATATGGAATGAGCTGCCAGAGGATGTGGTGGAGGCTGGTACAATTGCAACATTTAAGAGGCATTTGGATAGGTATATGAATAGGAAGGGTTTGGAGGGATATGGACCGGGTGCTGGCAGGTGGGACTAGATTGAGTCGGGATATCAGGTCAGCATGGACGGGTTGGACCAAAGGGTCTGTTTCCATGCTGTACATCTCTATGACTTTATGACTCTATGATCTGTCTCCAACTCCAACTAAGCACTAACATCTACTTCAAACCCAACTCCCACAGCTATTTCGACTACACCTTCTCCCATCTCCCCTCCTGCAAAACTGCTATACCATACTCTAATTTCCTCCGCCTCTGCCTTATCTGTTCCCAGGATGAGTGATTCCACTCCAGGACATCCCAGATGTTCTTCTACTTCAAGGATCATAATTTCTCCTCTCCTGTGATCAACAATGCCTTTAACTATATCTCCTCCATTTCCCATACCTCTATATTCAAACTATTCAACCACACACCAACCACAACAAGGATAGAGCCCCCCTGGTCCTCACATACCATCCCATCAATCTCCAAATACAATGCATCATCTCCTGCAATTTCTGCCACCTGCACTTAGACCCTACCACCAAAAAGTTATTTTCTTCCCTACTCCATCAGCTTTCTGCAGGGACTGTTCCCTCAATGGCTCCTTTGTTAGGTCCACACTCCCCACCATCATCTGCTTCACATCTGGCACTTTTCCCTGCAGCTGCAGGAGGTGCAACATCTATCTCCTTGCCTCCCCTCTTACCCCTAATCGTAAAGAATCATTCCAGTTTGGCAGAAATTCACCTACATTCCTCGAACCTGACTTATTGCATCCATTGCTCCTGAAATGGTCTCCTCTACATCAGAGAAACCGAGCACAAACTCAGGAATCTGTTCAGGGAACATTGGTGGTCCATATGTTCCAATCAACCTCATTTTCCGGTTGCTGGCCATTTCAACTACGCCTCCCAACCACCGATGACATGTCCATCCTGGACCGCCTCCACCATCAAAATAAGGCCACGTGCAAACTGGAGGAAGAACACCTCATTTTCCGCCTTGGAAGCTTACAACTATACAGCCTTAACCTAGAACTCACTAGTTTCCAAATCTCTCCACCCCCTACCTCATCCCAGGTCCAGCCCCCCTTTCTACCCTGCCCCCTTGACCTGATCTAACCTGATCATCTTCCTTCCCACCTATCCGCTCCACCCGGCCCACTGAACAATCATGATCACCTCCTAACTGCATCCATTTATCACCATCCCACATACCTTTCCCCCAGCTCCTTGCCCCTCCCTCTATTTATTTCTCAGCCCCCTTCCCCCTCCCGAGTCCAGATGAAAAGTTCCGACCTGAAACATTGACTTTCTTGCTCCTCTGATGTTGGTTGACCTGTTGTACTTTTTCCAGCTCCACTTTATTCTCAGACAAACACGACAAAAGCATTCAGATTGTTCGCCTTTATTAATAACACATGCAGGATACCCACCAAGGTTCTCAGTGCAATGTAGAGAAGGCAATGGCTCAGTGGTGCATAAGGTAGTGGCAAACGCTTTACATAAGAACTAGGAGCAGGAGTAGGCCATCTGGCCCTTCAAGCCTGCTCCGCCATTCAATAAGATCATGGCTGACCTTGTCATGGCCTCAGTTCCACCTACCTGCCCTCTCACCGTAATCTTTAATTCCTTTATTGTTTAAAAAAATCTACCTTAGCTTGAAACACATTTACTGAAGTAGTATCAATTACTTCACTGGGCAGACAATTCCATAGATTCACAACCCTCTGGGTGAAGAAGTTTCTTCTCAATTTAGTCTGAAATCTGCTCCCCCTAAGCTTGAGGCTTTGCCCACTTGTCCTAATTTCAGCCATCAGTGGAAACATCTTCTCTGCTTCTATCTGATCTTCATAATTGCCTTCATAATTTTATGTTTCTGTAAGATTTCCCCCTCATACTTCTAAACCCCAATGAATATAATCCCAGTTTAATATCAGTCTCTCCTCATATACCAACTATCTCAACACCAGAATCAATCTAGTGAAACTCCTCTGCACCCCCTCCAATGCCAGTAAATCTTTTCTCAAGTAAGGAGACCAAAACTGCACACTTTACTCCAGGTGCGGCCTCACTAGCAACCAATATAGCCGCAACATAACCTCCCTGCTTTTAAACTCAATCCTATTAACAACGAAGGACAAAATTCCATTTGCCATCCTTATTACTTGTTGCACTTGCAGACCAACCTTCTGTGATTCATGCACGAGAATACCCAGATTCCTCTGCATAGCAGCATGCTGCAACTTTTTACCATTTAAGTAATAGTCCTTTTTACTGTTACTCCTACCAGAATGGATGACTTCACATTTATTAATATTGTATTCCATCTGCCAGACCTTTGCCCACTCACTCACTCTGCCTCAGAACCCTCCAACCCCAGGGCATCAATGTAGACTTTACCAGTTTCTTCATTTTCCTTCCCCCCACTTATCCCATTTCCAAACTTTCGGCTCAGCACCATCCTCATCTCTTGTTCCACCTGTCCATCTTCCTTCCCATCTATCTGCTCCACTCTCCTCTCTGACTTATCACCTTTACCCCTTCCTCCATCCAACTGTTGCACTCTCAACTAACTTCTCTCCAGCCCCACCCCTTCCCATTTATCTCTCCATGCCTGAGGCTTCCAACCCCATTTCTGATGAAGGGCTCCTGCCTGAAACGTCAATTTTCCCGCTCATCAGATGCTACCTGACCTGCTGTTCTTTTCCAAAACCACTCTAGTCTCAACTCCTCCCTCATCCTATTGAAGTCTCCCTTGTTTAAGCACACAACCCTGGTATTAGATTTTGTGTTCACACTCTCCACCTATATCTTAAATTCAACCACACTGTGATTGTTCCTTCCAAGAGTACCCCTAATTATGAGGTTATTAATTATTCCTGTCTCATTACACACGACCAGATCTAGGATAGCTTCCTCCTTCACCGGTTCCATTATGTACTGTTCAAGAAAACTATCATGGATACACTTTATTGAACTCCTCCTCAAGGCTACCCTGACCAAGCTGGTTTAACCAAGCAACATATCAATTAAGATCCCCCATGCTAATTGCCATTTTTACAGGCATTAGTTATTCCTTTGTTTATTGCCCACCCAAATGTGATGTTACTACTTGGTAGCCTACAGACAACACCTATCAGTAACAAATTTCTTGTTAGAATTTCTAATTTCCACCGAAATGGATTCATCCTTATTCTCCATAGAACCTATTTCATCTATTAGCACCACCCTGATGTCATCCTTGAATATCAGAGCTACACCACCTCCTTTACCTTCCTGTTTGTCCTTCCGAATAGTCTGATATCCCTGGATATTTAACTCCAAGTTGTGATCAGCCTGTAACCACATCTCTGTAATAGATACTAAATCATATTCATCTGCGAAGATTTTTTTTTAGATTAGACTTACAGTGTGGAAACAGGCCCTTCGGCCCAACAAGTCCACACCGACCCGCCGAAGCGCAACCCACCCATACCCCTACATTTACCCCTTACCTAACACTACGGGCAATTTTAGCTTGGCCAATTCACCTGACCCGCACATCTTTGGACTGTGGGAGGAAACCGGAGCACCCGGAGGAAACCCACGCAGACACGGGGAGAACGTGCAAACTCCACACAGTCAGTAGCCTGAGTCGGGAATTGAACCCGGGTCTACAGGCGCTGTGAGGCAGCAATGCTAACCACTGTGCCACCGTGCCGCCCGACCACTGTGCCACCGTGCCGCCCGACCACTGTGCCACCGTGCCAGATTTATGCTGTTAACTCATCTACCCTGTTATGAATGGTACAAGATTTAAGTAAAGTGCCCTTATGCTTTTTTTTCATATTCTCATGATTTCCAACATCTCAAATAATATCATATGAGTTATCCTTTCTTTTTACGTCGTTCATAGTCCACCATCTTTGGAGGTAATAAAGCAGATACTGAAGAATAAAACTATTGTCCACTGACATTTTCAGAAAATAGAAGAAGACATGAGTCATCTGTTTATGGCTGGGGTTATCACATTCAATAGGCAAATTTGTAATTTTTTTTATTTGTTCATGGGATGAGGGCTTTGCTGGCTAGGCCAGCATTTATTGCTCATCTCTAATCATCCAGTGGGCAGTTAGAGTCAACCACATTGTTATGAGTCTAGAGTCACATATCAGGATGTCAATTTGACTGACAGGAATGCACTGACAGAGGAAATGGTGGAGGCTGGTATCATTGCTACATTTAAATGGCATTTGGATGGCTATATAAATAGGAAGGATTTGGAGGGATATGGGCCAGGTGTTGGCAGGTGGGAGTAGATTGGGTTGGGATATCTGGTCAGCATAGATGAGTTGGACCGAAGGGTCTGTTTCCATGCTGTACATCTCCATGACTCTATGACTCTAAGCTAATTAATAACCACTTGGAAAGGCATGGGTTAATTAGAGATAGTCAGCATAGCTTTGTCAGAGGTAGATCTAGCGTATCAAATTTGCTCAATTTGTTTTGAAAATGCGGTCAAGTGTGTGGATGAGGGAAGTTCAGTTGATACATTTTAGCAAAGATTTTGACAAGGTCACTCATTGGAGACTGACTGAGAAGGTTAAAGCACATGAAATTGAGGGAAACTTGGTGAGATGGATCAGATACTAGCTTATTAAAAGGACACAAAGCATACTGTTGAGCAACCGGAGGTCAGTGTTCAGTGATGTACCACAAGGATCAGTACTGGGGCACTTATTGTTTGTCATATATAACACAGCTATATGCAATAAATGATACAGTTAAAAATGTGGGGGGAACGTTAAGCAAATTTGCAGATAACAACAATATTTGTGGAGTGGTTACTAGTGAAAAAGATGGTTGTAGGTTACAGGAAAATATAGATGGGTTGGTCAGATAGACCAGTGGCAGATAATATTTAACCCTGACAAGTTTGAGGTGATGCACTTTGGAAACATAGTAGCATAGTGGTTAGCACTGCTGCCTCACAGTGCCAGAGACCCAGGTTCAATTCCCACCTCAGGCGACTGACTGGGTGGAGTTTGCATGTTCTCCCCGTGACTGCATAGGTTTCCTCCGGGTGCTCCGGTTTCCTCCCACAGTTCAAAAATGTGCGGATCGGGTGAATTGGCCATGCTAAATTGCCCGTAGTGTTAGATAAGGAGTTAATGTAGGGGTATGGGTGGGTTGCGCTTCGGCGGGTCGGTGTGGACTTGTTGGGCCGAAGGGCCTGTTTCCACTCTGTATGTAATCTAATCTAAGCTAATCTAATCTCAGTCTGTGTGGAGTTTGCACATTCTCCCCGTGTCTATGTGGGTTTCCTCTGGGTGCTCCGGTTTCCTCCCACAGTCCAAACATGTGCAGGTTAGGTGAATTGACCATGCTAAATTGTCCATAGTGTTAGGTGAAGGGGTAAATGTAGGGGAATGGGTCTGGGTGTGTTGCTCTTCTGAGACTTGTTGGGCCGAAGGGCCTGATTTAACACTGTAAGTAATCTAGTCTAATAAGATGAGGGACCATTTAATGAATGGCAGGACACTGGTCAGCATAAAGGAACAGAGGGTTCTTGGCATTATTATTCACAGATCCCTGAAGTCAGCAGAGCATGTGACTAGGATAGTTAAGAAGGTATATGGAACATTTGCTTTCATCATTCATGGCATAGAGTATAAGAGCAAGGAGATAATGTTAGAGTTGTGCAGAGTATTAGTCAGGCCACAGCTGGAGTACTGTCTGCAGTTCTGGTCACCTCACGAGAAAAAGAATGTGATAGCACTCGAGGGGGTACAGACGAGGTTAACCAGGATGTTGCGTGGGATAGAGAAACTGAGCTATAAGGAGAGACTAGATGGGCTTAGATTGTTTCTTTAGAGCAGAGAAGACTGAGGGGGGACATGATTGAGGCGTGTAAGATTATAAGCAGTACGGACAGGATGAATAGAGAGCAGCTGCTGCCCTTGGCTGGTGGGTTGTTCATGAGAGGACATAGTTTTAAATTAAGGGAAAGGTGGTTCAGAGGTTTGGGTAAAAGTTATTTCATTCAACAGGTGGTGGCAATCTGAAATGAATTGCCTGGGAAGGAAGTGGAGGCTGAAAATGTAATAACCTTAAAAAAAATTGGATGAGTACTTCAAATATTAAAGCCGAGGGGGCATAACTACAAATTGAGGGGTGATAGATTTAAGACAGATGTCAGAGGCAGGTTCTTTATGCAGAGAGTGGTAAGGGCATGGAATGCTCTACCTGCTAATGTAGTCAACTCAGCCACATTAGGGAGATTTAAACAAATATTGGATAAGCACATGGATCATTTTGGGATAGTATAGGGGGGTGAGCTGAGAATAGTTCACAGGTCGGCGCAACATCGAGGGTCGAAGGCATGTTCTGCACTGTATTGTTCTCTGTTCTATGTGCTATGATATGGGACAAATGCAGGAAGTTAGGATTAGCGCACTTTTAGTGGTACTTCTGTTGGTATAGACTCGGTGGGTTGAAGAACCTTTGCTGCATTGACTCCTGGCTTCATAGCTCCAATGCGGGAACTCCTGGAATGAAGGTGGGGCATTGACTTTGGCAAAGGTGGAGTGGGTATTCCTGGCTGTGGTAGGTCCAGAATATGGATTCTTTTAGTGGTAGCAGATCATTAATTGTAGCAGTGTTGGTACCCAGAGCCAGTGGGGATGGTGGGGGTGGTGGTGGTGGTGGTGGTGGGGGGGGGGGGGGGGGGAGAGAGGGGGAGTGCAGTAAGGGACCTTGCAGAAATCCCTAGATCATGTTTGGGACCTTGACCAATGAACTCTATTTAAGTAACTTTTTACATTCGTTTGTATCTGAAAATGGTTCTGGATTGCAGCAACAGAACACTTTTCACTGTATCTCCCCTGATATACTATGACAGTGAATCATTCATTCATATACCCATTCACTAACTTCAAACAAGACCTTGAAATTTACCACAACTTTGTGAGTGATGTAAGAAATTATTGTGGTGTGTTCTTCTCTTTACTTTACACCTCTGTGACAGAGCCCTTTGAGGGATACACACTCTGCATTTATGGTAAAAATGGGATGGGACAATCTGGCTAAAAATGTGGAGCAGCAATGATGCAGTTTAAAGTTTGAGAGGAATGGCAAATTAATGATGACAGCAACATCTAGGAAACTATTTCTCTAACTGGTGCACTTGCACTCAGAGTTAAGATAAAATTACTGTACTGTGGTGTTGACGTAAATATCTGTCACCAATAACAAATTATAGGGTAAATACAACTTGATATGTAGTGGTTTTGTATTGCATCATTTTATTTATGCCACATCAATTTGCATCATGTTACTTTGTCAAAGCTATTCTCCAACAAATATTCTGTCCAATATTATACAGCACCTTTCATCAGATCAAAATATACAAACATGTTTCAAAATCATAATTACAACCAGGACATCTTTCATTTATAGTTGATCTCAAAGTTGATATTTTGATTAAATTTAATGTGCAGCAGCTTACATTATTTTTATACAGAATATGAAAACCTAGACTGTCTCCAGCTTCAAGACTTTCATGCACCAGAACGAAGACTGAAACTGAAGAACAATTATTTTGACAAGTTCAGCAGTTTAATATAATGCTTGACTGGCGGTTTAAGCTTGGTGCTTTTCTTTTGTGTGAACTGACAGATTGAAACGAATTTAAGACCAAATCATTCATGAATCGATAAATTTTCTCACTTGGCAAAATCAAATGAAAACCTCACATCTGTTTTATTTTATTGCAGTTGTGTGTAGATTGAATTGTGCAGTCATTGTTCGGATGTCATTCATGTCTGAGAATTCAAGATTTTTGTGTGCATTTATGCAAGGAAGCTTTTCCAATATTTGCATCTGGGTTTTATAGAATCACAGAAAGGTTGCAGCATAAGACGTAGCCACTTGGCCTGTCATATCTATTCTGGCCCCATGCATGATCAAGTCATCAAAACTATTCACTTGCCTTTCTCCATTCCACTGTAGAATGCATATACAGATTCTTCTGTAGAACATGTAAGTATGTATATTGCTCACTTCTATAGCAATTGTTAAAAAATCAACAACATGGGGAACAAATTTAGCAATTTTTCTTTCTAGTTCTTCAAAATTACAGATAGAATATAACATATATAGAAAATTAGTTCAACTATATTGTGCCAGCATCTCGATAGTTCTACTGAAGGTCATTTTAATATTTTAAAATATTTTATGTCAAACAATATAACTCTCAAAAAAATGTCTTGAATATTTGGAGTCAATTTATGCTTGTTATATTGCTATATTGGAGGTGACATTGAGCTCATTATGTCAATTATTGTGAGCTGTAGAATATTCTATTTTGTAATGACCAACATTTATGCTGTTAATGGCATGACATCAAGACCACAGATTTACAGTGATTGAATATGCTAAGCTCCACTTTAATCAAAAGATTTTTTTTTCCCAAGCGCTTGAAAATTCAAGTCCACAGACTGATTATTCTTCTAAAGAAAAGAACTATAGATCGATGGCCTTAAGTTTGTGATATCTCTGTACAGTATTCCTATTTGTAATTGTTACTAATTTTAAAACTGACTCTGCATACAATATCATTGGCAAAGTGCACTGGTTAAAGTAGGTATTTGAGCTTTGGGAGCAGTCAGTCATCAAGGTGCATGTTGCACTGAAAATAATACTATGTTTTAGAAGTTTGTTTTTACTTAGGACATATTGCTTCCAGTGACTGTAAAATGAGCTATATTGTGAGTGCAAATGATAATGTGCAATAATTCTTAGCACACACCATTTTGTTCAGCAAGTGTCCAATAGAGGAGTTAGATTATATATGAGGTTCTGAGCTTTGCAAGAACAGCCTGATTGAGTATGGTCAGTAGTGAACTATTCTGTGCAGCTGAATGGAGGTGCTGTTTGATACAATCTACAGTTGTTAGATATTTGGCATTTCCACGAAACTGAAATCCATGTCCCATACTAGCCATTCATATGTTTGGCAGAACATCTTTCTGATTCGACTGTCGCATCTTGTTAACAGAGAATACTGCTTGTATTGCTATTGTGTTGTACCATGGCGCAGTGTCTAGCTTTACGTATTTCTCAAACATTTTAGATATCATAACCTTCTGGGATAACTTGAGGCAGACTGGAAACTCTTCAGGTCAAAAATGGTGGTCTAGGCTCTTTTGACTATGCATGACACATAGTAAGTAATGATCTGATCAGAGTAACAATTATCCTGCAAAATTGGCATGATACTATTGTAGTACAGTGAGCAAATGGGTTGGGCCCAATTTTGAAAATCAAATAATTCTGTTCTTATAGCCCAAAAAAAAGGTGAGAAATATTGGTGACTCAATGTAAATCTTGGTAATATTCTTCAGCTCTCTCCCAAAAGAGAGGTCTGATTGACATCAGCATGACCTCTGCCATGGGTACGACAATGTACATGGGTACAACAGGTCTTATATCCACCCTAGTCACAATGGGGACTGAGCAGTGTGCTGTTTGCACAAATCTAGTCTACACTGCATTAATGCCAATAATGGACTCGGTTGTCTTCGATAGAAGAAGACCGGAAATTACACTGTGATAAATTAACACTACATAAAAAGTAGATTTTACAGGAGTTCATCAACATCTTTTCTCTCAGGTTCCAGCTATGTGATCTCATATCATCTGATTTCACTGATGTACTCTAACAACTAGATTGATAATAGCTATTAGCCCCTCATATTATGCATTCCCTCTAGTCCTTCAGTCTGCCATAAACTATTTGCATTTTTAAAATACTCAGATCCCCAACTCACACTTCTTGTACTGGAGGCTTTAATTTCCAACTGTGTCCTTGGTTTCTAAGAGGACATGTAGAACATAAACTCTCGACAGACATCTCCTTAGAAAGTACTGACATCAGTAGATTGAGATTTCTGCTTATTAATCATTGCAGAAAGATGATGGATGGAGATCCTGATCCTCCCTGCTTTCTTTTTTATACTCTCTAGCTCACTGGGAAAGTTTAAGTTCTTAGCTGCTCACACAAAAAAGACTAGAGCTCAAACAATTCCTGTGAATGATACAACTTTATCACCCACACTGCTACAACTAAGAAAGAATGATAGAATAGCACATTCATGAATGAACAAGGTGAAGAAAGTGAAGAACAAAGAGTATTCTGAAGAAGAAATGGAGACGTTCCTGCCAAGATTGTAAGAATTTCTCTTTCTTTAGGGCATGGTTCTTTTTACATGCTCTCATCAGTGTAGGTGGACTCTCCAAAATGCACTATCATCAGTGAGACTGTGGTGACACTGACATCAGAGGTGAGGGAAAGCTATAGATTTAGATAAATTACACTGAATTGCACCACTTCCATTATCAAAGCATGTAATTCACTCCCCTCTCTATCACCCATATCCAATGTAGTCTGTCAGGTGGTGTGGATTATTTACAAAGGAATTAATATTCTCCACTGGTTGCGAAGTATTGCTCAAGTTCATTACAGTATTTTGCTCAAATTATTATAGTATTGCACTGCAAACTAAAGGCAGAATCAAACATTTTGAGACAGAGATAGAAATTAGTGGAAAAACTCAGCTGGTTTGGCTGCATCTGTGGATAGAAAGCAGATTTAAGTATTCCAGAGTTTGAGTCATAAAATGTTAGTTCATGCAATCAAAAAGGCTAACTTGAGGTAGACTGGAAACTATTCAGTTCAAAAATGGTGGTCTAGGCTCTTTTGAGTATGCTGTCCTTTATTATGACAGGAATATAAGAATAATGATTTTATGTTTCAGTTATGCAGAGCGTTGGTGAGACCACATTTTGAACACCAAGTGCAGATATTGATCTTCTTAGTAAGGGAAGGATGTAAATGCATTTAGAAATTGTTCATGGGACACCTACTGGATTGATACCTGGAATGAGCCTGTTGCTCAATAGGTTGGATAGGGCTGGACATGTTTCAACTAGAGTTTAGGAGAGTAAGAGATGCTTTGACTGAAGTATATAAGATCCTGAATAATGAGGAGAATTTTGTTTTCTTCAAAGGGTTGTGTGACTTTTGAACACTCTGCCTCAGAAAGAAGTGGATAAAGGGTTATTGAATATTTTTAAGGTAGAGGTGGATTTTCGTCAGGTAGGGTAATCAAATTTATCAAGATAGAGTCAGAGAGTCATACAGCACAGAAACAGACCCCTTGATCCAACTCGTCCAGCTACATAATTGAATTGATTTTATTGTCACGTGTACCGGGGCACAATGAAAAGCTTTGTCTTGCAAGCAATACAGACAGGTCACATAGTTAGTAGCATAGGTAAGTAAATAATAGGTAAACAATGGCAAAAACAAAAATACAGGTACAGGCGAACGTTAAGAGTTTGTGAGTCCATTCAGTATTCTAACAATGGTAAGGTAAAAACTTTTACAAAACCGGATGGTGCGTGTTCAGGCTTCTGTGCCTTCTCCCCAATGGTGGAGGTTGTAGGAAAAGCATTGTCAGAGTGGGATAGATCTTTGAGAATGCTGGCAGCCTTTCCTTGACAGCAGACCTGATAGGTGGATTCTATAGTTAGGAAGTTGGCCTTTGTGATTGTCCAAGCCGAGGTCACCACTCTCCGTAACTGTCTCTGATCTTGAATGGTGCAGCTGACATACCACCAAGTGATACATCCAGATAGAATGCTCTCAATGGCACACCTATAAACGTTGGAAAGGGTAATTGCCATCATGCCAAATTTTCTTAGCTGCCTGAGGAAGAAGAGACATTGTTGGGCCTAACTAACCAGTGCGTCCACACAAAGAGACCAAGAAACCTTGTTGTGGATAACCATTCCCAGGAGCTTGACACTCTCCACCTGTTCCACACTCTGTGCTCTTAATGTGTGAAGGGGCATTAGTAACATCCCACCGAAAGTCAATAATGAGTTCCTTGGTTTTGCCACATTGAGAGCTAGGTTGTTCTCAGTGCACCATTTTTCACCTCCTGCCTGTAGTCTGTTTTGTTGCCATCTGAGATTCGACCGACTATGGTGGTGTCATCAGCGAATTTGTAAGTGGCATTAGTCTGGTATTTTGTGATGCAGTCATGGGTATGCAGTAAGTACTGTAGGGGGCTGAGTATGCACTCTGGGGGGGGGGGGGGTGGGGGGGCTCCAGTGTTGAGTGTTAGTGAGGATGAAATATTGTGCCCAATCTTCATTGATTGTGGTCTATGGGTCAGGAAACTGAGGATCCAGTTGCAGAGAGTGGGACTTAGTCCAAGATTGCTAAGTTTAGTAAGTAGCCTCAAGGGGATCATTGTGTTGAAAACTGAACTGTAGTCAATGAGTAGGATTCTTATGTAGATGTTCTTGGTGTCAAGATGTTTGAGGGAGGAGTGAAGAGCAAGTGATATGGCATCTGTTGTGGATCTGTTGGTCTGATAGGCAAATCGGAGTGGGTCAATAGTAGTAGGGAGGCTGGAGTTGATTAATGCCATGACCAGCCTTTCAAAGCACTTCATGACCACCAAAGTTAGGACCACTGGGCGGTGGTCATTGAGACATGCTGCAAGAGACTTCTTAGGCACAGGGATGATGTTGGCCCTCTTGACACAGGCAGGGACAGTGGCCTGTTGCAGGGAGAAGCTGAAGATGTCCAAGAAGACCTCTATCAGTTGATCTTCATCTGCTCTGAGTGCACAGCTTAGTACTCCGTCTGGTTCCATCACTTTCCTTGGATTTACACAAAGGAAAACTGATTTGACCTCTGATGCAGTGACTGTTGGGATAGGTTCATCAGGACTTGTCAGGATAGGTGTTACCTGTCTGCCAAAATTCTGCTCAAAGCGAGCATAGAAGGCATTGAGATGATCTCGGGCGGGGGGGATTTGTCATCATCTGCTATCTTGCACTGTCTCTTTTTAGAACCTGTGATATCATTCAGCCTTTGCCATAGTCGTTGGGTGTCTGCCTGTGTCTGTAGTTTGGATCGGTATTAGTCCTTAGCTGTATTAATGGCTCTATGAAGGTCATACTTGGATTCCTTATATTTGAGTGGGTTTCTGATCTGAAGGCTTCATGCTTGGTTTTTAGCAGGTTCTGTATGTCCTGATTCATCCAGGGTTTCCTGTTGGGAATACCCAGATTGACTTCCTCGGTATGCCTTTACTATTCATGTACCTACCCAAATATCTTTTCAATGTGTAACTGTTCCTGCATACATCACTTCTTCTGGCAGTTCATGAAACATATGGACTACTCTGTGTGAAAATATTCTCCCTCAGGTTCTGTGACAATGTTGTCATTTTATAAAGGTTATGTTGTCCTGGATTTTTTTGAAGAGAGGAGTGTAACGGCAGAGGTGCTTAAGTGGCTAGGGTGTTTGCTTGTATTCACAGTATAAGTGCTTTCAGGCTTTTTTCTCAAAAACAGTTTAACAATGGAAGGTGAGTGGCCAGTTCCTCCAGTTCAGGTCTTTTAATTTTTTTTGGTTGTAGCAGTCATAAGATGTTTGAGTCCAGAAGGGTTGCAAGCTCAGTAAATGACTGCTAACTGACTATCTCTGAAATCTCTTTGGATGTTGTTCCCTCCTGTCTGTAAGAATCTGTGTTTGAATTTATCTTTTTTTGCAAAGGGACGTTGCTGTATTGGATCTGTTAATTAGTTAATTTACTGTATCAAGTATTCAGTTAAATTTTCTAAGAGTTAAGTTTTTGTAAATTCCACTTTATTTTGTTTGTGTTTAACTGTAGTGTTTAAACAAATTGTGTTTTGCTTAAGTGGGTTGACCAAATGCATCACACCTTTGGAACACCCACTTCACATCCAACTTTAAACTAAGAAAAAGTTAGGGTCTAGGTAACTTTCTTATAATATTTTTGAGGGTGTCTGGTCTGGTCTAGAGCAGTCCCTTTCCAATCTTTCTCCTCTCACCTTTAATATATGCCCTCGTAGTTATGAACTGCCCCATCCAAGGAAAAGGCCTTTGCTATTCATCTTGACTATACGCCTCATGCTTTTATAAATCTATGTAAGATCTCCCCTCAACCTCCTACGCTTTCATTTAAAAAAATCTCAGCCTATCCAGTCACTCTTCATAACTCAAGCTCTCTAGTCCCAGCAACATCCTTATAACTCTTTTCTGATTTTATAATATCCTTCCTACAGCAGGACAATCAAAACTGTACACAGTACTCCAGAGGTAGCCTCATCAATGTTCTGTACAATCATTACATGACGTCCCAAATCTGAGGTCTGAACAATGAGGAAGCAGCATATACAGCTTCTTCTTAACTAATCTGGATGAGTGGTGCTGGAAGAGCACAGCAGTTCAGGCAGCATCCGAGGAGCAGTAAAATTGACGATTCGGGCAAAAGCTCTTCATCAGGAATAAAGGCAGAGAGCCTGAAGTGTGGAGAGATAAGCTAGAGGAGGGTGGGGGTGGGGAGAAAGTAGCATAGAGTAGAATAGGTGAGTGGGGGAGGGGATGAAGGTGATTGGCCAGGGAGGAGAGGGTGGAGTGGATAGGTGGAAAAGAAGATAGGCAGATAGGACAAGTCATGGGGACAGTGCTGAGCTGAAAGTTTGGAACTGGGGTGAGGTGGGGAAGGGGAAATGAGGAAACTGTTGAAGTCCACATTGATGTCCTGGGGTTGAAGTGTTTCGAGGCGGAAGATGAGGCGTTCTTCCTCCAGGCGTCTGGTGGTGAGGGAGCGGCGGTGAAGGAGGCCCAGGACCTCCATGTCCTTGGCAGAGTGGGAGGAGGAATTGAAATGTTGGGCCACAGGGTGGTGTGATTGACTGGCGCGGGTGTCCCGGAGATGTTCCCTAAAGCGCTCTGCTAGGAGGCATCCAGTCTCCCCAATGTAGAAGAGACCGCATCAGGAGCAACGGATACAATAAATGATATTAGTGGATGTAAAAATTTAAAAACCTGAACTGGGGGAACTGGCCACTCCCCTTCCATTGTTAAACTGTTTTTGAGAAAAAAGCCTGAAAGCACTTACACTATGAATAAAGGCAGGTAAAACTTTGATGGATGTGGAAGGCTCCTTTAGGGCCTTGGATGGAGGTGAGGGAGGAGGTGTGGGCCCAGGTTTTATAATTCCTGTGGTGGCAGGGGAAGATGCCAGGAGGGGAGGGTGAGTTGTAGGGGGGCATGGACCTGACCAGGTATTCACGGAAGGAACGGTCTTTGCGGAAGGCGGAAAGGGGTGGGGAGGGAAATATATCCCTGGTGGTGGGGTCTTTTTGGAGGTGGTAGAACTGTTGGCAGATGATTTGGTTTATGCAAAGGTTGGTAGGGTTGAAGGTGAGCACCAGGGGCGTTCTATCCTTGTTATGATTGGAGGGGTTTGGTCTGAGGATGGAGGTGCGGGATGTGGATGAGATGCGTTGGAGGGCATCTTAAACCACGTGGGAAGGGAAATTGCGGTCTCTAAAGAAGGAGGCCATCCAGTGTGTTCTGTGGTGGAGCTGGTCCTCCTGGGAGCAGATATGGTGAAGGTGGAGGAATTGGGAATACGGGATTTTTGCAAGAGGTAGGGTGGGAGTCGGTGGGTTTGTAAAAAATGTCAGTGTCAAGTCGGTCATCATTAATGGAGATGAAGAGGTCCAGGAAGGGGAGGGAGGTGTCAGAGATGGTCCAGGTAAATTTAAGGTCAGGGTGGAATGTGTTGGTGAAGTTGATGAATTGTTCGACCTCCTCGTGGGAGCACGAGGTGGCGCCAATGCAGTCATCAATGTAGCGGAGGAAGAGGTGGGGAGTGGTGCCGGTGTAATTACGGAAGATTGACTGTTCTACGTAGCCAACAAATAGACAGGCATAGCTGGGGCCCATACGTGTGCCCATGGCTACCCCTTTGGTCTGGAGGAAGTGGGAGGATTTGAAGGAGAAATTGTTAAGGGTGAGGACCAGTTCGGCCAAACGAATGAGAGTGTCGGTGGAAGGGTACTGTTGGGACGTCGGGAGAGGAAAAAGCGGAGGACTTGGAGGCCCTGGTCATGGCGGATGGAGGTGTAGAGGGATTGGATAACCATGGTGACGATGAGGCATTGGGGGTCTGGGAATTGGAGCTCTTGGAGGAGGTGGAAGGCGTGAGTGGTGTCTTGAACGTATGTGGGGAGTTCCTGGACTTGGGGGCATAGGACAGTGTCGAGGTAGGTAGAGATGAGTTCAGTGGGGCAGAAGCATGCTGAGACAATGGGCCGGCGAGGATGGTCAGGCTTGTGGATATTGGGAAGGAGGTAGAACCTGGCAGTGCGGGGTTCCCAAATTATGAGGTTGGAAGCTGTGGGTGAGAGATTTCCTGAGGTGATGAGGTTCTGTATGGTCTGGGAGATGATGGTTTGGTGATCTGCCTACTTCTGGTGTGACCTGCAAAGAACTATGTACCTGAACCTTTAGGATTCTGTTTGACAACACAACCCAAGGTCCTACCATTAACTATGTTAGTCCTGCCCTGTTCATTTTACCAAAATGCAATATCTCACATTTATCCAAATACACTCCCCCTGCCACTCATTGGCTAAATTGATCAAGATTTCATTGTAATTTTAGATAACATTCTTCACTATCAATTATACCACCAGTTTTGCTATCATCGGAAAACTTACCATCCCACTAAAACTTTCTTCTAGATCATTTTATATAAATGACAAACATTGGTAGGCTTAGTACCAATTCCTATGGAACACTGGTGGTCACCAGTCTCCAGTTCAAAAAAACAACTTTCCACCACCACTCTCTGACTTATACTGACAAACCAATTTTGCATCCATTTGGCAGGTTCTCCCTGAATGCCACATGATCTAACTTTACTGATTAGTCAATCATGCAGAACCTTGTCAGTCTGTGTCGACAAAGTCTACAACTCTGCTCTCATCGACCCTTTTCGTTACGTTCTCAAAAAACTCAATCAAGTTTGTGAGACATGATTTTGCATGCATAAAGTCATGTTAACTATCCCTAGACAGTCCTTGTCTCTCCAAATGCATGTAAATCCTATCTCTCAGAATCACCCCCATCAACTTACTCATCACTGAAACCAGGCACACAAATCTAAGGTTCCCAGGCTTCATCTCACAGCCGTTCTTAAGTAAAGGCAGCCTACAGTTATTTAGTTTTTGAACTCCCCCACTCCAGGCTATTTACCCTATTCCATGCCCCTCATGATTTTGTAAACCTCTATAAGGTCACCCCTCAGCCTCCAAATCTCAAGGGAAAATAGCCCCAGCCTATCAAGCCTCTCCCTGTAGCTCAAACCCAACATGTCTGGCAACATCCTTGCAAATCTTTTCTGAACCCTTTCAAGTTTCACAACATCCTTCCTATAACAGGGAGATCAGAATTGAATGCAGAATTCCAACAGTGGCCTAACCAATATTCCATGCCTATAGATGATACAAATATCTCCACTAGGGCTCCTGTAACATTTTTCTCTAACTTCCCATAAGAGGGAAGTTACACTAAGTCCTAAGATACACTTGATCAGATCCCAGAGATATATCCATCTTTACGTTATGTAAGATTCCCAGCACCTTTTCTTCTACAATGTGGACTGTTTTTAAGATATCAATATTTATTTCCCAGAGTTCCCTCGCTTCCATTTCTTCTCCACAGTAAAAACTGATGCAAATTATTAATTTAGTGTCTCACCCATCTCTGTGGTTCCACACATAGATGACCTTGTTGATCTTTAAGAGGCCCTGTACTTGTAGAATCTCTTTGGATTATCCTTCACCTTACTTGCCATGACTATCTCATATTCCCTTTTTGCTCTCCTGATTTCCCTCTTAAAAATGCCCCCATACACTTTATATTACATAGAACATAGAACAATACAGCACAGAACAGGCCCTTCGGCCCATGATGTTGTGCCGAACATCTATCCTAGATTAAGCACCCATCCATGTACCTATCCAATTGCCGCTTAAAGGTCGCCAATGATTCTGACTCTACCACTCCCACGGGCAGCGCATTCCATGCCCCCACCACTCTCTGGGTGAAGAACCCACCCCTGACATCTCCCCTATACCTTCCACCCTTCACCTTAAATTTATGTCCCCTTGTAACACTCTGTTGTACCCGGGGAAAAAGTTTCTGACTGTCTACTCTATCTATTCCTCTGATCATCTTATAAACCTCTATCAAGTCACCCCTCATCCTTCGACGTTCCAACGAGAAAAGGCCGAGAACTCTCAACCTATCCTCGTACGACCTATTCTCCATTCCAGGCAACATCCTGGTAAATCTTCTCTGCACCCTCTCCAAACCTTCCACATCTTTCCTAAAGCGAGGCGACCAGAACTGCATGCAGTACTCCAAATGTGGCCTAACCAAAGTCCTGTACAGCTGCAACATCACTTCACGACTCTTGAATTCAATCCCTCTGCTAATGAACGCTAATACACCATAGGCCTTCTTACAAGCTCTATCCACCTGAGTGGCAACTTTCAAAGATCTATGTACATAGACCCCAAGATCCCTCTGTTCCTCCACCTGACTAAGAACCCTACCGTTAGCCCTGTATTCCGCATTCTTATTTGTTCTTCCAAAATGGACAACCTCACACTTGGCAGGGTTGAACTCCATCTGCCACTCCTCAGCCCAGCTCTGCATCATATCTAAGTCCCTTTGCAGCCGACAACAGCCCTCCTCACTGTCCACAACTCCACCAATCTTTGTATCATCTGCAAATTAAATGACCCACCCTTCGACTCCCTCATCCAAGTCATTAATAAAAATTACAAACAGCGGAGGACCCAGAACTGATCCCTGCAGAACTCCACTTGTAACTGGGCTCCAGGCTGAATATTTACCATCTACATCCACTCTCTGACTTCGACCGGTTAGCCAGTTTTCTATCCAATTGGCCAAATTTCCCTCTATCCCATGCCTCCTGACTTTCCGCATTAGCCTACCATGGGGAACCTTATCAAATGCCTTACTAAAATCCATGTACACTACATCCACTGCTCTACCCTCATCCACATGCTTGGTCACCTCCTCAAAGAATTCAATAAGACTTGTAAGGCAAGACCTACCCTTCACAAATCCGTGCTGGCTGTCCCTAATCAAGCAGTGTCTTTCCAGATACTCATAAATCCTATCCCTCAGTACCCTTTCCATTACTTTGCCGACCACAGAATTAAGACTAACTGGCCTGTAATTCCCGGGGTTATCCCTATTCCCTTTTTTGAACAGGGGCACAACATTCACTACTCTCCAGTCCCCTGGTACCACCCCCGTTGACAGTGAAGACGAAAAGATCATTGCCAACGGTACTGCAATTTCCTCTCTTGCTTCCCACATAATCCTAGGATATATCCCGTCAGGCCCGGGGGACTTGTCTATCCTCAAGTTGTTCAAAATGTCCAACACATCTTCCTTCCTAACAAGTATCTCAAGAGTTTCATGTGATCTCAGTTGTCTATACCTAATATATGATTCCTTCTTATTCTTGACCAGACCCTCATTATCTTTATTCATCCATTGTTCCCCACTCTTACCTGCCTTACCCTTCACTCTAACAGGAACATGCTGACCTTGAACTCTTGTTATCTCAGTTTTGAAAGCCTCTCACTTGTCAAGCTATTCCTTTACCTGCAAACAGTCTACTCCAATCAACTCTTGATAGTTGTAAAATTTTGTCATATTGTCAAAAGTTGCCTTACTCCAATTAAGAAATTTAACTTTATACAAGGCTTATCCTTTTGCATAATTATTTTAAAACCAATAGAATTATGTTCACTGGTCCCAAAATGCTCCCCCACTAACACTTCAGTCACCATTTATATAATGATTTGGATGTGAACATAGGAGGTATGGTTAGTAAATTAGCAGATGACACCAAAATTGGAGGTGTAGTGGACAGCAAAAAGGTTATCTCAGAGTACAATGGAACGTTGGTCAGATGGGCCAATAGGTCAAGGACTATCAGATGGAATTTAACTCAGATAAATGTAAGGTGCTGCAGTTGGAAAAGCAAATCAGAGCAGGTATTTGTCCAAGGTAGTGTTGCTGAACAAAGAGACATTGGAGTGCAGGTTCATTGTTCTATAAAAGCAGAGTACCAGATCAACAGAATAGTGAAGGAGGCATTCAGTATGCTTGCCTTTATTGGTCAGTGCATTGAGTATAGGAGGTAGGCGGTCATGTTGTGGCTGTACAGAACATTGGTTCAGCCACTTTTGGAATACTGTGTGCAGTTCTTTCCTTCCTGTTATAGGAAGGATGTTGTGAAACTTGAAAAGGTTCTGAAAAGATTTGCAGGGATGTTGCCAGAGTTGGCAGATTTGAGTTACAGAGAGAGGCTGAGTAGGCTGGAGCTATTTTCCCTGGAGCTTTGGAGACTGAGGGGTGATCTTATAGAGGTCTATAAATTTATGAGGGTCATGGATAGGGTGAATAGCCAAGGTATTTTCCCCAGACTGGGGAAGTTCAAAACTAGAGGATATAGGTGTAAGGTTAGAGGGGAAAGATTTAAAACAGACATAAGGGGTAACCTGTTCATGCAGAGGATGGTGTGTGTTTGGAACGAGCTGCCAGAAGAAGTGGCAGAAGCTGGTACAATTATAATATTTAAAAGGCATCTAAATGGGTATATGAATAGGAAGAGTTTTGACGGATATGGTTCAAATGTTGGCAAATGGGACTAGAGTAATTTAGGATATCTAGATGGCATGAAGTTGGACCAAAGGGTCTGTTTCCCCGACCCTTTGACCTCCCTGCCTTATTTCCCAAGATTACAGTTAACTGAGGTTGTCTAGACAACCTCAGTTAACTGTAATCCCTCATCCCTGAAACTGTTTGAATAATTCTTTATTCCTGATGAAGGTCTAATGCTCGAAATGTCGATTCTCCTGCTCCTCACATACTGCCTGACCTGCTGTGCTTTTCCAGCACCCCACTCGCGACTTTGCCTTTTTTTTACCATTTTATGAAAACCATTTTGCAAGTAATGATAAAATGAAAAATGTATGAATACAGCAGATCACTGAATACCAATGTCCCACTTATATCAACTCTCATTTAGGAAATCCTCATACCAGAAATCAATTTGATATACTTTGTAGCAATTTAATAAGATTTTGTGAAATCTATGATTGTGTAAAGCCATTCCAATTAGATTCTACCATCATTTCACAGAATCAAAACTCTTAGAACAGCACGGATCAGAAAAAGGCTATTCGTCTCATCAAATCTATACCAGCCCTTCCTTACAGCAATCTAGTAATTCTAATGCACTTTCCTCATGTTCTGACATGTGATTTTCTCCTTCAAGTACTATTGGAGACCACAATTGAAATTGTATCCATCAACTTATTAGTCAATGTGTTCCAAATCCTGAACACTAGAAGGAAATTTTCACTCATGCTGTCTCTGGTTCATTTCCTCATCATATTTACCTGTTGCTACAGGACTATCACTGCATAAAATAAGAAAAATAACTTAGATGCTTGGAGCAATATTGATGTATGAAGTATTTCTACCTCAATGAATGAATAACTTCACATAAATTCCTCATTCTTGTGACCTCTACTTTGTTGCATTTTTTAAAACTTTCATATCCTCTAGACTTCTAGTGATTTGTTTTGATCAGCCTTAAAAAAAAGGGAGTGAGGGAGATGGTCACCTGTCTTTCCTCATTTAATGACCTTTGGAATTTGTCTCTTCAGTTACTGGAATTAATTTATTTACTTTGTCTAAACAATTCTTGACTTGAAATCCCTCTACCAAATCTCCTACTAGACTTCTCCGGTCAAAGGAGAGCAAGCCACGTTTGTCTAGACAACCTCAGTTAACTGTAATCCCTCATCCCTGAAACCGTTTGAATACATTTCTTCTGTAAAAGCTTTTGAACTCATCATTTCCTTCTCCAGATATGAATTAGATTCTATTTACTCCAATTATGGGCTTACATATTTTTCATAACCTTTATTGTTATTTATTCTTTGATGGATGTCAGTGACAGAGGGCAAATCCAGTATTTGTTATCCATCTCTAATTGATGTTGAATTGAATGGTTTGCTGGAGTGTAGTCAAAACCCATTTTAGTGGGTCTGGAGTTACAGGAAAGGATGGTAGATTTTCCTCCCTGCAGGGCATTAGTGAACCACATATTTTTTGACAGTCAGTAATAGTTTCATCACTACCATTACTGAGGTTAGCTGTCTATTCCAGATAAATTCCATTGCCCATCAATGGTTGGGTGTGAACCCTTAACCTTAGAATATCGACTGGGCTTCAGGGGTTATTGGATGTCACAGGAACGCGGAGTGATCAAATCCATCATAACCTTATTGAACGATGGAACAGGCCCAACGGACTGTGTGGCCTACTTCTACTCTCAAGTTTTGTATTTGTTTACTTAAGGTATCTCTTAATTTGTCTGCATATCTGAAACTCAACTGCTTGCTATATTATTTTCTTGGTAATGATAAGGTTTCATCTGTTTCAAGCCAGGATTACAAAGTCTACCCCATGCTCAGGTATCTTAATTCACTCCAAAACCTGCAATACACCTGGCACAACCATTTTATAACAGGAAACTGAGCAGCCTGCCTCCAATTTAGCTGTTGCTACAAGGTTATCACTGCATAAAATAACAGAAAGAACTTAGATGCTTTGAGCAATGTTGACATAAGCTGAAGCATATCTACCTCAATGAATGCATAACTTGACATAAATTCCTCATCCTTGTGACCTCTACTTTGTTGCATTAAAAAAAATCATTTCCCCTGGACTTCCAGTGATTTGTTTTGAGCAGCCTTAAAAAAAAGGGAGTGAGGGAGATGGTCACCTGGTTTTCTATTTGAGTGAGGTGAGGCATGTTGTGGCAGGATGGATGAGCTCAGAAAGGTGTATGCACACATAATAAGTAAAGTGTCCATGAACAAGTCTTCTCTGGCAGTCCTGAGTCTTCTCCTCTGTTCCCTCCTTCTCCTCCACCTTCCATTTGATGTAGCTCCATTCCCCCCTGCAGTGCACATTGTGCAATGCACCCAGCAACTCACAACAATCCTAAAAATCTTGCTGCAGCATAGACATAGTAAGTTAAGTGGATGAAGATGTGGCAAATAGAGTGTAATGTGGGTTAATGTGAATTTGTTGAATTTGGAGGAAAAGTAAAAAAAAAAATTTTATCGAAGTGGTGAAAGATTAAAGAGCTCGGATATGCAAATAATTCTGGTCGCACTAGTGCATGAATCACAAAACGTTCATCTCCAGGCAGAGCAAGGACTCAAGAAAAGTCATAAAACATTTTTGTTTAGTACAAGGGGAATTGAATATAAGAGCAGAGATGTTATGTTTCAATTATACAGGGCAAATGTTGACTGTATCAAGAGTATTGTGCACAGCATTGCTCTCCTTATTTAAAGTTAAAAATCACATACAACACCAGGTTATAGTCCAACTGGTTTATTTGGAAGTGCTAGCTTTTGGAGCGCTGCTCCTTCATCTGTTAAGTAGTGGGGCAGGGTCATAAGACACAGAATATATAGCAAAAGATCATAGTGTCATGCAACTGATAGGATATATTAAACACACCGAGTTTGTTGTTAAGTCTTTCATCTTTTAGAATGGGTTGCAGGTATCAATTCATTAATATGTAAATCCCAGGACTTCTTTCAATTCACATTGTATATGTGTGTGTGTGCCTGAGAGACAGTGTGAGAGTGTGAGAATGAGAGTGAGAGTGTGCGCGTGTGAAAGAGTGAGTGTACAGTGTAGTGGGGTCACTTGTTGTGTGACATGGACCCAAGGTCCCATTAATGCCACCCTCATGGGTACTGAACTTGGCTATCAGCCTTGGAGGATGGTTGCTCGAAGATCTGAGGCTGAAGTTCTGAGGCAACCCATTCTAAAAGATGAAAGACTTAACAGCAAGCTAGGTATGTTCAAGATATCGCATCAGTTGCATGACCCTGTAATCTTTTCTAAAATTTCTGTGTCTTATGATCTTGCCCCAAATAGTTACCTGATGAAGGAGCAGAGCTCAGAAAGCTAGTACTTGCAGATAAACCTGTTGAACTACAACCTGGTGTTGTGTATTTTTGACTTTGTCCACCTCAGTGTAACACCAGCACCTCCACATCATGGCTCCTTATTTAAGGAAGGATATAAGTGTATTGGAAGCAGTTCTGTGAAGATTTATTCGAGTAATACCTTGGATAGGTAGGTAATTGTAGGGGGATTAATTGAAAACGTTAAGCAATGATCCTTTGGAAATTAGAAGTTTAAAAGTCACCTTGATTGAAATATAGAAAAGCCTGCAGGTCTTTAACAGAGTAGACGTGGAAAGGATGTTTCCAGTTGTGGTAGAATCTAGAAGCAATAGTTATTGTTTAAAAATAAGGGCTTGCCCTTTAAGACAGAAATAATGAATTTTTTTTTCACAGAGAAACATGAGTCTTTGGACCTCTTTACCAAAAGGCATTGGAGGCAGAACCTTTGAACATTTTTATGACAGAAGTAACTAGAATTCTTGATGACAAGCAGGGGTTATTGGGCTTTGCAGAATTGTGGAGTGACCAGATCCATCAAAACCTTATTGAATGACAACAGGCTCAATGGACTGTGTGGCCTACTCTACTCTTAAGTTTTGTATTTGTATCATTAAGGCACTTCTTAATCTGTCTGCACATCTGAAACTCACCTTGAGAAATTCAACTGCTGCTATATTATTTTCTTAGTAATGATAAGGTTTCACTGACATCTCTCCCCTTACTCAGTGATAGGATTCCTCACATGAGGCAGCAATTCTTCACGTGGTAGCACTTATTTACAACTGCTAGAGAGGAGACGCCTGTGGCAGATGCAATTGGCAAAGAATGAACTGACCGTACCTAATGGGATACCTAATGCAGATATGGATGATGGTGGTCACAATCTAATTCTTAGTTGGTGGAAGCCCTCTTGAATAATGGAGAGACCTGGATGATCTGACAGTGTTGTGATACTACTTACATCCAACCAATCACTTGCTTACCTGTGGAAATTCAGCTAATACTGTGAAGTTGTTAGTCCCCTGCAGCTGAGTGACCTCACCCATAGTGAAAGTGATATAACTGTCACACTTAGCAAACTTAGAGATATGCATCTGAGGACATCACCGAAAAGTAGTTCAGGAGTAACTGGAGGCAAAGAAATTCAGAGCTGCTGTGACCATAGTGACTTTGGCAATATGTGGTCATCTGGTTCTCTTGGTTGGAAATCCGCATGTCTAACATGACTTAGCACAAGAACATGTGCTTCTTGAGGCACTGATGACTGTCATCCTTTGTATATTCATACTATGTTCTGGGATTATCTTTCAGTTAAAGAACACTATTCAATATCTCTGCTGTGTTGCCGTGTTGGCTGAAAAGATGTAATTGTAGCTGGCAGTATTGAGAAATCACTTTAATGAGATTTGCAAATGACCAAAGAGCCAGCCTGTAAAGGAGCATGTGACCAGCACTCAACCAGCAGTGTGTGGAAGGGTGGTTGTAGCTGTTGCTAAGATTAATTTTGGTTGCTACGTCCATACAGTATGCAAAGCTATTCTGTAATGTGGATGCAAATCTTCATATAAATCAAATGCATTTATTGTTTACCAGCCCTTTGTGTGTGAATAGTGAGTTTGTATAAAGGAGACAAAAACACAACACTTCTCATGCAGCTGCTGCTTTAATGTATTGCTTATTACTACTATTACTTCAGTTCATTTCCGACTCTTACTGATATGCTGCTGCTGTCCTTACAGCATTGCTGCTGCCACTGCTTCTCACATGTCCAGGCTGTTGCAAAGATTATTCCCATACTGGACTGAAGACTAATGGGAAGAACATTGAAGGCTTATAGGTATGATCCACAACACCCAAAAAAAATCTCACAGAGATAGTCATTCACTGTGGCTGTTCACAAGGTTGTGTGTCAGTCTATAAAGCCTTTCCAGATCAATTTCAGGTGGCTATCAGTCGTCATTGTAGTGGTGCTACCTGCAGCCTTGCAAGAGGCAGAGAGGTTGGAGAACACATGCACTGGTTGGCCTTTGAAAATGTTAATTTATATACTTCCTGACAACTGGTTAGGAACTTCCTGCTGTTGTGAATTTATTTGGGATAAACCCAAAGCGGGTGTGATGATAGAGGAACCAGATACTACTTTCTGGAGGACTTAAAGTCATAGAGTTGTACAGCAAGGAAACAGATCATTCGGTCCAACTCGTCCATGCTGACCAGTTATCCCAACCCAATCTAGTCCCACCTGCTAGCCCAAGGCCTGTATTCCTCCAAACATTTCCTATTCATATGCCCATCCAAATGCCTTTTAAGTGTTGAATTGTACCAGCCTCCACCACTTCTTCTGGCAGCTCATTCCAAACACGTACCACCCGCTGCATGACAATGTTGCCCCTTAGGTCTCTTTCATGTCTTTCCCCTCTCAACCTAAACCTATGCCCTGTAGTTCTGGACTCCCCCACCCCAGGGAAAAGACTTTGTCTATTTACCCTATCCATGCTCCCCATGATTTTATGAACCTCTACAAGGTCACCCCTCAGCCTCCAACGCTCCAGGGAAAACAGCCCCAGCCTTTTCAGCCTCTCCCTCTAGCTCAGATCCTCCAACCCTGGCAACATCCTTGGAAATCTTTTCTGAAACCTTTCAAGTTTCACAACATCTTTCCAATAGGAAGGAGAACAGAATCGCATGCAATATTCCAACAGTGGCCTAACCAACGTCCTGTACAGGTGCAACTTGACCTCCCAACTCCTGTACTCAATACTCTGACTGATAAAGGAAAGCATACCAAGCACCTTCTTCACTATCCTATCTACCTGCGACTCTGCTTTCAAGGAGCTATGAACCTGCATTCCAAGGTCTCTTTTTTCAGCAACACTCCCTAGGACCTTACCATTAAGTGTACAAGTCTACTAAACTTTGCCCAGACTTGTACCCTTACCTGTTAAGATTCTCCCTAAAATTCAATTTTTATAGCTCAGGATCCAACACATTTTCTGAACTCTCCTTTTTTTTTGAAGCTTCAAGACTTGTGCACATCCTCACTTAAAGACAGAAGTCAATGTAGGCCACATAAAAGTCATGCAATTGTATAGCCAGATGTATTCCTCTCTGTTTCCAATAACTTTCAATTGTCATGAGGGGTGGTGGTGGGACCATAGACCCCTGAAATCCCTATATGCTCCAATCACCCTCTTGGGGTCATGTGGGCATCAGAGCAGATGGTAACGCAGTTTGAACTCCACATGTGTACCAGCAAAAATGCAGATAGAAATTAGTGTTACACCTTCTCCAATGAAAATTGTGCTGAAGGACGTCATGGTTCTATAGGCGGATGGCCACAGGTGTCTGTATACTCAGCTGTGCATGTTTACAGCCTCTCGCAGCTGTCTGCACACCAATGCATCACTTAGATGACAGAGGCCCTCCACTGAGACTGGAAATTCATGGAGGACTCTAGTTAGGTGACTGAGCTGGACAGGTGCCTCTCTGCAATACATTTAATCAATTTCTCAGTCATTGAGTGGGTCTGTTGTGCTTTTCAAGACTTGACCTTCCAGACAGGTGAGAACTGAAGGGCCTAAGAAGGGGATGGTTCACTGGGGGATCAGGAGGTCAAAGAGAAGGAAGAATTAGAGTCAGGGGAAGATATCCCTGCTGAATATTTAGGTGACCTCCTGCCATCCTCTGGGAAGGATCTCCATCCTCTCCCTTGTAGGTTGCCAGGCCATCATGGGTCTCTACGTTGCAGTGGTAGGCATTGGCATAAACCCCTTCCCTTGAGCAGTGACCTGATAGCTGTTTGGTTGCTGAAACTGGCCTCCATTCCTGACAACATTAGCTTTTATTGGACAAAAAACTGATCAATTAAAGGGATCAGCTCAGTCAAGGTCTAAAATGTGGGAAGTTTGTCATCAGCAGTGGGTTTCTGACAGAGAAACAGACCATGCTCCTGTTTCATACCTCCATAGTGAAAACCTCAACCCAATTATCTCTGTTCTTCCAGCTGTTCACCCAATCCCTTTATGAGAAGGAAGTGACATGGGGTGGCAATGTTGCCTCATTGCACCAGAGACCGGAGTTCAACTCCAGCCTCAAGTAGCTGTCTGTGTGGAGTTTGCACATTCTCCCTGTGTCTGCGTAGGTTTCTTCCAGGTGCTCCAGTTTCCTCCAACAATCCAAAGTTGTGAAGGTTAGGTAAATTGGTCATACTAAATTGCTCATAGTGTTCAGGGATGTGTGGGTTAGGTGCATTAGTTAGGGGTAAATGTAGAATAATAGAGTAGGGGAATGGGTCTGGATGGGATACTCTTCAGAGGGTCAGTGTTTTCACACTGTAGGGATTCTATGCTAAAAACTAACATCACTGGACTAGTAATCCTGAATACCAGGCAGGGTATATGGCTTCAAATCCTACCATGTCAGATGATTACGTTTTAATTTAATAAAAATCTGAAATTGAAATTTATCCTGAAGTGATTAATTGTGTGATCACTGATGATCATCTTAAAAGCTCATCTGGCTCTCTATTGACCTTTAAAAGAAGAAATCTGTCATTTGTACCTGGTCTGATCTACACAGGACTCTAGACCCACAACAACGTGGCTGACTTTTAGCTGCCTTCTAAAATGGCCTACCATGCTACTCAGTTTAATGGTAGTTAGGGATGGGCAATAAATACGGACACCTGTCTCCCATGAACAATTTTTTAAAAAATGTCATGGCAATATATAAAAAATCCCTGTCAAGCCCCAAATGGGACACTGGTAATGTTCCTGCCTCTAAGCCAGGAGGTCTGCATTCAAGTTCCATCTACTCTAGCTGTATATAAATAACATGCCTAAACAGGTTGATTTTAAAAACAATGATAACATTGAAAAGACATTGTCTGGACGTTGGGTCAAGAACCTGTTTCTGTGCTGTAAGATACCAAAAACCCCTTGGCTTTTAATGACTCTCCTCATTTTTCAAACTAAAAAGTATCACTTCACAGTTCTCTGTGTTTATCCTCCCATTAACTCACCCTACATTTCTTATATTCACTTATGAAATGCGTGCAACTAACAAAGCTCTGAAGTGCTGCAGTCTATGTGGTTTAGGTACATTCACAATGCTGTCAAGGAGAGTTCCAGGATTTTGTCCCCTTGACAGTAATGGAAGGATATATGGATCTAAATCTTTATGGCTTGGAGGGAAAGTTGCAGGTGGCGGTGTTCCCATGCACCTGCTGCTTTTGTTAGGTTTTCTTTTAATTCAAACATGGGGCATGGGAATGACTGGCCAGGCCATGATTTATTGCCCATACCTAATGGCCCAGAAGGCAGTGGAGACTCAACCACTTTGGTCTTGGGTATGGAACAAGATGTAATCCAAACCCCAAAAAATGGAAAATTTATTTTATGCTAAGACATTAGTGAACCAGAAGGAATTTTACGGCAATTGACCATAGGTCACCATTAGGATAGCTTTGTCACCCCCAGATTTTTGAGTTCAAATTCTAGCATCTGCTATGGTGAGATTCAAATTCATGTCCCAAGAACATTAGCCGAAGAACCTGAGGTTGATTCCACTGTCAGGCCACTATCTGTGTGGGGAGTTTGCACATTCTGCTCTTGTCTGCGTGGGTTTTCTCCAGTGCTCCGGTTTTCTTCCACAGTCCAAAGATATGCACTTTGCATGTATTAGAGACTAGGGATGTACAGGCAAGGTGGATTAGCCATGGAAAATACAGGGTTAGGGTGGGGTGAGTCTGAGAGGGATGATCTTCAGAGGGTCCGTGTGAACTTGGTGGCCAAATGGCCTGCTTTCACACAATAGGAATTCTATGATTTCCACATTAAACTAGAGAGAACATTCCAGGAAGCTGCTAGGGTTGGACCCATTGATGACCGATTGATTTTCAATAATTAGAAAGCCATTCCAAACTGGATGGAAACTGCAAGCATATATATGACTGAACAACTTTCATTCTTGTTCCTTTCGGTGTGAATCCACAATGTATTTTACCTTTTTTTGAACTCAAGTTAATGTACTGATTCTTTCATTAATTGCAGCAAACTTGAAACATGACTGTAAAATGAAGAAAAAAATTCTTGCAGTTCCCATTATAATAACTCAAATGTAAATAATTAAATGAGAAAGTCTCTCTTGTATTAATTTCTGTTCAATTTGAAGATCAGCTATCAGAGTATAACTAAACTCAATGTGAAAACTGGAGGAGTCCAATGGAGGAATCTGGCCTGGGATTGACAGGAGAGCTGAATGGTTGGTGCCAGGTTAAATGACATCATGTAGAAGGTATATAATATTCTGCAGCAGGAGGGGAATGGTCTTGAAATTATGGTGCATATCAAAACCAACACATACAGAGAGTGGAAACAGACACCATGGATCTCAGGTAAGATTTTCAAGAGCTAGAGAGAAAGTTAAAAAGTAGGACTTTGAAGGTAGCAATCTCTGGATTATTCCTTGTATTGCATGCTAGCCCCAACAGAATTAGGAAAACAGGTTTGAAGCATAGTGCACAAGGAAGGGCTCCATATTCTTGGGACACACTAACCAGTTTTGAGACAGGAGACATCTATTCAAAAGAGATAAACTGCACATATGCAGGATAGGCATCCATGCCCTCATCAAGAGCTTCACTAGTCTGCTTGTAGAGAGCAGAGGGGAAAATGAGGAGCATAAAAGTAAGGTTGTTGTATAGCTGTTAAAACTGAAGTGGTACCATATCAGAAAGTGGCATGGCACAATAGCTCTGTGGTTAGCACTGCTTCCTCATTGCTGGGACCCAGTTTCAATTTCACCCTCAGGTGAATGTGTGGAGTGTGGACATTCGTCCAGTGTCTATGTGGTTTTCCTCTGGGTAGTCTGGATTCCTCCCACAGTCACAAAGATGTGCACCGCCTTCCTAACCTGCAATCTTCTTCCTGACCTCTCCGTCCCCACCCCCACTCCGGCCTATCACCCTCACCTTGACCTCCTTCCACCTATCGCATTTCCAACACCCCTCCCCCAAGTCCCTCCTCCCTACCTTTTATCTTAGCCTGCTTGGCACACTCTCCTCATTCCTGAAGAAGGGCTCATGCCTGAAACGTCGATTCTCCTGCTCTTTGAATGCTGCCTGACCTGCTGTGCTTTTCCAGCAACACATTTTCAACAAGTTAAATGGATTGGCCATGCTAAATTGCCTACAGTGTCCATTGTTGTGCAGACCAGATGAATTAGCCACGCAAAATGCAGACTTGCGGAGGTTGGGTCAGGGTGGGTTCTCTTTGAAGGATTAGTGAAAGGCCTCCTTCCACACTGTAGGAATACTATGTAAAGGAAATGATCGAATACTTGTTTGTCCAATCCCGGAGCATGCAGATTGTGTTGAGGATCTTTTGTATGGCAAGAGAGATAAATGGAGATTGAAGCAATTCAAAGACATGCAACATAATTCTACATGAATCAGCATGGAAAATACACTATTGTCACATCCTAGATCAAAGATTTGGAATACGAATTACTACAGCAAAGCGGAGAAAAATTAACAAACCATCTTTGGGCAACTGTCTGAGTGGTGTTTACGTACTCTCCCCACGTCCACGTGGATGTCCTCGGGGTGTTCTGATCTCCTCCCACAGTCCAATGATATGCAGATTAGGTGAACTGGCCATAGAGTTCAGGGATGTGTAAGTAATATCCTCTATGTTAGTCAGAGGAAATGTAGAATAGTAGGGGAATGGGTCTGTGTGGGATACTCTTAGGAAGGTCAGTGTGGATTTGTTGGGCCAAATGGCCTGTTTCCACACTGTAGGGATTCTATGATCTCATATAAAATATGGAACAGAGGCTAGGAATTGACAGAACTGAGTATTTTGTGTCTCTAGCATTGAGAAAATTCAAAGTATCCATCCACACAAACTACAAAGACCATTCCTACACAGTGTATCACCCATCTTCTTTTCTAAGAACAACCCCACAGTAGAACAAGCTGCCAAAGGAAGTAATCACTTGAAATATTCATGATTCATCTTGAGATAATCTCCCTTTACCCTTTTCTATTTTCGCAATATAATACCAGCCTGCCTTGACTCGAGTTCAGTTTGTCCTAACCACATTCATAAATACTGGGGAATAAAGATGTTAATCTCTGATGCGGATACAATCAAAACAGAAGCAAAGTGGAAACAGAAGGAATATAAGGAAAACAAAAATTTGGGCTGTAATTCTTGTACAGGGGCAGCACAGTGGCTCAGTAGTCAGCACTGCTGCTTCAACCAGCAAGGACCTGAGTTTGATTCCAGCTTTGGGCTATGTCGGGTTTGCAGATTCTCCTGTGTCTGTGTGGGTTTCCTCCCAAAGTCCAAAGATGTGCAAGTTAGTAGATTGGCCATACTAAATTGTCTGTAGTGTCTAAGAATGTGCAGGCTAGGTGGGTTAGCCATGGGAAATACAAGGTTGCAGGGATAGAATAGGGGAGTGGGTCTGGGTGGGATGCTGTCTGGAAGATCAGTGTGGATTTGATGGGCTGAATGGCCTGCTTCGACACTGCAGGGATTCTATGATGCTATAATCACATGTAAACATGCAGAAATAACAGTGTGAGAATATTATGCAATGACAATTAGGGAAATGTGGCATTTTGTAGTTTACAAATTTTGGGAGAATTGTATCCGTGAGGACAATGTAGAAGTTTAAAAAGATGTTGACATATTAGTGGAGTGGGTGGGTAGGTGACAGATGAGGTTCAATGTAGAGAAGTGTGAGGTAATGTACTGTTATATAAGGAGCATGGAGACATTGTAAAATAAAGGATATTAGTTTAAAGGGTGCAGTAAAAGACATTTCTGTAAATTATTAAAGATGGCAGGGCAGGGAGAAATAGGTATTTTTAATAAGGCATATCATTTCTAGGCTTCATTAATATGGCACAGAATATAAGGGCAGGGTAGTTATAATGAACTTTTTTAGGGCACTGGTTAGACCTCTGCTAGAGTATTATGTGCAGTTCTGAGTTCCACACCGTAGGCAGGATATGAATACACTGGAGAGATTGCAGAAGAGATTTACAAGAATGATTCATTTCATTTATGAGGAATGACTGGAATAGATGTCATGTTGTATATCTCTATGACTCGATGGGACTGTTTTCCTTGAATTGGAGAAACCAAGGGGAGATTCAGTAGAAGTCTCAAATGAGGGGTCTGGACATCATAGATGTGGAGGAACCCCCACCCCACTCCCCACCCCTGGTAAATGGATCAAGAAACAGGGAAGACATTTTTAAAATATCTTTTTAAAAAAGCAATTGTAAGATAAGGAAAATATACTTCTTCACACAGTGAGTGGCTCAGATCTGGAATGCACTGCCTGGAAATGTGGTGGACGCAGCTCCAACTGAAATATTCAAGAAGACATTGGCTGCTTATTCAAATAGAAGAGAAAATATTAAATTTTTGTGAAAGGGCAAGAGATTGGTGCTAAATAAATGGCCTCCTTCTGCACTGTAAGATTTCTGTGATACTGTGAAAAATGGTGAGACTAGGCACTTTCTGTGCAAGGGCATACAATGTTCACAACAAGAGAGAAAAGGAAAGGATGGAAGATCTAGTTGCAATTAAGTAATGTTTGAGAAGACAAAACAATTGAAAAGAAAGAATTTCCTTGAGGCAAAAACAGAAACTATTTGCATAGAGTTGAGAAGCAAAAAATATCACACAACGTCGGGTATTCTATAGGTCTCCAAATAATGAGAGCGAGTTAGAGGAACATTTCTATAGACAAAATATAGAGATAGTAATGGAGTGGCAAAGTTAGGGGACTTTAATTATTCAAACATTGATTTAGTATTATCTTAGAACAAATAGTAAAGATGAATTTTGGAACGGTGTTGAGCAGAATGTCTTTAACCATTAGGTTCTCAGCCCACTCGATTGGATACTGGAAACGAGGTGGGCCAAGTGGATCAGGTGTGTCAGGGAGAATTTGGATAAGGGTTATCTTTGTATCATAAAGTTTACATTAATAATGAAGAAGAGCCAGAAATCATTGTAATACTGAACTTCTAATTTGGAAGAATTCTAATTATAATTATAATTGCTAAGGGACGAGAGGATAAAATGGAACCAGAAATGGACAGAGGAAAAATTGAAAAAGAAAGTGGAAGATCTTTAAGGAAGAGACAATTCAAGTACAAAATAGTCACATTTCAACAAATGCAGCATGAAAAGTAAACATTAACAAAGCTCCATGGATGATGAGGGAGGTAGGGCCTCTGATTAAACAAAAAGGGAGTGTTTTGTGTGAATTTTTCGATTGAAAACTAGGTCAGTGTGTTAAGTTGAATAGGAAAAGAAGACTGGCAGAGAGAGTATGAAAACAAAATGACAGTCATCCTAAGAGAAAACTCAGAAATCTTCCGTCAGTATGTATGTTGCACGGGGACAGTAAGAGATGATGTGGGACATGATAGTGACAAAGAGTATGCTTTGAATTACAGAGGAAGGAGAGTACAGTTAATTATTGAGGTGCATTAGTGTTTTAACAAGGAGGATCAATCTAATAAGGTATGTTAGAAGTAGACATAATAAATAATATGAAATTGAAAGTGTGGAAGTTCTGGAAAGGTTAGTAATGTTTTGGATGGATAAGTCATCTGTTCCACATGGATTAACTCCAGATTGTTCAAGTAATTGGGGTTGGAGGTAGTAAGGGCTTTCCTTCATTTTTCAAGCTTCTATTGATATGGGGAAGGTGCCAGAGGAATGGAGTGTGGCACATGTGACAGCATTCAAGAAAGAAAACAAGGTCAGCCTTAGTTAGTACAAGACAATTTAGTCTAACATCAATGTTAGGTAAGGTTTTTGAATCCTAAATCAGGGAAAGAAGTTAAGAAGTCCTTTGAGAGATTTAAGTTAATTTGAAAGGTCAGCATACATTTGTAAAAGGCAGCTTGTGCTTGATTAATTTCATGTTTTGGTGAAACAATTTAGATGGTTGAAGAAGGAAATATGGATGTTACTTCAATGAACTTTAAAGAAATAGTTGTCAAGGTTCCACACAAAAGACTGGTTAACAAGGTGAAGTCTTATGAAATGGGAGAATAGTAGAAGTATGCAATTGTAAAATGAAAGAAAAAGCATCATAGCAGAAAGCACCAAGTCAGGCTAGATGGTTATTTTTCAGACTGGAGGACTATAGGCAATGGGTATTCCCCAAAGTTCATCACTCGGATCACTGCGTTTATTGTTACATAAAAATAACTTGTGTCTTGGTGTAGGGAGTGGAATTTCATAATTTGCCAATGAATACAAACTGTGGAGAGTGGAAAACCATGTGGAACATTATGAATTGTCCACAATAGGACACAGATAGGCGAGTAGAATTAGCATCGATCTTTGAAGGCAGATGGATGTATTGCAAAAGAGGTTAACAAAATGTGTGGGATCCTGACATTCATAAATAGAAGCATTGAGTTCAAGATACTGTCTTATGAGTTTTAATGAAAAGCTTGTGAGCGACTGAAGACTTTATAACGGAAAAGTGATGCTTGAGATAAGCAAGTAACTGATGATGGAATCAGGTGAAGAATACTTCAGACGTCTGACTCAAGCATCTTTTGTAATCAAGTTCAGATCAGTGGAACCTGATACAAACCACCAATTTCCCCAGAGAGGCTGCGGGCAACTGCAAAAGTAATAAACAGCTGGTGCCACTTGTTTGCCACTCTGGTCCAATTCTGGTCCAATTACCTATGAGGACAAAAGCAGGAAAGTTATGCTGAAACTTTGGAAAGCTATGGTTAGGACATATTGAGGGTACAATATCTAGTTCTAATCACGGCCCTTCAGCAAAACTGTGAAGGTCCTCACAAGGATGCAGAGAGATTTACCAAAATGCTGTCAGGGGTGTGGGGGTTTCAGACATAATGTTGTTGCAAAAGCTAGGATTGTTCTTCTTGTGCCAAAGGAGAATGAGGGGAGATTTTGCACAGAAATTAAGATCCTGACAGATTTGGATAAGGTAGACACGGTAAAACTCTTCCCATCAACTGCATGAAGGACTAGCAACATAGATTTAAGCTAGTTTGTGATAGAGAAGAAATAGCAGGGAGAATATTTTCTTTACAGTGAGCAGTAATGAAATGGACCTTGTTGTCTACAAGAATAGTGGATGCCAAAACAATGTATATTTTCAAAGAAAATTGGATAGAGATTTGAAGAAATAAACTTACAAGAGATTGATCAGGTGAGTGGGACTGACCAGATTGTTTTGTTGCAGGTGGACGGTGGGGTGAGTGGGGATGGAGAAGGGTTGTAGAGTTGTTGGCATAGAATTAATGCAGCAAATGGTCTCCTTATGTGCCAGAAATGATTTCATGACAATGGAGTTTGGAGACAGCTATTAACTTTTAAAGTCTTGTCTGGACAATACATTCCTCCCACTGTCAGCAACACATTGCAGGACTTCCTCTGAACTGAAATATGTGCTAGTTTGCAGCAGCTTGCACTAGCACAATTTGGTTGACCCTGGGATGGAGAGACAAAGAAGCCATATCCTTCACTTGCACAAAGATACTGTAGGCTGCTCACAGCCCACAATTGCAGTCCTTGAATATCTGTTCTTCCCTCGTGTGAATTTTTTTTAATTGTAAGATTTACCAGATTGTCACTATTGATGTGGTAAATGGCAAAACTGCAAGCTGACCACAAGGGCATGCTAACTTCTGAGGCATGACATGTGCTGCCAGCTGTCCTCAATTATTACAATGAGGCCTGAGACTCTAAAGACCTTGCTTGAAAATGAGCCATAACAAATTTGTAGTCCCTTGTTCCCCTTGCCATTATACTACATTTAGCCACATTAAAATTCAGCTGTTGTTTTTTTTAGACAAATCCCATATTGATGTTGCTGCTCTATTACAAAACAAATTTAAGAGTCCTGAGTAAAGAAAATAACACAGGAGTAATGCAATTAGCATGCGGAATGTTGCAAATAAAACCTACATAACAAATTGTTAGCTGAATAATGTAGACCTGTTTATTGGTAATGTTATAAAAACAAAATAGAATTTTATTGATTTGAAAAATACTACATACAAGTATGAAAGTAATAGATTTTTGATTGATTTTGTCAACTTGAGTTGAAATTTGAACAACAAAATGTGAATTAATCAGCTAGTACTGATTAAAGAACATTTCACACTGTGTGAGGCCATTTTGAAGCGTTTTTCAACTATTGGGATGTGATTGACTATTTGGGAGGTTATGAATGATGGCAAAGGCATTGTACATTAATCTTCAAGATTACAACAAATACTTTACTTTCAGTCTATCTAAATTATGATGGCTTAGATTTTGCACATCATAGAGGGTTAGGGTTTTTGAGTCACCTTACAAAGGCATTGAGTCCGTCTCACTTAAGACAATGCAGGAAAATTTTATAAGGATGCAAATATAAGAAAGGCATTGTGACATATAATTAACCTATGGCCAGTTGGTTGCTACTAGCAGTACACAAACTTTGTACTACCTGCTCAACAATTTGATTCTATATACACAACAAAGATAAATACACTGATGACTGGTTGCATGCTCAGCATGGTGTGCAGGTACATGTGCAGCTAGCATGACCTGCAACGTGCAGACTCATTTTATATGCAATATCTTCCATTTAAAGGCTGCTTTAAAGACTAGAGCAGTTGTGGGAATAGTCACAGAAGGTCTAGCTTTGGAGCAACAAACTCGTTAGAAAGCTCTCGGTTTCTCTGGTGCACTGCTGGAGGCGTAGGCCAGGAGGGAGAATGAAGGGAAAGCATGTTTCTAAAGTGAGCTGGGATGCCTTTAAGGTTAGCCCTCTGAAGGGAATGGGAACATGTGGCTAGGAAGGTCAATTCCCTTTAGGTCAGGCTGCAGTGCTGAGAAAAGCTTAATATTCATATAATTACACAAAGTCAGTGAATACATCTGTAAATAATATTTCATTTCCAGCACAGCACCCACTTCTCATGCTGCATAGCACATCCACCACTCCCTCAAGCAGGACTCATTCATTGCAGTCAGAGGCTCCATTTTAAACTCTCAAACTTATCAAATTTGCCAGTCTTGTATCCATCTCTCACAACTTGCATATATTTTCAGCAAAATGACGAAAATACATTGTAACACACTCATCTATGTCTTCTCCATTTCTTGTAGGGTAATGTCATGCATTATCACTTCGAGCAGCAAAGTGATGCAGGATGGTAGTACTACATCTAGTAAGCGTTTTCAGTGTGCACTTCTCAGCATTATACAATGCCTGAGTCAATTCTATTGACAGTGGTAGAAATATTCATGATGGTGTTAAGTTCCTGATTTATGTGTCTTCTCACTTTTTCACCATTTCATTCCTACTAGTAGGATTTTTTTAAAAAAATCAGTCACAGGATGCGGGCATCGCTGACTGGCTAGCATTCATTGCTTGTCCTTGGTTGTCCTTGAAGGTGCCCTTGTTGAACTACTGCAGTCCATGTGCTGCAATTGCGAATTCAGGAGAGATGAAGTACCTGTTGCCCAATGTCTAAATTCCCACTGCTGCACATGCAGAAGCTAGCCAAAGTCTGTGTGCAGCAGAAATTCAGACCATGATCACAGGACTGATGCTTGGTCCCATACAGGCTCAGACTACAGTCATCAATGGCTCTATGGTTCACTCTCCTGTCTTACCCTTGTGCTCTCACCACTGCTATTCCATCAGTGCCCATATTGTTGTATTTCAGCCATGCTGCCCATGCCTAGAAGATACAATATTAAAGCTAGCATGGCTATCCTCAAGCTAAATGCAACTGTCAACTATCTTCAACTAGCCATTTTGCAACCACTGGGGTAGGGCTGTGTAGCAGCACTAGACAACAGCCACAAGACAGGTACTAAGAGATTACTTTATTTATTGTTTTCAAGGAATTTTTGTGTCACTGGCAAGGCCAGCATTTTTTGCACACCCTTTCTTGTCTTTGATTTGCTGCAGTCCATGCAGCATAAGAGAGAGGGAGCCTAGCACCTAAAGAAGCAAGAGAACCTGGAAACAATCATCAGCCCTTGAAAACATTAGAGAGAGCGCAAACACCAGACCAAATGGTGTGAAGAAAGGAGAGGAAAGCCTAAAGTGGGCAATACAGGAAGGTGAATTGATTGGTGTTTGAACAGTTTCAGTTAGGGACTGTGTTTCAAGCCTTATAATTTTGAAAAATATAAATTTCTAAACTGACACATGGAAAATAAATATTTACAGTCATGGGAATGAAAGTGATTTGTGAGTAAAGGTGAAGAATCTCTACTTTCTACATAGCCCCAGGTATTAGTTAACAGTCTGAGAGTAGGGTAAAAGTAAGTTAAAGAGACTGACATTACGGTAAGTAAAGTAACTTTAATGTATGGTAGAGCAGTATGGCCAGTAACATTCTTAAGTTGTGGCATATGTGGAGTTTGGGACACTTATGACCTGGATGACCTCATGTGTAGAAACTGTCATTAGCTGCATGAGCCTAAGTTGTGGACTTCAGAACTCAAACAGCAACATAGGATCACTGAAGAGCATCTGTTAGGCAGAAACCTATGAGGATAGTAGATTCATTGAGGTGGGCACAGTACAAGTTAATGGCAAGCATTCCAGGATTTTGACCCAGCGACGCTGAAGAAATCCAGGTCAGGATGATGACTGGCTTGGAGGGGGAACTTGCAAGTGGTGGTGTATCCATGCATCTGCTGCTCTTTTCCTTCTAGGTGGAAGTGATCACAGATTTGGAAGGTGCTAGCTGAGGAGCCTTGGTGAATTTCTATGAGACATCTTGTAGATAATACACACTGCTGCTACAAGTATTGGTGATGAAGGGAGTGAATGTTTATGGATGTGGTGGCATCAAACAGGCCACTTTGCCCTGGATGGTGCAAAGCTTCGTGAGTGTTGCTGGAGCTGCACTCTTTCAGGCAAATGGGGAGTATTTCATCACAGTCCTGGCTTGTGCCTTGTAAATAGTAGACAGGTTTTGTTTCTCTAGATAAAAACAATGACTGCAGATGCTGGAAACCAGATTCTGGATTAGTGGTGCTGGAAGAGCACAGCAGTTCAGGCAGCATCCGAGGAGCCGTAAAACCAACGTTTCGGGCTAAAGCCCTTCATCAGGAATAAAGTTTTGTTTCTTTGCTCATTGGTAGCTTAATACCATTGAATGCCAATAGTTCTCTCTTTTTGGAGATGGTTCTTGCCTGGCACTTGTGTCATGCAAATGTTACTTGCCACTTTTCAGCCGAAGCCTGGACATGCTACATTTGAACATGGACTGTTTCAACGTTTGAGGAGTTATGAATAACACTGATCATTGTGCAATCTTCAGCAAAGACTCTCACTTTTGATCTTGCACCACTCTTTGCTAATGCTGTTGAGGAGGCTTTAAATGAGCAGAATTATGGAAATCAGGAGAGAATATTAATAAAGTAATATCAGGTACACAGAGCCCTGGTAGAGACGAAATGCACTAGAGTAGAGAACAGTAAGTTAATAAGTAAATTTTGTGTGGGAATGATAAGAAAGCTTGCAGGTGACACAAAGATTGGCTGGGTAGTTGATAATGAAGAAGAAGGTCTTCGATCACAGGGGGATATAAATGGATTGGTCATTTGGGCAGATCACTGGCAGACGAAATATAGCCCTGATTAGCATGAGGTGATACAGATTGGAAGGAGTAACAAGACAAGTAAATATCCAAACGTGAGGAAGTTCAGATGACAGAGGGATTTAAGGGTGCTTGTCCACAGATCTAGTGGCAAGGATACAGAATACCTTTGTCCTTATCATTTCAGACTTTGATTATAAGAACAGGCAAGTGATTGTGCAGTTGTACAGGACCGCTTGGAGTACTGTGTACAGTTCTGCTCTCGCCGTGAAAGGAAGGGTGTGACTGGACTGGAGAGGTGCAAAGGAGATTCACCAGGATGTTTTCTGGGATAGAGCACTTTAGCTATGAAGAAAGTCTGTTCAGATCATTTTAGTTAGAACAGAGAAGGCTGAGAGGGGATCTGACTGAAGAGTATAAGGTTATGAGGATGATCAACAGTTTGGATAGAAGGCAGATTTTCCTCTAAGTTGCAGGGTTAATAACAAGGAAGCATAATTTTAAGGTGAAAGGCAGGATGTTTAGAGGGGATTTGAGGAAAAAACATTTTCACCCAAAGGTTAGTGGGGGTCAGGAATGCACTGTCTGGGAGGGTATTTGAGGCTGGTAACCTCACAACTTTAACAAAAGTACTTGGATGCGCATTTGAAATGTCATAATATTTGAGGTTAAGGGCCTTAAACTGGACGGTAGGATGAGCATAGATTTAGTGGAGTGGGGGCAGCACATGCAGTATAAAACAGTTCAGCTTGTTGATCCTTCTTTATGGTTGTGATCATAATTGATTTTTTTTATTTTTCTAATTTTTAGTTTGGAACTGTGAACAGACATTGAGAATTGAACTTTCGATTTTGTACAGCAGCTTGTTTTAATAAATAAATGATAAATAATAAATAAATAAATGAAAGAACAAACAAACATATATTCATTTATGGGAACTGATCTGGAAAATTAATTGTAGGTTGATTATTGTTCTAAGAATGCCACAGATATTTCAGCACCTCAGATGCCTTATGCTCAGATGTTAAATGTGTTAATCAAAGGAAGGCTGGTGATATTGAAAAGAAATGAAAAAGAAACAAAAGACTGAACTGATTTTGATTTTTTTTAAGCAGAAACAGTTTGTCTGTAAATGCTACTGGACAGAGTTTTGGTTGCTCTCTCCTTTATATTCAGTTGTCGAATTATTGGAAGGTTTGAGGAAAGAACCTCCATTTGTAAGACAGACAAAAAAAACATCCAGCAGTCTGTGGAAGCTGTTTGCATTGACTGGTGGCTAGTTCCAAGTGCCTGTGAACAACATATTGTCCAAGGTTTGCATGAAGGTTTGGCAACCATCATTTGAAATTACTGATGTTAACTGGCCAGTTAAAACTCTTATTCTTCTTTTACTACATCCCTTAAGTGTGTATGTCTGTGACAATGGGGACTATGAGCAAAAAAGATTGGGTTTAAATCACAGACATTAATTAGATATTTTGTTTAAAAATACATTATTAATTTCTGTTTTATAAACTTGGAGTCTGATATCTGTCATTCATTAAGTCTGATTAGAACCATTTGGTCTATTCTAAAGGTCGTTGAATATTTGAATTTCACTGTGTTGCGATACCCAGTGTTAACAAATCTGATTTGATCTGACTTGATCTTCTTGTGTTGTAAGACCACACTCTCTATGTAATTCTTTTCACAATTGCTAATCAAAGTTTTATCAACCTCTGCTTTAAACATACACAAAGGCTAAGTTTCTATTGCCTTCTTGGGTCAAGAATTCCAAAGATTCACCACACTCTGAGTAAAAGAAATTCTCCCCACCTTAATTCTAAATTGCATTTGTCTTGTTTTTAAAACATGTCCACAACAAGGAGAAACATCTTAACTGTCTCTACCATATTTATCCTTTTTTCAGTATTTTGCCAGTTTCAATAATTACGACATTATGATAATAATGGAGACCTGGCTTATGGAAGGGTAGATCTGAGTGTTAATACCTGGTTTCAAGATGTTCGGAAGGGATAGGAAAGGGAAAATTGGAGAAGGGGTTGCATTTATGATTGAGGCGTGCATTATAGTAGTGGTGAAGGAGATTATTTCAGAGAATTCAAGGACAGACTTGATTAAGATATATAAGAAAAATGCAATAACATTGCTCAATGTATTCTTCATAAGCTTCAATAGGGTAAGAACAGAACTGAGCTGGTCAGACTGTGGTTGATGTGGTACCAAACAAATGGATTGCTTTGATCTGAAGGATAATGAGCTTCTTGAGTCATCCAGGCAAGTGGTCAGTACCCCGTCAAACTCCTGACTTGTGCCTTGTAGTGCTACCGATTCAGTTACTAGTCAGTGGAAACCAAAGTGTATTGATGGTGGCAGATTCAGGGTTGCTAATGTCTTTGAATGTCAAGCAGTGATGGTTAGACTAACTCTCATTGTGGGGTGATTGTTAGCTGGCACTTGGTTGGTACAAATGTTATTTGTCACTAATTATTGCAAAGCGAAGATGTTAATCAGGTCTTTCTACAGTTGAAAATCAAATGACACCAGGTTATAGTCCAACAGGTTTATTTGAAATTGCAAGCATTCAGAGCTCTTCTCCTTCCTCAGGCGTGATATTATAGAACATAGAACATTACAGCACAGTTTAGGTCTTATGGCCCACGATGTTGCATTGACCTGTGAAACCAATCTGAAGCCCATCTAACCTACACAATTCCATTTATCATCCATATGTTTATCTAATGAGCATTTAAATGCCCCTGAAATTGGTGAGAGGTAGGGAGGTATAAGACACAACATTTATGAGCAAAAGGTTAACAATTTTACAACTAGTTGCCCTTGTTGAATCCTATAATCAGTTAGGAGGTGGACTGCTAATTTAAAATGCAAAATCCAGATTCTGTTCAGGCATTTGTCCCTAGATAATTAAAAATTTTATCAACATACAAGAGGTGATTTCTCAGGTTGGACAGTGCATTTTAGGTGTGAGGTCCTGCTTCAAATCTATGTTGTAAGCTGAGGTTTGGTTTCACTCTTTTGACAGGAAATGATCTTGAATGAAAGAATTTCTCTCCGCATGTGTGTCTGTGAGTGTCTGTCTGCTTTTTTTGACATAACTTCCTCCAGCGTGTGTGTGTGTGTGTCTGTGTGTGTGTTTGTATGAGAGACAGAGTGTGTGTATGCATGTGTGTACATGTATGTGCTGTGTGTGAGAGCGTGTGTGAGTGTCTGTGCATGAGAGAGAGAGAGTGTGTGTGTATCAATGCATAGTAAAAAGTGAGGTCTGCAGATGCTGGAGATCAGAGCTGAAAATGTGTTGCTGGTTAAAGCGCAGCAGGTCAGGCAGCATCCAAGGAACAGAAAATTTGATGTTTCGGGCAAAAGCCCTTCATCAGGAGGGCTTTTGCCCGAAACGTCGAATTTCCTGTTCCTTGGATGCTGCCTGACCTGCTGCGCTTTAACCAGCAACACATTTTCAGCTGTGTATCTATGCACGTATGTATATGTGAGTGTGCATGAATGAGCGTTTGTGTGTGGGAGAAGGTCTGTGTAAGTGTGCGAGTGTTGTGTGTGTGTGAGTCAGTGTACGGGAGTATATAGTGTGGTGGGTTTACCTGCCGTGTGACATGAACCCATTAGGATGGAACCTAGCTATCAGCCTCTGCTCAACGATTCTGTATTGTTGAATTTCCCAAAGTCCATCTTGGGAGACAATCAATCGAAGGCATTGTCTAACCTGAGAAATTATTTTTTGTACATTGATGAAACCTTTAATTATCTAAGGACAAAGACGTGAAAGGAATCTGAACTTTGCGTTTTAATCAGCAATCTACCTCCTAATTGATTGAAGGATTCAACAAGGGCAGCTAGTTTTAAAGTTATTAACTTGTTGCTTATAAATACCATGTCTTATATCTCCTTATCATACCATGCCTGAAGAACGAACAGAGCTTCAAAAAATTGCAATTTCAAATACCTGTTGGACTATAACTTGGTGTTGTTTGCTCTTTGACGTTGTCCACCCCAATCCAACTCCGGCATTTTCCCACAATTTCGAAAGTTGGACACAGACTACTTTAGTTTCTGAGAAATTGCAAATGATGCTGAACATTTGGTAATTATCAGTGAACATTACCACTTCTGATATTATGATGGAGTGAAGTTCACTGATGAATCAAATGAAAATGTGGAGTCGGGATACTACTCTCAGGAATTCCTAGAGATATGTCAGACACCATCCACAGAGACAGAGCAAACTAACATTTTAAGTCTAGGTGACTTTTCATCAGAGCTCTGATAAAGACTTTTCTAGACTCAAAACATTAGCTTGCTTTCTATGATGCTGTCTGTCCTGCTGCAATCTCCAGCATTTGTTGTTTTCAGTACAGATTCCAGCATCAGCAGTAATTTGTTCCTACAGATATGTCCTTGGACTGAGATAACAGAACTCCAAACACCATGACCGTCTTCCTTTTATAATCCCAATCAGCAGGAGAATTTTCTCTCGATCCCCATTGACTCAAATTTTTGCCAGGGCTCCTTGAAGTCTTCTCTGATCAAATACTTCCTTGATACCAAGGGCAATAATCTTTTTGAATGGGCATGTTAGTTTCAGTTCTTTTATATGTAAATCGCAAAAGTTTCTGAAAGTTACATTCTTAAGTTAACTTTAACAATAGGTGCCATGTTGGCCCAGATAATGCATTGAAAGTGTGAGGTGCCCTGTGTGAGGGTGTCTGTGCCCCAATGTTCAGATTGATTCCAATCTAAAGAAGGGTTTTACAGAATCGTCCATGGATTCATGCAGTTTTTCAGCAAAATAAAATGTAATTCTGCATGGTAGGAGGTGTCCCCACGTATAATGGTGGTATCTATGTCGACACACTGACATGTCTTGCAGCATCTACCGTGACAAAGTTGTAAGACGTTGCCCTGAAAGCCAGGCAGTTTGCTGAGAACAATGATCTATTTAAGGTTTGGTAGTTGTTTAAAGGTGAGAAGTGGAGGTGTGGGGAAGGTGAGGTGCTCATCCTCATTGATAATGGATTGCAGGCTGCGAAGAACATGGCGTAGCATTTCGGCTCCTGGGAAGTACTGGACAACGAAGGGTACCCTGTCAGTTGCAGCACGTGTCTGTCTCCTGAGGACGTCATTATGGTTTCTCACTGTGACACATTGGAACCAGCAGTAGATGAGTTGAGCATCATACCCTGTTCTTATGAGGGCATCCTTGAGTACTTTCAATTGCCCGTCATGTTCCTCCTCATCTGAACAGATCCTGTGCATGTGTAGGGCTTGTCCATAGGAAATGGCTGTTTTAATATGTTTCGGGTGGAAGCTGGAGAAGTGTAGCATCATGAGGTTATCCGTGGGTTTGCGATAGCGTGAGGTGCTGATGGAGATGCATGTGTCCAAGAATGAGACAGATACGAGAGAGTAGTCCATGGTGAGTTTGATGGTGGGTTGAAACTCATTATATCACTGTGTAGTTATTTCAGTGACTCCTCGCCATGGATCCAGAGGAAAAAAAAAGTTGTCAATATACCTTGTGTATAGTGTTGGTTGGAGGTCCTGCATAGGGAAGAAGTCTTGTTTGAACCTGTGCATGAAAATGTTGGCATATTGGGGTGCAAATTTGGGCCCCACAGCTATTCTGTGTGTCTGGATGTAGGACTGGTTGTAGAAAATGTTGTGGTTGAAGATAAAGTGGATGAGTTGTAGGATGGTGCTTGGAGATTGGCAGTTGTTGGTGTTGCGTACTGAGGCTATTGCCGCCATGCCACCATTGTGGACGATACTGGTGTAGAGTGCTGAAATGTCCATTGTGACGAGAAATGTTCCCGGTTCAACTGGTCTGTGGGGCTGAGTTTCTGTAAGAAATCTGTAGTGCTGTGACAGAAGTTGGGGGTCCCCTGTACAATGGGTTTCAAGATGCCTTTGACATTGCCAGAGAGGTTCTCATGCGGGGTCCCATTTCCTGATATGATGGGACATCCTGGTGCGTTGGCTTTGTATGTCTTTGGAAGGCAATAGAAGTCGCTTACGCGAGAAATATGTGGGATGAGGGTACGTAGGGATTTCTGAAGGGTTGGATCCAAAGTCCTGATCAATGTGTTTAGTTTAGTACTCTTTGGTCGGATCAGCCCATAGTTGCCTGTAGTGTTCCTGGTTGTTCAGTTGTCGGTACATTTCCTTGTAGCAATCTGTTCTATTCTAAATAATGCTGGCTTCTCCTTTATCTGCTGGTTTGATGACAATGTTGTCTCATATACACAAGCTCTCTCTCTTGCATGGTGTTTGGTTCTGTCCTTCTCTACCATGATCTCCAACTAACTATGACCAAGAAGTTGGTTTGAAAGACTTATTGAAAAGCTTGCAATCAGCCCAGTTGTTGTTATTAAAAGGTATAATGAATATTTTGAAACAGTCAAATGTAGCAATCAACCACTCAAGCATAAATATCACTTTGAACAGTCTGTCCTCTGAATAGTCAGAGCTCCAACAACAAAAACAAATAAGCAAATTAATCACATTTATTTCTTTGACTGTGTTGGGCATGCTCTGTCATTCAGGATGGGGATTTTTGTAGAACCCTCCTCCTCCTGCTTATTGTCAAATTGCTTGCCACCATTCAAAACTGCATGTGGAAGGATTGCAGAGTTTAAATCTGATCCACTTGTTGTGAGATCATTTAATTGAATCAATTACATGCTACATCTGTTATATGACATATAAATTATCCTGTGTGTAGCTTCATCACATTAGGACTTTTTTTTGGTATGTCTGGCACTGATCCTGGCATGTACTCCTGCACTCCTTAATGAACCAGAATCTGATGGCAAATATAAAGTGAGGAGATGCCAGGCCTCAAGCTTAAAGATTGTGGTTGAATAAAATATTTCTAATGGCTTACAGCACCACATAGTTAGTAAAAAGGGGATGGATACCTCTCCAGTGTCAATTCACCCTAAAATTTGCCTTTCCCTTCTCATCTAAGGAGGGAAAATTTACACCCAAATATATAAAACATATGGATAGTTCACATTTTGAAATCTTCATTTATTTGCATCTGCATAGAGGTATTTTTCATGTGGAAGACCTTTCATCAAAACTGATGAATGTGTGTGATGTAGTAGGTTTTAGGAAGTATAAAGGAAAGAGCAAAATGAAGAAATAACCAAAGGGTATCTGGTTATTGTGGGAGAGCAGAGTTTAAAACTACAAAGACATGATGACAGAGGGTAAAAGGTGGCTGTGGTTAGACAAGTTAAAAAAAAGGAATGTTCAGATGTGTTGTGAAAACAGCAGAATCTAAGTGAAAGGATGTCATGATCAAAGTGTTCAGCAGCATTGCCAGAGGGCACCTTGAATGCTGCAACCACTTTGTTTGCCAAGAAACAAGAGAGAAATTCGAAACTGCTGGGAAATGCAGAGAAGGGTTCAGGTTTAAATACTTAATATCAGGGCAATTAGGAAAGGTTGGGGAATGGGCTTTTCAATTTGTAAAGAAGGCAACCGAGAGGTGATCTCACAAAACAAGCATAATAGTATGGCATTAACAGAAATGTTAATTCTTATAAAAACAATCATTGTGTGCCAAGGATTCTGAAATAGACCAATAGTTACAAACACAACTTATTGATCATTAGAGGTTATAATTGGCAAATTTTAGGTATCCTCTGGATAAGAACACAGAATATAGGAGCAGAAATAGACCATGCAGCCCCTTATATCTGGTCCACAGTTGAATACAATCACCTCTGATCTGATTGCTGTATCATCTCCACATTGCTGCCAAACCCTGCTAACTATTGCCCCCCTTGTTAGTCACATGTGAATAAAAATGGGTCATTTAATGGAAAGCAAGAACAAAGAAAAGGGAACTAAAAACATCAGTGATACTATGAGAAAAGCAGAAGCAGAGTTTATTGATGGCCTATGTGTGAAGGAATTAACTTATTTTTAAGATTCATCCTTCTAGCTCTCCCAAACTTAGTGAACAGTATAAGGTATCAGTTTAATGGAGGAACATTTGGATCCATACTTTTAAGGATGCTTTACCATCCTCAGGTTTTGCATTCATGTATTTCCTTTGGCCGCAAACAAAAAGGCAACTAAGTTATGTTTATAAGCAAATTTTTTATATTCTAGAGTTTAAAGTGACTCTTTTCCATTAACAGCATTTGTAGTTGTATGAGTTTGGAATAATTTTAGTGCATTGTCTTGTCATTTTATGATAGGTCGGCTTACCTGATTGATGTGCTTCAGTTTATCGACAATCTGATTTATGACAGGGTTAGTTCCTTTCACTTTCACCTCTGGGTTGCTTGACTGAGCTTTGATGCCATTGCCAACAACTTGGTGTGTATAGCTGAAATCAATAAAAATACTTTTTTCAGTTTAAGTGCAATAGTTAGATAATTAAATTATTTTTCCCAGTTGTAGAATTGGAGTCATAGCAACACAGTCATTTCTATATTTCCATAAATCAAATTTTAATAATGTTTTTCTTGAACTCTTGAGTTAACAACTACTTTGAGCATGACATTGGGCATACAATTCAATTACTTTGAGCTATAAGAGAATAAGCAAAGGACTATACAATGTATCATAAAATGGTCACAGTACCGAAGGCAGCCATTTGGTTCCTCATATTTGTGCTGGCTCTCTGAAGGAGCAATGTACCTCAGGCTACTCCCTCTAGCTTCTCCCTGTGGCCCTGTTCATTCCTCCTTTTCAGTGATAATCCAATTCCCTTTTGAATGAGCCTGCCTTCTCCATACTCTCAGGAACTGCGCTCTATCCCTAACACTCACTGTGTAATCAGATTTTCCTTGTGCTATCATTGCTTCTTTTACCATCTTTTGTCAATTACCTTCAATCTGCACCCTCTGGTTATTCATCTCGAGATCTCTATTTGACTAGCAGCAGAAGCAGAGTGGACAGAAAAAGCAATAGAACATTCAATCAAAGCCTGCGGGGTGAGGCCCAGATTGAGTTTAGTGGAACAGCAACAAACCAGAGATAAGAACTTGCCAGAATTCAAAATGGCTGACAGAAGGGACATCAATGAGAAATTGATAAGTAGTAGTCACCTTCCTATTCTATTTTAAAGTCCTAACATAGTATACATATGTGTGATAAAGTTAACATAATATATAAAATGCAACATAAATAAGTGAATAACATAATTAAACAATTAATTTAAAAATTCATTAAGAATGGCAGTACATTGTTAAAGCTGCAGTATGGTGTAGCAATTTGTGATCAAGGACAAAATCATCATTGATAAGCATTTGACATTTAAGCAGCTTGGCAATAGAATTTATGATTTGGAGGCTGAACTACAGACACTGAGATGAATCAGGAAGGGTGAACGTTATCTGGATTCTTTCTAGCAGGAAGCAGTCTTGTCTCTTGGAAGAGGATGTTCTGATATGATCAGTGGTCAGGAACAGGAGGGTATGACAGTTAAGGGGATTCAAAGGATATGAGTACAGGAGAGTCAGCCTGTGCAATTATCCAACAAGTTTGCAGTTCCCTCAGTTCATTTTTATTTATTCATTGGATGTGGTCATCACTGGTTAGACTAGCATTTATTGCTCATCCTTAGTTGCCTAGAGGGCAGTTAAAAGTCAACTACATTGTTGTGAGTCTGGAATTGCATGTGGGCCAAATGAATTTAAAATGGTATTTTTCCTTGCCTAAAAGGCATTAATGAGTATGTTTTGTTTGAGGACATTCAACAGTAGTTACATTCAAGCTTCACCATTTATCATGGTGGGATTTGAACGCATATCCTCAGGATATTAGCCTGAGTTTCTGGATGGCTAGCCCAGAGACATTACCACTAAATTGTTATGTCCCTTTCACTATGGGGTAGAGGAGCAAAATGACAATGGTACCTTAGTACAGGAAGTCATTCTGGTGGGGAAAGGTGAAATGAATGTCATGGTAGGAGGGGGAAGCATAGTTGGAGAGATGGACTTTGCTCTCTGCAGCGAAGGATGTGCATCCAATGTCTGCTTTATGCCAGGATCCAGGATATCTGCTCTGAGCAGGAAAAAATTCTGCAGTGGAAGAAGGAGATACCATTGACAGAGGTAGAACTCAGAAAGAGGTACTTAATAGGCAGTATGAGGAGTTAAGCAGCAAAATAAGAAGTAGAACCTCAAGGTAGAACTTCTCCAGATTATGACCTGAGCAACATGCAAAGTGGCTGGAGACTTGGGAGAGTGGCTGAAAGACTATTGTTGGAGAAGTATGTCTGGGACCCTGACACCAATTCTAGGGAAAGTGGGATCCATACGGTATAGACTGTCTACACTTGAACCATAAGCGGGTTTGTGTTCTTACAAACTGTATAACCAGAGGAATAGAACTAGTTTAAAAGTAAATAGTGAGGGCAAGAGCCCAAATTTGGGATGTCGTGGTGAATCAAAGAGTATGGAAAAGGCAACAGAGGAAGGAATTAATGTAGGAAATGATAAATTGTCAATTAGAAGAAGAAATGGAAAGTACAGATCGAAGAGCAAATCAGCAAGTAGGACAAGAAATTATAAGAATACTAAAAGTATAACAATTGGGACATTATATTTGAAAGCATTCAAAATGAAACAGAAGAGCTGGTAACATAAATTGAGATAAATAAATATAGTGGCCATTTTTGGGACCTTGATGCAGAATAACCTAGATTTGGGCCTGAATATTGAAGTATATGTAACATTTAAGAAGGACAGGTGACTTGCAAAGTGTGGAGGAGTAACTCTGGTAATTATGGATGATAGTAGCAAAATAAAGAGGGATGATTTAAATTCAAGAAACCAGAATATGAAAGAAGTATGAGTAGAGATGAGGGAATAAATTACTGCAGATCCTGGAATCTGTACTGAAAACAACAAATGCTGGAGCTCACATCAGGTCAGACAGCATGCATGGAGAGACAACTGGCTAATGTTTCAAGACTAAATGACTCTTCATCAGAGGTGAAGTGAAGTGTGAAGGGGACACAATTTATATTTTGAGTACAGATGAGGAATGACCAAGGAAAGTATTACTTGTGGGAGGACCTGAGTTACAGGCCCCCTTAACAATAATGACATGGAAGGACAGGCTATGTAGGGACAGCAAGTATTCAGAAAAGCTAATAGAATGTTATGGGTTATTGGAAGAGGAATTGTATGAAAGAATAGGAATGTCTTGCTTCAGTTACACAGGATATTGGTGGGACCGCATCTGGAGTACTGTGTACAATATTAGTCAAGAATAAAGAGCAATACAGCACAGGAAGAGGCCTTTAGTTCTCCAAGCTCATGTCACCACATTTTGTCCTTCCATAATAAAACTGTCTTCACTTACAGGATCCAAATCCCTCTATTCCCTTCTTATTCATGTATTTGTCAAGGTATTTCTTGAATGCTGCTAATGTGTCTGATTCCACCACTCCTCTGGCAGCCTATTCCAGGCAGTCATCAACCTTGCCTCGCACATTTCTTTTAAACGTTCCCCCCTACACTTACACCTTGAACCTGTGTTCCTTAGAATGTAGAATTTCTACAGTGTGGACAAAGGTCCTTTGGCCCAACAAGTCTACATCCTTCAAAGAGTAACCCACCCAGACCCATTCCCTTCCCCCATTATCCTACATATACCCCTGACTAACGCACCTACCTACACATCACTGAACTCCAGGGACAATTTAGCTTGGCCAATTCACCTAACCTGCACATCTTTGGATTGTAGGAGGAAACCAGACCACCTGGAGGAAACCCACACAGACATGGGGAGAATGTTCAAACTCCACACTGACAGTTGCCCGAGGCTGGAATCGAACCCATGACCCTGGTGTTATGAGGCAGCAGTGCTTCCCTAGTAATTTAACCCTCTACTCTGGGAAAAAGCCTCATACTTTCCACTCTATCCATGTCATTATAAATTTATAAATTTCTATTAGGTCATCCCTCAACTTCCTGCGCTCTAATGAAAACAAACCCAATCTATCCAACCACTCTTCATAGCTAAAATCCCCCGTACCAGGCAATATCTTTTCTGTACTCTCGCCAAAGCATCCACAACCCTCTGGTAGTGTGGTGACCAGAACTGTACACAATATTCCAGGTGTGGCCTAAGTAAAATTCTATAAAGCTGCAGCATAACTTGTCAATCCTTATATTCAATGTTCCTTCCAATGAAGACAAGCATGCCATTGACCTTTTTTTACTACCTATCTATCTGTGCTTCCACTTTCTGTGATCTCTGGACCTGTACACCCAGATGCCTCTGCATGTCAATACTCAAAAAGTTCTGCCCCTCACCATATAATTTCCACCTGTACTTGACCTTACAAATGGATCACCTCACATTTGTTTGGATTAAACTCCAGCTGCCTTTTCCTGCCTATATCCCCAACTGATCTTTATCCTGCTATATCCTCTGATAATCCTCCTCACTATCCACAATCTTTATATCATCCACAAAACTACAAATTTGATTACATTTTCCTCCAAATCATTTATGTAGATCACGAACAGCAGAGGTCCCAGCACTGATTTCCGTGGAACACGACTAGTCACAGCCCTCCATTCCAAAATATATCCTTCCACGGCTACGCTCTGTCTCCGAATGCCTAAACCAGTTCTGTATTCATCTTGCCAGATTACCCTGATACCATGTGACTTCATCTTTTGTACCAGACTGCCATGAAGGACCTTGTCAAAGGCTTTACTTAAGTTCACATAGACAACATCACCCGCTTTTCCCTGATCAATCATCTTCATCAACTCCTCAAACAACTCGATTAAGTTAATGAGGCACGATATTCCCCACACAAAACCATGCTGTCTATTGCTGATATATCCATTTGCTTCTAAATGCATATAGATCTTGTCCCTGAGAACCTTTTCCAATAATTTCCCTACTAACGACATGAGGCTCACAGGCCTGTAATTTCCAGGATAATCCTTGCAACCCTTCTTAAAAAGTGGGACAACATTGGCTATTCTCCAATCCTCTAGTCAAAGAGGACATAAAGATGTCTGTCAATGCTGCAGCAATTTGTACTTTTACCTCCTTCAATATTCTGAGACTTAACTACCTTAATACTTTTTAAGACACACAACACCTCTTCCTTTTTAATAGCAACTTCACTTAGAAACTTGACATTCCCTTCCCTGCGATCATCCTCCACCAATGTCTGCTCTTTAGTGAATATCGACACAAAGTATTTGTTTAGGACTTCACCTACCTCTTCTAGCTCCACATATAGATTTCCTCCTTTGTCCTTGAGTGAGCCAACCCATTGCCTGGCTACCCTCTTGCTTTTTATATATGTATAAAAAGCTTTGGGATTCTCCTTAATCCTGTTTGCTAACTATTTTTATGTCCCCTTTTAGCCCTTCAAATTCCTTGCTGAAGTTCTTTCCTACTTTCCTTATATATTTCAAGGGCTTCATCAGCTCCCATCTTCCTGGACCTTAAGTATGCTTCCTTTTTCTTTTTGACGAAGGTCATAACATCCCTGGGCATCCATGTAACTTGCCATTCATATCCTTCATTCTCACAAGAACATGTTACTCCTGGTCTCTTATCAACTGTTGTTTGAAATACTCTCATATTTCCAGTGGAGACTTACCCTCAAGCAGCCATCTTCAATCAAATTTTTTCAGTTATTGCCTCATATTGTTGCAGTTCATCTTCCCCCAATTGAACACCTTCTCTCAAGGACTGCTGTTATCCCTATCCATGAGTGTCTTAAAACTCAGTATTATAGTCACTATACTTATGGAACAATGTTAATGTGTTGGAAGCAATTCAGAGAAGGTTTACTGGACCTAATGCCTGGAATGAAGGGATTGCTTTATGAGGGATGTTTAGATAGGTTAGACATGCACCATCTGGAGATTTGAAGAGTCAGAGGTGACTTAATTAAGACACAATTGTCTTAATCGGGACTTGACTGGGTGAATGTAGAAAAGATGTTTCCTCCAATGCAACCTGTAATTAAGCATCATAGTTTCAAAGTAATGGAATAAAGAAACAGTATCAGAGGGCCGAGAGTTATTAGAATTCCTTTCCTGAAAAGGTAGTGGATGCAGAATCGTTAAATATTTTTAAGGCAGACATAGATAGGTTCTTGATTAACAAGGGGCCAAAAGATTATTGGGGACATGCAAGAATATAGAACTGATGTCAAAATCAGATCAGCCACAATAGTTTTGAATGGCAGAGCAGGGTCAACTGGTCTGTCATGTTTATACATTTGTATGACTTTTCCAACAACATAAACAGTTTCTCCTTATAGCCAGACCCCTCAAGACTCTATCAAATATGTATGTTCATTCAAGATGGCAGTGGCTGAGTAGGCAGCATCTGGGCTCCTCAGCCTGAGGCTTGTCTGTTCTGTCTGTTTTTCCTTTATCTCTTATCTTGTTCTTCCTCTCTCTTTTATTTTAATTTATTTTTATTATTTTGAAAAACTTACCTTGGAGCAGCGATGCAAAGTGGGTTGGGAGCCTGAGTGGAATGAGGACAGCCAGTGGGCGGAGGCCTGACCAGACTCAGGGCAGCCAGTGGGCTGAAGGCTCAAGCAGAATGGGACGATTGTTAGGCTGGGACTGGGGCGAGTGGTCAGCGACTTGTGAGCCCAGACATATCACGTGTGGAAGCCCTCTGTGCTGATCTACTGCAGACCCTTTATAGAAAGACTGTAACAATTTTTTCTTATTTTTTTTCTTTAGTTCTCTATTTAGTATATAAGATTTCCACATGTGTACTTTGTACCTAAGATGGCGCCATGTGGGGTGACATTGTAAAACTTTACTTCAATAAACATGACAATAAAGGAAATTCTAAATTCTAAAATTTCCTGTCAGACTTCTCTTCTTCAGGGAGAACAGTCCCAATTTCTCCAATCAGTGTACATAACTGAAGGTCTGCTGTCCTGAAACAATTTTCATGAATCTTTTCTGCACTCTCTTTATAGTCTTGTAGTGCTCAGACTGGACACAGTACTCCAGTTGAGGCCAAGCCATTGTTTTATATAGGCTTAGAGTTGCACTGTAGTCTATGCCCCTATTTGTAAATCACAGGATGATGGATGCTTGAATATTGACCTCTCCAGCTACCTTCAATGGTCTATACATTCTCACATACACACATACATGCACGCGCATATATACACACACGCACACGCATGCATAAGGCCCACTGCTAAAGGTCACGTCAGAAGTGCGTTCTTTGGTTTATACTTTCTCTCCACATTATTCCTACCTAAATTAGCCACTTCATAATTCTCTGCATTAACCTGTCACTTCTCCACTGATTCAGCTAACCAATCAATGTTCTTTGAGTTTCTAAAATGACAATGATATAATCTGTTTTTGCCCTAAATAGGCTTTGCACATAAATTAATCAATTGTAAAACATGGGTGATTTACTGATGGTAGTTAATAGATGAAAAAAAATACCATGGGTGATTTGTTGATGAAAAATAAAAAAATGTTCAGTTCTGTGTAAGAGCATTTCTGGACATAAGAAAAATCTGTTTAGCTGATTCACATTATTTAAGAAGGAGATGCCTTGGTATTTTGGATGAAAAGATCAAAAAATCTAGCTTCTTCACCAAACTTGAATGAAGCTACACCAGGAGACTTGAAATTCCTTCTGAATCAGGAATTGTGTTGAGAATGGAAAGGAGCCACTGAATTTCATGAAAAGTGTTACATAAATCAAAGTAACTTGAAAACAGGACAGGGAATGAAGAAATAATCAACTGAAACAGACTTGTGGACTTCTGCCATGTTCAACTAAATGACATTGTAGAAAGATGGGAGTGATGAATTACTGGAACTATGTTGGTGGACAAAAATGAACTCCAGTGACACAAAGTACTTTGACTGGTCTTTTAAGTTGACATAGAAGAGCATGAATGAATGCTATTTTCTGGATGTGTTCTTTGTACCCTGCCAAAATATATGAAGGGTATTTCCAAACTACCCGAAGAGTTTTATTTGAATTCTTTGTTTAACAAAGTTGACAATCTGATCCAATACTGTTGCTTCTCAACGAACTGTATGTTAACTCAAACACACTGAGAAAATTGTATATTCATTTCACATTAAAAATAATGCTGGACAAAACAACAGTGTCATATTTCAGATTCCAAGTAATGTGCATTGAGTAAGAGTTTAAAACTTGCTGATAAAGTACTCCAAATCGTAATAATAACAAAAGAAAATTTGAAAATACAGCTTTGGAAGGAAGTATGAGTGTTGAATAATTTGTAAATGCCAATAAAGCCTATTTATTGTTAAATCATCAATTTTAAACAATTTTTTGATCAAGGGTGCGGTTAGTCTTATAAGATTACTTACAATGTGGAAACAGGCCCTTCAGCCCAACAAGTCCACACCGACCCTCCGAAGCGCAACCCACCCATACCCCTACATTTACCCCTTATCTAACACTACGGGCAATTTAGCATGGTCAATTCACCTGACCCTTTGGACTGTGGGAGGAAACCCATGCAGACACAGGGAGAACATGCAAACTCCCTGAGGCGGGAATTGAACCCGGGTCTCTGGCGCTGTGAGGCAGCAGTGCTAACCACTGTGTCACCGTGTCGCCCACAAATCTAGCTTGAGATCACTCTTCACAACAAACTATTTATCATTACAAAGTTCGAATTGTAAGACATGATTATTCAGCAACATTATAATCTATCTCCTTTTTAAAGTTGCATGGCTGCATGAGTGCTGTTTCCATGGACATCAATTGGCCTCCACTTGCATTTGTTGTTGTTGATGATGTTTTTCAGCCAGTGGGAGACCTTACAGTATATGATGGTGACATAATGGATATTGAGAAGGTGTTAGGCTATGCTGAGCAGTAGGAAAGGGTACTGCTCTCTTAGATGGATTCTAAGATGGGTGACACAAAGGACAGATAGTCTGTTGTAAAGATGGTATGATTCTATTTTTCTGTATTTTTGATCATGAAGTGAAATGGGATATAGGATGCTTTAAAAACTAAGGACTGTGGAAAGATTGCTGTATAATTTGAAAGCAAGTCGGCTAGCACCCATTGGATACGCAGTTTACACAGCTACTTGTGCACATATTGGTGGGCAGGTCTAGTTACAGACAAGCTGGAGCAAATGTGAGTGCACAAATGGATCTTAAGCATCAACAAGTTGATGATTGACCTTAGTAGAGTGACTAGCTTTTAATGGCAAACACCTCCTGCCTACCAAACATTATGTTCCAGGTAACTGAATATTTTGAGAGTATGAATGATTTGGCTGTAGCTATGTAGTCTTTAAAAAGGAAGTAGCTGGTCAAATTCAGCTCACAGTTTTAAGTAGCATGCATTAATGAAAATCTAACAAAACTGTATGGCTGTCTACATATCGCAGGAGTCTGTAGTTGGTGGCAATCATTGGGGTCATTGCTATTTGAAGGGGCTGGGGCAGCGCTGCCCCCACTCTAAACTGGCGGCCAATCATAGCAATGTCACCTTTCTGTGAGTGAGCCTATCAGCAGCAAACACAGGGCAGAACCAGTGTTAGACTAGAGATACAGCTGGGAAGGTTAGTGGCTACTGTGAGTGAACTGGTGTCAGTCAGGTCTCGTGCATGGGGATCCCTATGAGTTACATCACAGAGTCCAGGCCAGTAAGGCTTTGGTGGCTCCATTTGTGGGGGTGGTGGAAGAAAGAGGTTGTGGGTAGGGTGAAAGGAGGAGGCTGAAACTGGTAGAGAGGGGAAAGGGGATGAAGGAGGGCCACAATGTGGTGGAGGGTTAGCTAGAGACAGAGAGGCAGAGACTAGAATGGCATCTGGTGAAGGAGTTTTCATGAAAGAGACAACAGCTTTAAATTTAGCAATAGTAGAATTCTTAACCAACTGGGACCCATGAAAACTTGAAACCAATGAGCAGCATCAAACATAAAGCTGCAAAAGATCATAAACTACAACTTGTGGAAAATTGTAGTAGAAAATATTGTTACAAACATTGTCAATTGTTAAATTTAATCTGCAACCTGAGATGGCCTGATTAAAATGCCCCAGCTTTGTGTGTATGCGATGGAAATGCATTCACTTTGACATCTCTAGCCCGTGGAAGGTGTAGTTAAGGTGATGAATTTATTTTGCATCAAAGCTTCTATTAGTTATTTTGAAAAATAACATTTTTGCTAAATTGTGCACGTTGTCTTGTGTCAATTATGGTAAATACAGTTATGTCTAGCAAATGAATATTGCCCTTGTGCTTTGTGGTGTTTTGTTTAATGGAATAATATAATTGAAGATATTGATGAATCCTTCTAATTCTTCTTCAGACAAAACAAATGCTGGACCCTGTGTGTCAACTCAAAGGTATTGCTACTGCAGAACTGGATCAATTGATAAACAATTTTGAGATTGAAAGTGGAGTCCCTTAAAACCATTTAATAGCCCCTGAAAATTAAAAGTAGCACTGGGAATATTTCAAGAACAGCCTTTTAAAAAAAGTTATTTTGACATTGAGCCATGTTCAAAGGAACAGGGCTGTTTACAATAACATGGATGACTAAATAGTGTGTAATTATCTGACAAAGCTCTGGTTAAAGAGTATAACATACCAAAACCTGAACTTCAGGGGACTTTATAAATAGAGGTATCAAATGCAATAGTTGAGGTATATGGCTGAACCTATATAAAATGTTTCATGGTGCAACTATCTTTGCTCACTCACACTTTAATATTACATGCAGATTTTCAATATTCAAACAAATCCAGAGGACCCTCAATTATCCGGCATTTGATTCACCAAACTTCAGATCATCCAAACAAGATCACAAGGTCCCGATGCTTGGCTAAATATGTTATCCGGCATTCAATTAACTGAACAAAATACTCCCCGCCTGTGTCCTTTGGATAATCGAGGTTCGTCTGCATTTATTATTAAAATTACACTCTCAATCTATTGTAATTTCTAATAGTCCAGAGTCCAACTTTGGGCTCAATCCTGTCTTGTTTTCTTGAATTATATCTGTCCAACTATGGGTTCACTTCTTTTTAATGAATCTTTGCTGCATGTCAGAAGCTGTTAGTCCGATGTTGCTGTTGTGCGTTGTTCACATTTTCGAGTTACAAAGGGTTCTTGAGGATCATAAGAATTGCATTTTCACAGGTTTAATTTTAAAATAAATAAATTCACAGGTGACAGAAATTGCAGGAAGACCATTCTACCATCTCGTTCTGTTTAACACAGTTTCTCAAAAGTTACTCCCACGATAGTTTTAAATTCTCAAATGGCTTCTGTTTTAAATTTAACACCAGAGTTGTGGATAAACGTTATTACTTTCTTTATTAAACTGACCCCCCACTGTGACAATGGTTTCCAATTCTGTATGCCAGCAGAATGTGAAGGCTTTATGGGGATTCAGAGAGATTTATGAGGATAAGGGATTACACAGATGCTGTTGTTGCTCTCCCAAGAGGCAAGAAGCCTGAGTGGCTTTGATCAAAATGTATATTACATTTTATGAAGAATCTAGATAGAAATGCATCCCAATGGTTGAAGGATTGACAATCAGATGGCCTATATTTAATTCCATTAAAGTTGTTTGGCAACAGGTTCAGAAGCAATGTGAGGAAAATTCTTTGCACCAACAATGTTTAGAAATTGCATTCTCTCCCTGATATGTGATGGATATAGATTCAAATTAGTATTCAGATGGAAATTGGATAAAGAATACTTTGAAATAAAAGAGAAAGAAAGGGTGTGAGACTGGTAGGTGGGGCTGGCAAAACATTTCAGATTTTTCTTTGAAGAACAATTAGACATGATGGGCTAACTGACCACATTCTGTAAAGCACAAGATGTACTGTGAAGGTTCTCAAAAGAAGGTGTTGGGGCTGATGAGGACTGACGAGTCATGGGCCCCAGAAACAGCACAGCCCATGATTTCTCTTCTTGACCCTGCTTGATAATATTTACTGGAAGACATTAACTTAATGATAGGCCACTAATTAAAAGCTCCACTACTGTGACCTGTCAGTCAGATAATGTGTGTACTCTGGCAGAACAACTATTCTTAATTTGCTTTCAACCTGCCATCTGGCACATTGCTGCATAAGGTGAACATCCTTCCTAAAGGTCCTTTTTCAAATGCATAGGATGTTCAAAACAGTCTTTCAGCACTGTCATGAACTAGAATTTTATATTGATTTCAGAAAAGAGCATTGTTAATGTGTGCTATTCAAAAGTCATTAGTCACTCTTCTGCGTAATAATACAAAGGAGATTGAGCTAATATTTTACAGATTCTCATCAAAGCTGTTTGACACAAACACCAACAACTACAACAAAACAATGCAATCCCACCAACTGCAGAAATTAGTTTAATTTAAGAGGATAAATGTATTTTTTTTAAAGGAATAGTGGACTGGGCATCTGTCATTTTTCTTTATCCCTGTGCAAATACAATAAGGCATCACTACAGCTAAATATCGAAAAACTGAACTCATTTCCATCAAACTATATGTTAAAGGTTGAACCATTTTTCAGATTAAAGAAACAAAAGACAAGTAAATAGATTGCTCAAATAAAGCAGAGATGGTATTGACTTTTCAAAGGGAGCTAAGTATTTCTTCCTAGGTCCATCCTTTGATTCCTAGTGTTAGAAAAGTACATTGTTAATTGCATAGAATTAAGCTAAATTCACTTCTGCAAAAATGTAGATTGGGAAGTTTGTCATTCTGACTTGAGGCAATATATTTGGATTTCCTTTAAATTTGAAGTGAGAGGTAAAGATGCCACTTAAAGTAAACTCATGGATATAATATAATATTTGATTGAGACAGAAAGGACTGTTGTGCTTTTAGGTTTACTTAGGTAATTCTTTGGTGTTCAGTGCCAAATGTCATTATACTAATGTCCTCATTACATTCAAAAGCAGAGCACCATCATATGCTACGTAGAAATAAACTTTTGAGCCCCTGAATTCTATACAGGTGATTATGCTACTGTTTGAAATGCCATAGTCTTCAATTTTATTCAGTCTGGTATGTTGCTAGGGGGTGACTGAGGTGAATTTGAAATTCATCTACCTTCTGCAGTGTGGTTTTAGCTCAGCTGAGCCTCATCTGTACAAACGCTATTAATCTCCTCCTGGATTTGTTCGGAAGCAAGTCATTTAGTTAATTCTGTTCCTACTCCAGACTGCCTTAAATCATTCCTCTTTTGAAGCAAATGCAGATGCATTCCCCATTAACTTGTAGCATAAACTTTCCCATTCAAAGCACTGTGCATAACCATTCATAACCATTCTTCTTACCCTCTTATGAACATAAAAAGAAGGAGCAGAAATAGGCCACTTGGGAGGATCAAGGCCCCTCCGCCAATTAATAAGACCATGTCTGATCTGGTTAGAACCTCAAATCCATATTCCCAACTACCCATGATAACCTTACGCCCTCGTCCTACACCTTCTCCCTCCCCCCATTTGCTAAGAATCTATTCACTTCTGCCTTAGAGATATTCAAATACTCTCACTTCCACTGCATTTTAGGAAAAGAGAGAACAAAAACCATGAAAAATAAAAAAAACACTGTGAATGCTGTAAATCAGAAGCAAAAACAGAAATTGCTGGAAACGCTTAGTAGGTTTGGCAGCATGTATGGAGAGAAATCAGAGTTAATGTTTCGGGTTGAGTGACCTTTCCTCAGTTCTGTTCTCGTTTTTGAACAAAAGCCATGACCCTCTTTAAGAAAATATTTTTCTCCATCTCTGTTTTAATTAGATGATGCATTATTTTTGAACATTGAGCTTGAGTTCTTCCTTACTTCTAATTATTATCTTATATTTGTGTATAATCATCTCACTGTTTTAACTAAAACAAATCATGACCATAGCTCAGAACCTTGAATACTGTCAACTGCTACAGAGACATTAACTGCATATGTGAAGATTTCTGTGTGGGATAGATGGAATGTAGCATCTAATGATGTGAAAGGAACTTTAAATAGATTATGCTGTGAACTTGAGGGGCTGTCAACTCACTGCTCAACTTCCTTCAAATTATGTCCTAAACTGCAGACTCATTTTGTGTTGTTCCCTTTGAAGAATGCGCAAGGACAGGATTACAGGAATCTGGTCACAATACAATCCATTAGTACTTACGCATAATGATATGGAATGATCTTAGATCCCTCTATTAGGTCTCAATTGAACCTTCTCAATTCTAGTGAAATCTATATTCTCAAGCCTCTCCTTAACTGTAACCCAATAACATCTTGTAACCTATATAATATCTGGACCATATCTCTTCCATTGCTTTACACTATTCATCCAATGGAGTGCTAAAAATTTATACAAATCAGTTGAACAGTACCCTGAGTCACATAGATGTACACACGGAAAAACTGTGACCTTATAAATGCAAATTCAAAGAACCTATTGATCTTTTTTAATAGTCTGAAGATTTCTGACACTACCTTTCAAGACATCAGTAACATCAGATGCACAGTGTTTCCATGCATATTGAGGTGAATGGAAATTTGTTTGCCCTGCACCACATAAAGCTCAAGATCCTCCACTATCCCCCATGCCCAGTCAATTACTACCTCATCACACTATCCTTGATCATCAATAAAATGTTGGAAGATATCGTTAATAGTGCTATCAATCAGTGTCTGCTTAGCAATAACCTGCTTATTGGAGCTCAGTTTGAGTTCTGTCAGGGTTACTGTGTTCCTGATCTCATTATAACCTTGGATTAAATATGAATAAAAGGTTTGAATTCGAGAGTTGAGCTGAGAGTGGACCTCAAGGTAGTGTTTGACTGTGTTTGCCATCAGCAGGAAAAAGCTCTCCACTAGTTGAATTGAGGCTAGCAAAATGAAGAACATATGGTCGCTGGAGATGAATCATCTCAGCCACAGGCCATCACTGCATGAGTTCCTCAGGCAAGTGTTCTATATTCTCTCTATGATAAGGTTGGAAGTGGAAATATTCACTGATGATTGCATAATGTTAATTGCCAATCATTGTGCCTCAGATACTGAAGTAGTCTGTGTCCGTAATCATGGACAACATTGACTCTTTGCAGCTCTGGACCATCTGTGGACCTCACTCTGTACCTCCATTCCTCCACATGCTGCAACTGACAGGGTACCCTTCGTTGTTCAGTACTTTCCAGGGGCTAAAAAATTACGCCATGTTCTTTGTGACCTGCAACACATTATCAATGAGGATGAGCACCTCACCAAGACCTTCCCCACACCTCCTCTACTTGCCTTTAAACAACCGCCAAACCTCAAACAGATCATTGTTTGTCGCAAACTCTCAGGACAACTCCATACAACCCTGTCATGGTGGATGCTGCAAGACATGTCAGATTGTGGACATAGATACTACTATTATGCGTGGGAACACCTCCCACCTTGTACATGGCAGGTACTCATGTGACTCAGCCAACGTTGTTTATCTTATACGTTGCAGGCAAGACTGCCCGGAGGCATGGTACATTGGGGAAACCAAGCAAAGGTTATGACAACGGATGAATGGGCACCGCACAACAATAAATAGAAAGGAGGGTTCCCTCCCAGTTGGGGAACACTTCAGTGGTCCAGGACATTCAGCTTCAGACTGTGGGTGACCAAGGTGGACTTCGGGACAGGCAGCAGAGGAAAGTGGCTGAGCAGAGGCTGATAGCTAAGTTGGGCCTCAACCTTGGGTTCATGTCACATTACAGGTGATCACCATTGCACTACACACACACATAGATATTCCTACACACACACACACACTCACATATACACGGACATAGGTACACACAGACGTGCACACACACCCGTATAGACACACATACTCCCACACTCACATATGCACCCCCTTACAGACTTAAGACACTGTGCACTCACTACACACACACACACACACACACACACACACACACAAAGACCCACATGTACACATCACACATATATTTCGTGTGGTGAATCTGTACTTGCAGAGTTACATTGCACTTTGCTGAAAAACTGCATACATTCATGTAGAACTCTGAGCTCAAAAACTGCTTGAATTTTTCTAAAACTCTGTTATCTCACTTTTTAGATTAGAATCAATCTAAACATCAGGTCATAGACAGAGAACACAGGGGGCTAACACCTTCAACATATTGTCTAGCTATCACCATTGTTAACAGCTAACCCGAGAATGCAACTTTAAAAAAGGGGTTTTGTGATTTACACATGAAAGAAGTGAAACTATCACTGTATTCTAACAGATGAAAGGCTTAACAGACAATCAATTTTTCAATGTATAATTTCAGTTACATCACACTGCAAATTTTTGCAATAAATTCTGTGTTACGATCTAGCCCTCCACAATCACCTGATGAAGGAGCATCGCTCCGAAAGCTAGTGTGCTTCCAATTAAACCTGTTGGACTATAACCTGGTATTGTGTGATTTTTAACTTTGTACACCCCAGTCCAATACCGGCATCTCCAAATCATACTCAACATGTAATTCTCCTATGAGGACAATTTAGCCTCATGGGTTTGCCAATTTATAGGAATGTCACACACAAGATTGTGGACAAGTATTTCTACCACTTGACTCATGTGGAATCAACTTGTCACTCTATTGCACATATCTACATTATACTACTTCACACCACAGTACTACTGCTTGTCTCAAATCTGCCAGAGGTGACACTTAAACCTGGAAAGGAGCTACAACACTTAGTATCTCACATACCACCAGCGCATTGATCTTTTGTCACAATTAGGAGAATATAACAATCATATAGCATCTCATCAAAGGCATGCATTAGGCAAGGACAAGAACCACAAAATGTAGCTTAAGGGTCAATATCTCAATAATACAAAGCATATGCACCATGTAAAGTTATACTGATCCCAAACAACTTTAGCTCTGTGACCATACTAAGTTGCCTATCACTCAAAATCCTTTAACTTTTTCACTTCCCCAATATCACATTTATTTCAGAAGTCGCATGCACAAAAGAACTATAGGTCTGAGAATTCACATTTCTATCTGTTCTACTAATAGGCAAAGTGCACCTATGCTAATGTTTCTTAATGTTACTTTTCTTCTTCAGAAAAAGAACACACACAGCAGGCGCAGGGGCAGGTTAATGCATGAAATAAGACTTCTCATCCCCTTAACCTGGCAGTGAACAAGGGGTTCATGCATCTGCTGAAGTAGAGGTCAGATATATTCAGTTTTTACGTAAGAAAGACACCAAGTAGTTATTACACATCAAGTATCAATTTCTGAATGACACTTTTGAATATAAAAAGCACATTGTGACACTAACAAAGGTTGTTTTCCTCTGCAGCCTATGGATAACAGGTCCAAGCTAAACCATAATAGAAGAACCTCAGGCTCATCACCCATAGAGCACACCTCTGAGGAGGAAGAGCAGGGAGCCTATGAGGAGGCACAAATCAAGGCTTTGTTCCCACCCTCCACCAGTACAGAGACATTCAATTCAGTGAGTAGGCTGAAGCAGGCTCAGATTCATATTCTAGTGAGTACTGCATGGATCTAGATTCAAAGGAGGAAGAAACAGCCATACTCTTTAACAATGAGTGGACTGCAGATTAACAGGCAGAACCATCTGCTCAGTCTAGTCCAGATGATGCACCTCTGTACTTGGTCATTAATGAACTGATAGAGATGCAGAAGAAACAGGGGAACATCTGTCAAATATGTCAAAGATCATGTGGAAACTGGACCAAAGTTCTGTCCAAAACGATGGTTCCAGCATGTGAATGCATGGTTGCCTCCATTGACTACAGTAGGTCAAAGTATCAGCTCACCACCAGCTTTTCATGAGCAATAAATGCTGAACTAGCTAGTGATGCCCTACCCCAAGAAAGAATAAATAAAAGTGGAGGGGTGAAACCAGCTATGTTACTCTTAGAAAGAGTACTTGATGAAGGACTTAATGGCACTTGATGAAGAAAATGGTCTTCAACCCTGCTATACCATTCAAAATGATTCAGATGCGCATTTATGGCAATATAGCATTGTCTAAGAAATACCTTGTTGTTAGAATTTACACAAGCTTTTTACTTTCTTGTATCTTTGGATAGTAAAAGGATAATCACTCTATCGGGTGTCATTTAACCTAGTAACATGGATCAAATTTGTTAAGATTATGCAATAACATTAATTTGATTCAACAGAGTTGATTTGAATACACTGTTCATCTCAGCATCTAAAATAATTTGCAAAAAGTAGACAGTCTTGTTTAATTTGTTAATTAACAAGATGACAAGCATTCTCTTCTCCCCTGTTGTATATATTAATGGTTCTGAAGAGGGTTAATTTTCATATTGCCTTGGCTTTACTCATTGTACTGATGTCACTGTTAGTCTGTGAGTAGTGACAAGGATGTCCAGTTTCCAGAGGGAGCAGATAGAATTATACCAGCTTCTTAAGGTCAGAATAATTTAGGCTGACTTAATGCTATCATACAGTAAGCCTTCACGTTATCTCTCCTGTAGAAATATTATTGTAGTGTAACTTAATCACTGGGAAGGTCCAAGATAAAGAAGGATTGGTGGCAGCGTACTCCCTCAAACAATTCTCATCCAGTATCACACTCTGGTAAAGGTGGCTGAACCTTACCTTTCTTTTTGGCTAACTGCAATTTGTATCTGCTTCTTTGTAGGTACTCTAGCTCAGAGGCCCAGCAAGTTTTCTTGCAGTATTAGCAAACATGGCTCATGCACTACCTACCCCACCCTATGGCATCTCTCTCATAAAATTCCATCTCTTTCTTACCACTGTTCCCAGAACAACTCTCAACACACTAGATATCTGCCAAATGACCACATCCCTTGTTCTTGCACAATCTTTGAAAGGCCACTGTGTACCCAGACATGTATTGGCAATCTGGTACTGCCCTCAATAGCAATGTAATGATATGGCAACCCTGAAGCCATACTGACCATGGCATACAATTGGCAAGACAACTACTCTCTCACACATGAGCACCCATTCTCTCACCCTTGATATTGTTTAACCATAAAGTCAAACAGTTTACATGTCAATAGGTACATTCCACCACAACACTTTCTAAGGCAATGCTACTCTGTATTCAATGTCCAGTGGAGCCTGTCATTATCCAGTAGGAGTCCTTGCATACAAGCAAGCGATCAGATAATTCCAAACATGGACTTTTAATAACAGCCAGCAAAAAGGAACGCAAACAAAAACAATAAAACATTATATCTGCACTCTGCATCAGTCAAAGCGTCATGCATAATCCATGGTCAACTAAGAGCCTCAGTTGCATAGGTGTCCCTTAACCTAGGTAAACATCCTTGTGAGGCCCCAGACTCTTAAACGCACCAGATATGTGAGCATTCCCCAGGATGTGAGAAGCATGGCCTCACACCTCCTGGAAATAGCAACAGTGATCATCAGCGATCTGAATATACATAGAATGGAACACTGTCTTGTTGATGAATTTCACAGCAAGATGATATAGCCTTGTCAATGCCACCATGTGTGCATTCAATAGCACCTTGCACCTGGGAAATCCCAGATATGTTCCCGAATCTTACACCTGGGCCAATCTGGAATTGCCATCTGGAAGCAGAATGAACTGGTCTGGCCTTGCACAGTAAGGCGGCACGGTGGCACAATGGTTAGCACTGCTGTCTCACAGAGCCTGAGACCCGGGTTCAATTCCTGACTCAGGCGACTGACTGTGTGGAGTTTGCACGTACTTCCCGTGTCTGCGTGGGTTTCCTCCGGGTGCTCCGGTTTCCTCCCATAGTCCAAAGATGTGTGGGTCAGGTGAATTGGCCATGCTAAATTGCCCGTAGTGTTAGGTAAGGGGTAAATGTAAGGTATGGGTGGGTTGGGCTTCGGAGGGTCGGTGTGGACCTGTTGGGCCGAAGGGCCTGTTTCCACACTGTAAGTAATCTAATCTAAAAGTGTAAACTTTGTGGTGGATCAGTTACTTGAGACGATTCTAAGAGCTAAGATATACATGCATTTGGAAAGACAGAGTTTGATTGGGAGTAGTCAGCATGGCTTTGTGAGTGAGAAATCATGCTTCACATATTTGTCAGAGTTTTTTGATAAAGTGATCAGGAAGGTTGATGAGGACAGGGCAGTCAATGAATTTCAGTAAGGTTTTCGATAAAGTTCTACAAGGTAAGCTGCTCTGGAAAATTATGTCACCTGGAATCCAAGGTGAGCTGTGGCAACGTGGATAAAAAACTGGCTTGATGGGAGGGAGCAGAGGGTAATAGTGGAAGGATATTTGTCGGACTGGAAGCCTGTGACTCGTGGAGTGCCTTAGGGGTTGATGTTGGTCCCATTACTGTTTGTTACCTATACCATCATTTGGATGACAATGGACAAGACATGATTAATAAGTTTGCTGATGACACTAAAATAGGCAGCATTTTGGACAGTGAGGAAGGTTGTCAGAAATTGCAGCAGGACTCTGATCAGTTGGGAAAGTGGGCTGAGAAATGGGAAAAGGAATTTAATATAGATATGTGTGAGATCTTGCATTTTGGAAAGTCAAATCAGGGTAGCAGTTTCATGATGAATGGTAGGGCCTTAAGGAGTGTAGTGGAACAGAGAGACCTTGGAGTTCAGGTGCATGGTTCCCTAGACAGGGCAGTAAGGTAGTGAAGGCAGCCCTTGGCAAACTGGCCTTCATCAGTCAGGGCATTGAGTATAGAAGTTGGGTAGTTATTTTACAAGTACAGGATGTTGGTGAGGCAGCACTTGGAGTATTGTGTTCAGTTTTGGTCAACTTGTTATGCAAGGATGTTACTAAACTGGAAAGAATGCAGAAGAAATTTACAAGGATGTTGCCAGAACTCAAAGGTCTGAATTATAGGGAGAGGTTGGCCAAGCTAGGACTATTTTCTTTACAGCATAGCAGACTGACGGGGGTATCTTATAGGATTGTATAAGATCACGAGAGGCATGGAAAGGGTGAATGCGTTGAATCTTTTTCCCAGGGTTGGGGAATCGAGCACTAGAGGGCATCAATTTAAGGTTAGGGGGAAAAGAATAAAAGGGAACCTGAGGGGGAACTTTTTTACACAGAGGATGGTATGCATATGGAATGAGCTGCCAGTGGAAGTGGTTGAGGTGGGTACATTAACAACATTTAAAAGGCATTTAGACAAATACATCAATAGGAAAGAATTAGAAGGATATGGGCCAACTGCAGGGAAATGGGGTTAGCATGGATGGACATTTTGGTCAGCATGGACCAGTTTGGGTCAAGGAGCCTATGTCTATGCTGTAGGACGCCATGATTCTCTGAGATGGCATCAGTCCTGTTCTATTTGTTGTTGCATGTCCCAGACAAGTCACCCATCATTTCCTAGAAGGACGCAGTCACATAAACATTCATAGGGGCTGTCACCTTCACATCCACTAGGAGAAGATGGCCTCCCACTTTCCTATAAACTTTGAATCATGCTCTTGAATCTGAGCAATTCCTTCACAACATCCAGGGACACACAGAGTCTCTGGTGGGTGGCACAGTGGTTAGCACTGCTGCCTCACAGCGCCAGAGACCCGGGTTCAATTCCCGCCTCAGGCGACTGACTGTGTGGAGTTTGCACATTCTCCCCGTGTCTGCGTGGATTTCCTCCAGGTGCTCCGGTTTCCTCCCACAGTCCAAAAATGTGCGGGTTAAGTGAATTGGCCATGCTAAATTGCCCGGAATGTTAGGTGAAGGGGTAAGTGTTGGGGTCTGGGTGGGTTGCGCTTTGGCAGGTCGGTGTGGACTTGTTGGGCCGAAGGGCCTGTTTCCACACTGTAGGTAGTCTAATCTAATCTCCACTGACAATGTGTCTTGATCATTTCCAGGAATTATAGTTGAGGGCAAAAACCCACATATCCTGAGGGCCCTGGGTGGTTCCTTGAGCTGGGAGCTTCTTATCCTCTGGAAAGGGCTGTTGCTGCTCTGCCTTCAGTTTCTTAGTAAGGTAGACATAGCATCAATATGGTACCAGCAATGGCACCCATTACTCTCTTTGGAAATGACCTATGTTTGAAACACAAGGTACAAAACAGGTTCTTTGATCTCAGGACACTGAATGATGTCATACCCTGCAGATGAGAGATGCACATACACTTCTACACAGTGAGTCAGGCTGCACTCTAACAACAACGGTCATGTCTACTTCATTCATTCATTCAGCATAAGCCTTGCCATGGGTACCGACATGGTGAGCATGCCATCTAGCTGATTTACCAACATATTACAACAAAAAGGGAGTGCCTGATGCAGCTCCAACTCCCTTTCCAACACAGACTATCTCACTGCACTTTACTGTAGGTAAAGGTAAAGGAAGAAGCATGCCCTCAGTATCATTGTAAGCTTCAGAAGAAATGTGCCACCTTTGGCCTGCACTGGGCCTTTTTTTAAATCTTTGCTGTAAAGTCAGCATTGTTGAGATGCCAAAGTTCCATTTGAAAAGACCAATGACATGGTACAAATTGACTTTGATCAGCATTTTAATTTTAAGCATGCATGCCTTGCACATGGATGGTGTCATGAATAGAAATTAAATGTTTTACACCTCATTAATATAGCAGAGAGAAAATCAAGCCCTGCTATTTCCAAAGTCAACTGGAAAGTTAAGGATTTTATAAAAGTATGCAACATTCCTTAATTTACTTGTCGTTTAGACTCAGGTTGACAGAAAGCATGGACCAGGTTTCTTTTCCTAACAAGATTTATCATTTATTACAAATAAGTAGATTATAGCTACAGTAAACAGTAATGAATTGTCAACATACCAGCCTCCTTATAAACCTCCTTATAAACTTCAATCATTCATGTCCAGAGGTCTCATTGAAATGCTCCTTTTAGCTTCACTGAACATGCTATTCCTTGATCATCTTTCTCTGTCATCTAGGTAAAAACAATGACTGCAGATGCTGGAAACCAGATTCTGGATTAGTGGTGCTGGAAGAGCACAGCAGTTCAGGCAGCATCTGAGGAGCAGTAAAATCGACATTTCGGGCAAAAGCCCTTAATCAGGAAGGTACAGAGTGACTAGACCACAGTTTAAAAAGTCTTTGACTTGTTGTTAAAAGCCACAGCTTACAACAACTGATAAGGGGAAATAAATTGGCTTCATTCAGACTTGGGGTGATTTTCCGATGCAGTAAAGACAAATCTTTTTCTTTTCAATGGTCTGATGGCTTCTCCAAACAATTATACCCACAAGCTATAGAGCGACCTGGGAGCCAATCATATTGTTAAGATCTTTGATATTGCCAACATGCCAATTAGCCACTTCTTACCAACTGAATTTCCATTAGGACACAACCTCTGGCTCCAGTTTGTCTGCAGTATCTTCCCCAGTTGCTTGAACAAACAGCAGGGTAAACAGGTTATAAAATGTGTCAGGCACCTTTAAAAAGTGCAGTATTCTTTTTCACAATGTTTGGTTGTCAAAACCAGTCTTTCTCCTGTTTAAATCCAGAATCATAAATACAGAAAAATAAAAATGTGCAGTCCAAACAAATGTAGCTGGAGTTTGCAAACATCTACTTCAAGTATTTGTTCCTTCAGCAGTCATAAATCTCACGCTTTTGACTATCAAACCAAAAGTGACTCTGCACACCCTAGGCATTGTCCCATCAAGTTTCCTGTTGCATTTTGCATGTTGAGATTGGAAAATGATGGCAAGGAATATAGCTTGAAGTGGAAACCATCAGCACTGGGCTCCAGCTAATTCCATGATCAAAATAGCCTTTTACCTCACTTTACTCTGATCGATTTCCACCCATTTGCCCACATAGAGATCCATCAGATTGATCCTGTCCCTTGACATTAAATCTTAATCTTCCCCACTTTTATCCTCTAAGCCACAGCAGTGGTTACTGCCAATAATGTACCTTCTGTAGCCTACCATGCTCATTGATACATTTTGGTAATGATCAACCCACTGCCCTTGTAGTCCTTTGAATAATCATTGGCCTGACACCAGGACTGTATCTGGCACAGGCCTCTGACCAACTTTGATGAGCAGTCCTTGGACATGAATAACCAGACCTCTAACTATTCTGTTTTCAGCTCCCTGGTTGATGAAATGTGACTCCTCCAACTATTGGTGCTGGCCTCTACAGGACTAACAGCTGTCCACATCATGGACTGTAGTTGGACAGATCCCCTAACTGAGCAGATGACTGACCATGATCAAGCCCTGGAATGCGTGCAGACTGTGCCCATAACTGAAGGGACCAGGACTCCCCTCGACTGAATTGAGAATTAATGCACAGCTACTTTCCAACAAGGTCAGGTTGGTTGAATAAACAAGCAATATTTTTGTTGTCCAGGTAGCATACCATACAGCAAAATATTCCCCTCCCTGAACAGAATCTGACTGACAAGTAGCCGCTATGTATATCTATGCAAACAGCACATAATACAGCAATACTGATAGGCTTTGAAATTGGCTGAAGTACCAAACCATTGACTGGCATGACACAACATGGTATGGTGAAGTTAAAGCAAGGCATGGATATTTTGAGAATGCAAGTAGGCACTGAGTGAGCAAGTGTTAAGGGAGAAAGTGAGCAGCCCCTCAGTGCAGCCTGGTTCAGTCTGTGAGCTGAGTGCTAAAGTGTCCATGCTGCTGACTTTCAGTGTTAGTTAGTATTTTTTCCTGTAATGCAATGTTTCCTTCATGGCCTGCAAGTGGATCGGAGAGGTGTCATGAAGGCCATGAGGGGTAGGCAGATACCAATGTCTGTGGATAAAGAGTGAATGCGGCTGGTGCTCGAGCTTCATGCCCTGAGATATTTGCTGCTGAGTCACATGGGGGGTCTTACAGCCAGCAGTGAGATGTACTCACCAGCTCCCTGCTTTCACTTCTATTATGAGTATTCCCAATGTCAGGTTGCATATTAATGAGTCAAACTGTGCCGCTAATAAGACATCTAACAAGCATGAATAATGCTTAATTGGCAACTCAACACTACAAGTGAGAAACTCATCAAAAGGCTCAGTAAAAACATTAAAATATTAAAATGTTGTGTTAGGTCTTGTCGAACATCTTCCCAGATTCTCTTACAAATCCTGCCATAGCCCATTTCGCTCAGACCCCTACAGGATTCAGTCCCACAAAATGCTAGCAATGATCATCTGAAAAAATACCAAATTTCTCTACTCACCCTTTCAGATATTCTAGTTGAGATTCAGGAAGCCCCTTTAAACTGGCAAACAGAAAAACCTCACTGAATGTCTTGAAATGGTGACTAAAGAAGTGGATTGTGGAACCTTTAAATGTTTTAATTACATACACTTCCAGAATAAAGTCTCTCAGTAGAGGCACATGCTGATTAATATCTTACTTCAGGATTGACTTTCCCAATTTCACATGAATGGAATTTACAAATTATACTAAATTATCATGTCCTTTTGCACACTGGTCAAAATGAATATTGAAATAGTGGCACAGGTGAAGGAGTATCATATAACCAACAGTTTAAAAAAAAATCTGACAATTAATCATAAGAGTGACAGGAAGTAGTGCTTTGCTGTTGTGAGATGTAATTGCTCAATGTCTAAATAACTATTTTCAGTGATGGATTCAAACATGTGGCATGTTTCTGCCTTCATTCCATTCCGAGGAAGAATGTATCATTGAATTTAACAGATGAGATAGATGAGACACCAATATCGTTCACATCAGCAACTATTCATGAAAGGTCAATAGAAAGACAAATAAGAAAGAATAAGTACTTCCTCTAGTTCTGTTCTTTCAATCAATTTGACAACCTTCATGTATCATGCCACTAACCAGACTGAGCGTTTTCTGCTAGTCAGCAAGTCACAGCAAGCATCAGTCAGTAATTATTCATCGGCTTAAAGGAGGAAGGTGCAATTTAAATCATTGTACTGTCTCAGGTGTTAAGTTTGCAACATGAGTGCTGAAAACCCCTCCTACGTACAAAAAAGTGTATTTTGCTTCCACCTGGTTTATCTTCCAAATCCTACAAGCGTACATTCCACCTGGCTCCATGGCAAGACCACCAGAATTTACACCCCTGACTTAAAACATCAGGTTCCCTATCAACACTGACAAATTATAATTAAGTAGTTGTTTTTGACTGAATGGACACAACAGGCTGAAGGGCCTTTTAATGTGTAGATCTCTATGACTTTAAACTTATAAAGAGCCACAAGTCAAAATGTTGTGAGCTTTGCGATCAGAACCTGAGGAATGCAGTGTGAACACTCCTTGTACCACACACTGAAAATCTCCCCAAATTCAAATGCATAGAAAATGGGTCCTAGTACATGCAAGGTATTAGATGATTTCCTGAAGTGAAAACTTGAACAACCACAATGATTGATCACTGGCAGTGTAAGGAAAAGTCCTGAGGCATTGTGTTGGGAGACTTTGGTTCGAAATAGCTACTGGTGAGGTTCAGGTAAGGTTTTTTTTAAGAGTAGTGGGGATGGGTACTAGAGCAGTTGCATGCTCCTCTTGCAGGATGTGGGAGGTCAAGGTCACCAGATTGATACCGGAGATGAGGGGATTACACTGTCAGGAGAGGTTGAGCCGACTGGGACAGTACTTGCTAGAATGAGAGAGGATCTTATAGAAACATATACAATAACGAAAGGGATAGATAAGATAGAGTCAGGCAAGTTGTTTCCACTAGTGGATAAGACTAGAACTAGGGGACATGGCCTCAACATTAGGGGGAGTAGATTTAAGACAGAAATGAGGAGGAAATTCTTTTCCCAAGACAGTAGTGAATCTATGGAATTCTCTGCCCAAGAAAGCAGTACAGGCAGCTTCATTAAATATATTCAAGTTACAGTCGGATGGATTTTGCATGGCAGGGAAATTAAGAGTTATTATATAGATTGATAATTCAGGGAGGAGGAGCTGAGATGATGGATAGATCAGCCATGATCTTAATGAATGGTGGAACAGGCTTAATGGGCAAATTGGCCTACACATGCTTCTATAACGATAAAATATGTGGGGGCTGTTGCAGATTATCATCATGTTGCATTCTTAACTTTAACTTTATCATGTTGCAAAATGTGGGCTATAAAAGGCTTCACTATTATCAGTTGGCATATGTCTTCAAACACTGAGAAAGCTTGCACTTAGGTCTGGTGTTACTTCTATTATTCAACTATCCATGGGTCCATTAACAATGAAGTAACACAGAGTCTTTCCACATGTTATGAGAAGTCTGTTGTTTGTTTACAAAGATCTTAATTAGGTTTTCCAATCCTTGAAGTAAAGAGAAGTGGTTTATTAACTAAGTAAATTGAATAAATAAAAATAAGTACAATTGCCTAGCGACAGGGGTTCAGGAACATAGAACAATCCAGAGAGCATGTTTGCGCGCGTGCGTATGTGTGCATCAAAGAATGAAAGCAAGAATGTTCCGCTCTCTCTCAAGAAATCCAGAAAGGCTACTGAAAACTGTGTTACGGGAATTTGTGGCAAAATAACATCGAGTAGGGTTTTGGTCCAGGGATTCAGAGGTGTTTGTGACCTCAGTATCATCAGCAACCATATCACCCCCCACCCCCCCCAACCCCGCAACCCCCCACCCCCACCTCAACAGCCCCCAGAGATCTCATAAATATTACCTATTCCTGTGGATTTAGTCATTCTGAGCCTAGCTAACCTGCTTAGGACATTTTTCTGGTTCATAATAGGACAAAGATTTCATTCAATTTATCTGTCTGACTTGTCAGGTGAAGGCTTCTCCAGTTAAAATTTTGATCAAATAGTCATTCTGAATATTTACTATTTTATGCTCATCATCGGGGGTCAAGTCCATCTATCTCTATGATGATTTTCACTTTCTCCCCTTACCTTTTCTCTTCGTAATTTTCTTTTGATACTATTTATGCTTAACATCAGCTTTATGGATTATCCCCAATTCTCGAATGGCCCCTCTAATATTCCTTATTAATGGAAAGGTGCATTTGCTTTAATTTAAACAGGCTTGTCTTCCAGTTTAGTTCACTGATAATCTATTGTGCCTTTTAGAAGTGTTTGATTAGCCTGGACTTTCTAATTTTGGAATGCATTTATCCTCCAAAATCCACATGATCTCTAAAAAGATGCTCCACCTTGATACACATGAAAATGTTATTCATAAAATTCTTCCAAATAATTTACTTTAGCTGTTTTGTACTTTAATAATGTAGCTATTTGAAAGTTGTGTGTCCAATTTTAAATGTGAGACATTTCAAATACCCAGAACACATTAAATTACTTTATTTTTAAGGCTGACCCTCTACAAAGTAGTTGCAACTTGCATTTCGTGTATATGTTTTGTGTCATAACAATTTCTAGGTCAGGGCAAGCTTTGCCTTGTGCCGCTTCCTTGTTTTCTACAGGCATTTACCTCTCATAATCCAAACCTCACATAAAAATATTATTATTCCTGAATAGCCTCACTCTGTCTTTGAATAGAAAATCATACGCATCCCTGTGCTGACCTGGTGGTCTAGAGAGTGGAATTTTGGTGTTGGAGGCAGGAACAGGTACTAGGACTATTTCCAGGTTCCGAAACCATTCTTGGGTAAAAGCAATCATTCACTGGAATTTTGACCACTGTACCTCTTTAATTGGCTAGGAAACAGATTCCTGGCCAATTAACAGTAACAGGTCAGTTCTCAAATTTGGAGGGTTAATCAGAGCCCTTCCAGCTTGATTGCAGCATCAGGATAGGAGGTAAGGTCAAGTTGCAGTGAGGGAACTTCAATATGACACCAACATTTTTCAAAAATCAAGTTAGAACAAGTAGAAAAAAACAACCAGGCCACCACAGAGGAAGAGGTGAGGCTTGTGGATGGGTGTGAAGGTGGGGGTAAAAACCCTCTGTGGGACTTCCTTTGGCTGCACACATATGGGCAGGTGTGGCAGGCCTGTAGACCTGCTTGGAGCTCTCGTACCCCTGCTCTAGCTGCACTTCAGTGCCCATTTCCGGAGCTGCTCCTTGTAACATCGGGAAACTAAAAGCCAACTGCCCTTAATGAGGCTTTTAATGACTGTCCATTTCATGGTGGTAGGCAGTCCTGTATGCCTCAATCAGTCTCAGACAAATAGCCAGTGCTGAGTTCAGGATCAGGAAACTAGCACGCAAGTCAGCAAGTGTATTTTTGGCTCAATTTGCATCTAGTCCTAATCTCCAGGATTTAGAAGATCTGTGGTTAATGTAAACTTGGCTTTTGTTGAGCATTATAAAAATTTAGATAATTTTCCAGCATTCAACCTTCTATTGGGCTATTCCATTTCTTTTATATTTATTCTTGTTTGATTTAAACACTTTATATGCTTTATGAAATAATATATCTTGGATCAGGATTTCTGATGTTCCTGCTGCAGGTAGCTATTTACCACAGTACAAAAGTCTGGCATCATATGTTTAATGTATCCGGCATTCTTGTACTTAAATCTTATCATAGATTTGTTTTCTTTCCTGTGTCCTAGTAAATCTCAATTTTTCTAATTCTATGTGCAGATTATTTATAGTGTGGAAACAGGCCACGCTGACCCGCCACCCACCCAGGCCCATTCCACTACATTTACCCCCTGACTTAATACTAGGGCAATTTCGCATGGCCAATTCACCTGAGGACTGTGGGAGGAAACCGGAGCACCCGGAGGAAACCCACGCAGACATTCGCCTGAGGCAGGAATTGAACCCGAGTCTCTGGCACTGTGAGGCAGCAGTGCTAACCACTGTGCCACCGTGCCACCCACATCAGTATACTGATTGTAATGAGGTCAGCCAGCTGGACTTCACAGAATGAGTTCCCTGAATGGTATTGTTAATCTGGTCCAGTCAGGGAGACCTAGTTGACAGGTCTAAACATGAGTTCAGAAGATTTGTTCACTCTGAGATCTGGCTCTGAAGAAACAGGATCTGTATCAAGGACTTTCGACATGTAAATAAAGGGTGACATGGTGACAGAATATCAACCTCTACTAAAACGCCTACTAGCTGAAGGCCAAATGGACTTCAAACAAGCACTACAACTGGTCTTATCATAGGAAAATGCAGCCATTCGAGCTTTTGGTTAGTTGCAGGGTTTTCTGATGGAAGTGAATATCTTCGTCAGTCCGATTGAGCTTAGGGAACACCACTTGAGTGAAGGCAATTGGATAGCCTCACTCAGGATATATCCTGACCAGTGACACACTAAATGAGCCCACAGTAAAATTCCAAAGCAAAGCCAAACCTTGGCCAAACAGTTAAGATTTTGTTCAGGATTCGGGTCAGCAAGCTATTGTAGACTTGAGACAGCAACAGAATTCCATGAGACATAAATTGAACAAAATAATGAATAGGCCAGAAGAGTATTCACCATGGAAAGTCCACCAACATCTGGTTTTGAACAATTAAATTGCTTAGCAATATCCAATCAGCACCAATCAAAACAATCACCTGGTTAACTGGTCACCCTAATGGATGTTGATACCATTGCAGCCATTTCAATGATCACAGAACCAGTCTTTAACAAAATTTGCTATGGATTCCAAACCTTAAGTTTGCACAAGATCTTGGCCATATTGAGAATCTATACTGGAGAACCTCTCAAGTTGAGGATATGACTTTGATTCCAGTCTCTTATGGAAAGCAACTATTTCACTTAGAACTGATTGTAGTAAAAGGGATGGGCCAAGCTTGATGGGGTGAAATTGGTTGAAAAAGATTCACATAGATTGGCTCAACATCTTTCAATTAGAAAATGGTTGTCTGAGTGAAGTCCTAATTAAATATCCATAAGTTTTTCAGTTAGGTCTAAGGACTATCAAAGGAGCTAAAGCCCACCTTGCACGTTGACCAGGAAGCAATTCCACAAGGCTCACTAGTGCCATTTGTCTTGTGGACAAAGGTAGAGGCAGAAATCAGAAGGCTGGAAAGCAAAGGAATCATCAAACCAATCCAGTTTTTGGAATGTGAAGCCTGATGAGTCAGTTTCCCTGTGGGAATTTTAAACCAATGGCAAACTGCTGCTTGCAGCTGGATAAAAAGCGAACCCCTCACATAGAGGATTTATATGCAAAGTTGATTGGGGTGGGGGCTGGACATGAGCTATGTGAACTTGCAATAGTGATTGGATGATGATTTCCAGAAGTACGCCACAGTTACTACCCATGTGCATTTGTGCTGGTATACAAGACTGCCATTTGAGATATCATCAGCCTCTGCAATTTTTCAGCAGATGAAAGAGGGCATTTTACAATCTACCCCAGGTTGCAATTTTTCTAGATAATGTGCTAATAACAGGGAAGAGCAATAAGGAATACTTAGAGAAATTGGACATTAGTCTTTGGATATTTCTCCCAGACGGGTATATACCTGAGAAGGGGAAAATGTGTTCCAAATACCCCAAGTGACCTACTTCAGTTACGGAGTCAACAAAACTGGGTTACACTCGTTGGAAGATAAAGTGAGGGTGATCGAAGGAGTTCCAGCTCCCATGTCTGTACTGGAGCTCAGGTCTTTTGTTGGGCTGGTGAACTATTATAGAAAGTTCATACATAACCTGGCCTCCATCCTGGTATCTTTGCATTATCTGTTTTAAAAATGTCAGCCTTGGAAATAGTGGCATAGCCAAGACATAGCGTTCAGGGAAATGAGGAAACAGCTAACATCCTCAAAGGCATTGGCACACTGATCCCAAGCAAGATCTGGTATTGACATGCGATGCCTCCTCATGTAGCATTGGGTAATATTAGCTCAAAGGTGGCCCAGTGGAGAGGAACACCCAATAGTGCATGCTTTCCAGACTTTGGCTAATGCAGAGTGTAAATATGCTCAGATAGAGAAGGATGTTTGATTATATTTGGAGTCAGGAAGTTCCACCAATACCTTTACGATCATAAATTTGTAATAATAACAGACCACAAGCCCCTGCTAGGTCTACCTAAAGAGAACAAGGCAGCTCCACCCATACCTTCATGACATATTCAGTGTGGGCTTTAAACAAAGTGTGTATAATTGTAATCATCCAGGAGCCAAATAGCAACTTGGGATGCATTAAGTTCCATCCAAATAGCACAAACTGCCCTTGATACCACCACTGCAAGAGTCTGGAATGGGTTTAAATTTTCTGGACACACTTCTGGTCACAGCTGACAATATTAGAAGATCCAGTTAAGAAAAAACTGAAACAGCTAGTGGCAATGGGGAAAACCAAAGGGCCTTCACAACTAGAATTGAAACCCTTTTGGGCCTGGGGAATTAGATCGTGGTGGAGGACAGCATATTATTTTGGTGAGCAAGAGTTATTGTCTCAAGCAAAGGATGCTCTCCAATACTGGATGAACCGCACCAGGGTCATCCAGGTGTTTCCAAAATGAAGATGTAGGTGAGAAGTTAGCAAGGATTAGATGCAGACATAGCTGCATTGGCAAGGCAGTGTCCAGAGTGCCAAGGACAAAAACTACAGCCAGCATTTGTGGGAACGGTGATGCAAATCCAGGACTTGGCTACACTTCAACTATGCAGGTCCTTTAATGGGCTTAATATTGTTAGTCATTGAGGATGGTGACTCAAAATGGCTGTACAAGCATAGAGTTCATTCATCAAACATGGGAGCAACAATAGAAAAAATACTCATATCTTTTGCAATACACAAACTCCCAGAAGTGTTGGCTATCATTTACCAGCAGAGAATTTGAGTATTCCCAAAAGTTGATTGGTATTCCTTACATGAGGGCATCCCCATACCGTCTATCATCCAATGGTTTGGAAGAAAAAGCAGATCAAACTTTGAAGACAGACTTAAAGAAACAGCTGACAACTTCATGAGATACCAAACTGTCCTAGTTCCAATTTGATTATAGGACTACCCCTCATGCAACTATAGAGATTTCTCCAGCAAAATTGCTAATGGGGAGAAGACTCTGCACCAGGCTGAATCTGATCGTCCTGGACCTGGGTTGGGGATGGGGTAGGGTGGTGGTGGTATTGGTTGGGAAGCGGCATCAGGAATGCCATTGCCAGACACAAGAATCAGCTGAGCAACAGACACAGTTTGCTTCAAGGGAAGAAGTTTGGTGCAGGAACCACAGGAATGGCCCTGCATGGGTAGGAGGTATGGTCAACATGAGGTCAGGTCCAGTAACTTGTAAAGCTCAGGTAGGCACAATTGTCTTGAACAAGCATGTGGACTATGTGAAGGCTTCGAATTTGCAAATACTGTAGGGCCAAAATATGCCTGGCTCCTCAACTGCCTTTCCAAGTGTTCCTGACTCCATGGGTTATCCCTCTCCATGAAGCATTGAAATTACTTCAGAATCTGAGACTGACACAGTGGATGTCATCATCTTGATGCCTGTGCCATCTGAAGAGGAAATTAATTTCTTCCAAGATGTTCCAGGCACAAGAGGCGAGCTGCCTGTATTAAAGACAGACTTGGGGGAACCTGACTTGGTGCTAAAACACCCCAGGATGAGCTACAAAAATAAAAGACCCATGTCCTTTAACTCAGAGCAGGAGGGATGTAATGATTGTAATAAGGTCAGCCAGTTGGATCTTGTAGAATGTGGGTTCCCTGTTTGGGGCTATTAATCTGGATTAATTAGACAGTCCTGGCTGACAGATCTAAACAGGCATGTCAGAGGTTCTGTTCACTCTGAGAGCTGGTTCTGAGGTAGCTGGATCAGAGTTAAGGACATTCCATGTACAATTAAAGGGCAAGCTGGTGACTGGATACTGGCCTCAGTGGAGTTATATCAGTCAGCTTACTTTCTAGCTTACATTTCACAGTGCAATCTGTGTTGTGGATATCTCTGATATCTTTCCTCTTCCCTTTCATATCTCCTTAGTTTAAGTGATTACGTGACATGAAATCCCTTGCAAGCTTATTAGTCCTCATTTGATTTCAGATAAACTTGTCCCTTCTCTACTATTTGTAGCTATTCCTGCCAGGAGATCTGTTGCCATAATATCCCACATGCACCTACCTTGTGCAATCTTCACTGTCACTCTGCGCAATCATTTATGGCACTCGTCATCTGACTATACCCAGGTTGACTCCTCTTTCTGCTGCATCAATATTGCCCACTAGAGATCTCTGTAATGTTTAACTCTCGTCAAATGGCTCAAATGCTGACATTTTCTTTTCAATACGTCATTTTTTCGAGTTCTTTGTGCTCATGAAAATTCAAACACACTTCACTGTCTTATAGTCCATGAATGGAATTTTTAAACAGATAAATCAGCACCTAAATATCAAAGAATATTTTTTCCTTTGGATCTTTACTAATTGTCCAGGTTTCTGAGGCTCACAGGAAAATCTCTTTTCTACTTGCGTTTTTTGACTCTGGCAGCATTCCCAGTTTTTATGAAAAGCCAACAGTTACTCATTTATCACCTCAGTTTCTAGTTAAATTTATGCACTAAACAAAATGCTGGCAATGTTGAGAACATTAGTCCAAATGCTCCACTAGTGCATCTGCAGCCAATTGTCTTTTGTCTACTTTTAATAATTTCTGTATTCCTTCGATCTAGGCTTAAACACCTAACTTAGCTTAAATTACTGAGTTTCACTCTGCAGACAGTTTGTGTGGATATCAATGCCTGAGTTCTGAGCTTAATGAGGAGGCAGGGCTGATGATGAGGTTGGATGGTGCAAATTTATGAATGAAACAAATCAGTGCTCAGAAAAGATCAAGAACAAACAGAATTTTCATAGTTTCCAAAATTCCCATGCAATTTAGTTAATGGCTTTTAGTATCACATGCCGTTTTAGTCAGTGTATTTTTCTCAGTTAAATAATCTATAATCTTAATGAATCATACTTTGGATCCCCAAGCTTTGAGTTCTGACTGACTAGTACTTCCACAATTCAGAAAATTAAATTTAGTGAACCTACACAGAGCAGAGATGAACTTTATATGATCTTATACAATGAAATTCAGCAGATTATGGAAAGTGCAAACTAAACTAATCTTGTGAATTATTATCAATATCATAGTGTGCAATTTGTTATATTTTCCATGACTATTCTTGTGCTTTTTTATAATAACGTTTCTGAAATCTGATATGTTTTAACATGATAAATATTACAGATGTTCATTACCTAGACCCCTTTCAATACAAACCTTTAGCATATTGTGAAATTCATGTCTCTGGCAACTAAACAACAGGTAGAATTGAAACTAAACTCATCATCAATTTAGGTTCAAGTTATAAAATGAAATATAACAAATTGAATCATTTGTGAGATGGCATCCTAAAAGTTATCAGTCATAAAATGTTATCCATTTTATAAATGCATTTTGACAAAGTACTGACACTCGTACTTCATCTGGCACACAGGTGGCTACAGTATAACTCTATCCGCCAGATTCTTTCCACGATAGAAAATTAAACAATTAAACAACTACTTTTAGCAGTGGTGGGACCAGGGGAGGGCTGTGCTTCACAAGTGTACATTGTATTGATGCAGTTGGTTGTTTAACTCATCAGATGCCTCCACTGAAGTCTTGGTGGAGTCTGAAGCCTCGGGTGTAAAGCACCTCTTTGGATTTGCTTTTAGATCAGCTAAGTTTGAAGTAAGGTGCCCTTTAGGAGATATAGGGCGCTCTTTGGAACTGCTAGGAATAGGCATAAATGTACGCAAGACATCATGAACTCATTATACTCAATGTCATACTTACTGAAACTGTCAGATCAAGCAAAAATCAACTGTCAGATCACCTTGGCTAATGAACTTGTCAGAAGTGACAAGAGAACCCGTGAAAAGCCTATATCAAAGGTTGTCATGCTGTTAAAAAATTTATAGTTTATTCCTTTTAAATCTATAAAAGAATATCTGGAATGTTAAAAGAAATGATTGCTTGCCTTGCAATGTCTGTTGACATACATCCGAGGGCTTCCATTACTGGACTAGAGTCATAGAGTCATAACGTTGTACAGCAAAGAAACAGACCCTTCGGTTCAACTCCTCCATGCCGACTAGACATCTCAACCCAATCTAGTCCCACCTGCCAGGACGTGGCTCATATCCCTCCAAACCCTTCCTATTCATATACCCATCCAGATATATTTAAAATGTTGTAATTGTACTGGCCTCCACCGCTTCCGCTGGCAGCCCATTCCACACACGCATCACCCGCTACGTGAAACAGTTGCCCCTTTGGTCTCTTTTATATCTTTCCCCTCTCACCCTAACCTACACCCTCTAGTTCTGGACTCCCCCACCCCAGGGAAAAGACCTTGTTTATTTACCCTATCCTTGGCCCTCATGATTTTATAAACTTCAATAAGGTCACTCCTCAGCTCCGACACTACATGCTACGTGATTGATAATAAATCATCAATTGTCACATTATGTGCTTGCAATTTTTCAGTTCGATTGACAGTTGCAAGTGGTTACAGCTTCTTTAATGTAGGGCTACAAATTATAATGCTTGATGTCAGAAGGGATTGTGAATTTCAATGAAAATTTCACTGTTGTAAGCTTTTATTTAGTTGAAGGAATTAAAATAAAGTAATTTTAACATGAACACCAAGTTAGAAGTAAATCATTTGGCCCTTCAAGCTTGCTCCTTTATTCAATAAGATCCTGGCTGATCTCTTTGAATTCCAAGTTCTCATCTACCCCAATAATCTTTGATCCCCCGACCTAACAATACTCTGTTCACTTCTGTCTTATAAATACTCAGTGAACATCTTCACCACCTTCTCAGGCAAAGTCCTCAAAGGCAATCACTAACTTTAAAATAGTGCCCTCTAATTCTGGATTCACCCACAAAAGAAACATCCTTTCCATGTCCGTCTTATCAACACCATTTTCCCACCTTGTTCACCCTATCGCCATAAGGTACACCCTATCCTCATTTCAGATATCAATTTGGTAAACATCCTTTGAACTGCCTCCAAAGCTTTCACATCCTCCCGAAATAAACTGACCAAAACTGTACGTGATATTTGAGATGTGATTTCACCAATGCCCTTTATAACTGAAGCACAACTGCCTGACTTTTTGTTCAATTCTTCTAATAATAAAGGAAAGTATCCCATTAAGTTTCTTGATTATAACTGAAACAGCATAACAACATTTGCGACTCATGCTCTCAATCATTTGAAAACCTTTGCATTCAGAATCCTACAGACATTCTCCAAGTATATAATACTCTGTTTTTCCATTCTTCTAACCAAAATGAACAACTTCTTCAACATTATCGTTTACTGCCAGATTTTTGCCCGTTCTCTGTGCATCTTCTTCACAACATGCTATCTTCATGCCATCTGCAAATTTAGCTTCTGTGTTTTTCTCCCATTATCAAAGTCCTTATTGTAAATTGCAAAGATTTGAGACCTCAACCCTGCCAATCAAAAAGATACATATTTATGACACAGCCTGTTTTCTGCCAACCAGGAATTCTCCATGAATACTAACATGCTACCGCCATACCATGAGTTTTAATTTTCAAAAACACATTTAATGTTGCACCTCTTCAAATACATTTTAGAAATTCAATGGCAGTACTTCTACCCTTTACCCACAACATTTACTATTCTTCCAAATAACTCCAATAAACTAATTAAGTATAACTTTCCTTTGATAAAATCCTGCTGACTGGTCCTGATTATTTCCTGGTTTTCCAAGCATGCAGCTATAATCTCCTCAATGATCAATTCAAACGCTTTGTTCATGACAAAACCCAAGTTAACTGGCACAAATTTTAATGTTTGCTACCTCTCTTGAATAGAAGTTATAAATGGTGCTTTCCAGAATCCAGTGAATTTGTGAAAATTAATACCTAAGCATCTGTTACCTCTTTTAAGACCTTAGGGCAAGTTAATGACCTATCTACAAATGTTTGTGCCTAGGCAAAAAGTTGGGCAGGAAATCATTTCTTTGAGGACCGCAGTTGGCCAGTATATGAAGAAACAATTGAAAGAGACTTTCTGCTAATGGCTGGAGAGTTTATGCCAAATTAGGACTATCCAATTAAGCTAGACAGCAGAAAATGATTTTGAGAGAAGATTATACGTTTGATCATGACAAAGGTTGCAAGACAAAGATGGAAAGAAAGTGCGCGATAGTCACAGTTACAGAGATTGTCATTTGTCACACAGGTTATGATAATTACACTGCTTTGTCAGTGATGTAAACCCGATTGGAGATGATCAGACAAGGTTTTGCCAGGAGGTTGGGCATGGATGTAGGAGGTGACAACATATTGAAGGTCTGTGAAAAGGTTGGGGTATTGGTGGTAATTAGTAGAGCCAAAAGTGTCAGGGTGTTATCCAAAAGGACAAGCTACATTAATTTGGAAGAGTGACATCAGTTAACACATAACCTTATTTTAAGAACTCACTGCCCTGGGATATCATGAATATATGAAGGATAATGAAGGAAGGCAATTATTTTCTGTTTGTATAACTTGAATTGGGATTTTTAAGTCCAATGCCCAAAGTGTACTGAAACAACAAATGCTGGAGATCACAACGGGTCAGACAGCATCTATAGAGAGACAGCAAGTTAACATTTTGAGTCTAGATGACTCTTCATCAGAGCATCTCTTCATCTGTGAGCTTCATTTTTTGTTTTCAGCACAGATTGCAGTATCTGCAATAATTTGTTCAAACAGATACACTGGACCTATGTTTAGTCATCCATCCCAAAAACAGTAGCTTCAATAGTGTAACGTTGCCTCAGTATTGCACTGAAATGTTAACCAGGATTATATATAATTTTATATGTAAATTGACTAAGTTTATTGAGATTGTTTGTTTGGAAAGGCTGAAGACTTCAGATTGTTGATCAGCAGATGGATTTTGGGAATCCTCTGTCATGAATTGCAAAAATATCTAGCATCCAAGTGGGTAGTAAGGAAGGTAAATGGAATGCTGACCTTTATTTTGAAGGGAATGGAGTTTAAAAGGGGTAAGTTTTACTCAACTATACAAGGAATTAGTCCAACCTCAGATGGTACAATGTGTACAGTTTTGAGACCCATACCTAAGGAAAGATGGACGGGAGCTCAGAGAAGGTTCACTTGGCTGATACCAGATATGGAGGGACTGTTTTATGAAGGGAGATTGAGTAGATGGGGCCAGTGCTGAAAATGTGTTGCTGGAAAAGCGCAGCAGGTCAGGCAACATCCAAGGAGCAGGAGAATCGATGTTTCGGGCATGAGCCCTTCTTCAGGAATGAAGAAGGGCTCATGCCCGAAACGTCGATTCTCCTGCTTCTTGGATGCTGCCTGACCTGCTGCGCCTTTCCTGCAACACATTTTCAGCTCTGATCTCCAGCACTTTCTCCTAGATGGAGCCAGTACTGAGAAACATAGAGTCATAGAGTCCTGCAATAGACAAGCCCTTTGGTCTAAACTGTTCTATGACGACCAAAATGTCCATTCATGCTAACCCCATTTTTCTGCAGTTGACCCATATCCTTCTAATCATTTCCTAGCTATGTATTTGTCCAAATACTTTTTAAATGTTGTTAATGCACCCACCTCAACCATTTCAGCTGGCAGCTCAATCCATAGGCACACCACCCTCTGTGTAAAAAAGTAGCCCCTTAGGTTCCCTTTTATTCTTTCCACTCTAACATTAAAATGATGCCCTCTAGTCCTCGATTCCCCAACCCTGAGAAAAAGACTGAGTGCATTCACCCTTTCCATGCATCTCATGATTGTGTACATGCCCGTAAAAGCCCCCCTCAGTTTCCTATACTCTAGAGGAAAAAGTCCGAGCTTGTCCAACCTCTCCTTATAACTCAGACCCTTCAGTACTGGCAACATCCTTGTAAGTTTCTTCTGCACTCTTTCCAGTTTAATAACGTCCTTCCTACGGCAAGTTGACCAAAACGGAACACAATACTCCAAGTGCGGCCTCACCACCATCCTGTACAGCTGCAACATAACTTCCCAACTTCTATACTCAATGCCCTGACTGATGAATCTAACCTTCCTGAGCAGCCTACTATGTAGAACGTCATCACAGATCTGACTGCAATCCATATAGATTACATCCACCGCTTGGCCCTCGTCAACCTTCCTGGTCACTTCATCAAAGAACTTCAATAAAGTTGTGATGCTAGATCTTCCACGTACAAAGCCATGCTGACTACTCCTACCCAAACTCTGTCTTTCCAAATGCATTTATATCTTATCCCTCAGAATCTTCTCAAGTAACTTACCTACTCCACAGATGTTAGGATTACTGGTCTATCATTCCCTGATATTTCTTTGCAGCTCTTCTTGAATAAGGGCACAATATTTGCAACTCTCCAGTCTTCTAGGACCTCTCCCATGGCTAACAATGATGCAAATATATCAGTCAGGGACCCCACAATTTCTTCTTTAGCCTCTTGCAGGATTGTTGAATATATTTGGTCAGGACGAGGAGATGTATCCACTTTTCTACATTCTAATATTCCTCTACTGTGATATGGACTATCCCCAAGGTATCACCACTAATGTCCCAACTGTCTTTGGCAACACCTGTCCTTGTTCTATAATGTGACTTAAGTAAGTTACACTTGCTTTTCAAAATTCACCATTGGCTAAATTTATTACCAAAACAGCTAACTGTACTTGTTTAAACAGGTCTTCTAATTGTCTCACATGCTTTTTCCCATATGTTTCTGTACACCACAACATAATTTAAATGAACTATACAGTTATGAATCTCAACTACAACTGGATTCATTAGCCTCTAGATTGTAGCTGGAGCAAATGCCATCACTCAACATTGGTATAATGCATTTGATGCAACCAAAGCAGATACTTATTTACCTATTAATTTAAGAGAACTTGCCAGTGCTCCTTCAATAGATACATTTGAGAAAAGAATGAAGCACTGCCAACCCTAACAAGACAGCCTTCTAACCGTGGAATTGAGCATGGATCTGAAATTCTGACCACATTTACCTTTATAAGCTCTATTCAATGTGTACTTCACTCATCCAGTTTAGGAATTAATACTATATGTGAACTTCAGCTGCTGTGACTCGATTCAATCAAGTGGTTTTCCAGCATGTATTGAACTGTTGTTTCCACCTGAACTTGTTTTTCTGGTCTCAACCAATAATGATGTTATTTTATTAGCCCTGGCTTTCCAATATCACATCATGCTGAGCTAATGTAGTACATGAAGGTGTATTTCTCCAGATTACATCACGATTTCTAAATAGTTTTACAAGTTCCTCCCATTTTCATTTGTCTAAGTATGAGAACAAAGTGTTGAACTGTCCCAGTAATTCTAAGATGGCTAGTCAAATTTTCTTTGAGAACTGTCTGCCTCTCCTTTCACCCCACTCTACAACACTTACAATCTGACACACTTGCACCTCCTTATCCTCTTCTGTACAGTGATACATTTTCAATATTCTTCTCCCTATGTACTGGAGTACGTATCAGAGAAGTCAATTTACTGACTCTTTTAATTACCTTGTATGGACCAGTGAATTTCACTTTCAGGGTTCATTTTGCAAATGCAACAATAGGAATACTCTACATCCCATTCTAGATACTGAAGCTTCATGTACACATTCTTTCAGTTATGCTTGTGAAACTTGCAAATGCTCCTGGACTACCCACCATGATTCTGTCTTTCTATAAACATAGACACACAATCTAGCTGAAAGACTTGTCTTTTTTCATTCAGGAACATCTCTCCAGTGGACTACTAATCTCAAGAACATAAATCAATTCAAATTAATTAAATGCAATAGATTAATTTAGGGAATCTGCGAGAAATAATGGGAAATCCAATCCTTTGTTCCAAACATGTGATTTTTGTATACTTTAATCAGCGTTTGGAAGCTTGATGATATCTCTCCAAAACTCTGTTTGTGGATGATAGACTGTTAACCTTAATTATTTTATGCCTAACTGCTAATGATCTCCTGGAAAACTTTAGATGTAAAGTTAGAATTCCAATCAGATTTCACTTCAATTGGCAGGCTATGCAAGTAAAATACTAAGCTAACTTTTCATTACTACCTAAGCTGTAATTCTCCTTAAAGGAATAACTTTTGGGAATAGATTATCATATGTCAATCAGATTATATTTCAGTTGGTAATCTATGCAAGTAAAATACTGAGCTAATTTTTCTATTACTAAACAAGTTTCATTTCACTTTAAAGGAATAACTTCTGGGTATCAGACTGTCATATCCATAATGGTTAAGATGTACCAATATCCTGCTTTTATTTTCAGTGATGGTCTGAAACAATCTACTTAGACTCGATTGAATAGTTCTTCAAAAATTGGTGTGGGTATCAAAGGGTACATCTTGAGGTTTTCACACCATTTGACACGGATGATATGTTTTACAGAACTGCTCAATGTCTTTATGAAATCTTGGCAATGTAAAATACCTGTTTACAATGCTTGTGCTTTTTGTATTTCTAAATGTCATGCCATCAAAATTTTGTATGTTAATTGCAATTTATCCATGTCATCACCACTATTTGATAAAGAAAACCATCCATTCTTCATCCTCAGATCTGTGAGGATATCTTCACTTCCTCATCACAACTTGCTTTTAACGTAATAGCACTCTGGAATGCCTTCAAACTCAGCTTCAGTGTGAGCTGTCTGTGTTAACTTACTTAACTCTGGATCCACTTTCTTAACCTCAGTTAACAAGGTTCAGTAGCAGCAGCATGTACTATCTACAAGATGCATTGCAGAAATTCACCAAAAATCTCAGACAGCATCTTCTGAACCCACCGCAAGGACAACCCACCACAGATGCATCACCTCCAAGTTCCCCTCCAAGCCAAACACTACTTTCAAGTTGTCCTCATGCTTTATTAGAATTTCAAGTAGTTGAAAATATGTTGCTGGTTAAAGCACAGCAGGTTAGGCAGCATCCAAGGAATAGGAAATTCGACGTTTCGGGCATAAGCCCTTCATCAGGAATCCCGAAACGTCGAATTTCCTATTCCTTGGATGCTGCCTAACCTGCTGTGCTTTAACCAGCAACACATTTTCAACTGTGATCTCCAGCATCTGCAGACCTCATTTTTTACCCCCAGAATTTCAAGTACCCTAACATCTGCTTGTTGCATTCTGTAATCTCTGGTGATGTGCTCTGTTTGATGTTTGCTTGGCCACTAAACAGATGATGGAAAAATACTTAGAACTTGTTTTTTTTTTGTTTTTTACAATGTGGATGTTGCTGGCTGGCTAGAATTTATTATCTGTCCCTAGCTGCCCTTGAGAAGATGATGGTGAGCTTCCTTCTTGAATCCTTCTTGAGTTCACCTGCTCTGTGTTGACTCACAATGCCATTAGGGAAGGAAATCTCAGATTTTGTCACAGCAACAGTGAAGGAATGGTGATATATTTCCCAGTGAGGACAGTGTGTGGCTTGGACGGGAACTTGGAGGTGATGCATCTGCGGTGGGTTGTCCTTGCGGTGGGTTCAGAAGGTGCTGTCTGAGATTTTTGGTGAATTTCTGCAATGCATCTTGTAGATAGTACATGCTGCTACTACTGAACATTGTTGGTGGAGGGAATGGATGCTTGTGGATGTAGTTCCAGTCAAGTAGACTGCTTTGTCCTGGATAGTGTCAAGCTTCTTGAGTGGTGTTGAGGCTGCACTCATCCAAGCAAATGGGGAGTGTTCCAGCACACTCCTGACTTGAGGCTTGTAGATGGTGGAAATTCAGGAGGTGAGTTGCACACAACATTTTAATTCAACTTCAAATTAACATTATGTGAAAAATAATACAATTTTTTGAATGTAGACTGGCATGAATACTGATATTGTTATGTGTGTTCAAGTGTGATGCTAGGAACACGATACAGTCAATCTGAGGGGTGTTATCTGTTAGTAACTCTCTTGTTTCAAAGGCAAAAAGTAAAAATTGAATACAGTCAGATCAATTCACAAAATAAATGGATGAGTCATCATGGGGAATAAAGAAAATTACTTTACAGATAATAAAGGTTTTTACGTAAGTGCACTCTCATTAGAAAGGTGTTGCTGTCCAATGTCTAAATCTCATTTTTGGAGAATTTGATTATTTGTACTAGTGCTTCCCAAACATTTTCTCACTGTGAGATAATAATCTGAAAAACATGTAATTCCTTGAGTTAACTCGTCTTGGGTACTGGCAAATGTTACGATATTCAACACATTGGACGCCACTCCAAAATGGAAAATTATGCCCTGTGTTTTTAAGTTTGTCGGGATACCCTGTTGCTTTGCACATTAAGGTACAACTAGATTCCAAAACAAGTTTGTCTATATTTGTTAGTGGTAACGTTAATCACCTGATGTTAACACAACATTAGCAGGTTCAGCTGGTTTTCTTCAGTCTTGATTTTTCCATCAATATATGACAATAGAAACAAATGATTATTTGTACATGATTGGAGAAAATAGGATTCTTATTTAATACACAGTGCATCATATGTCAATTTTGGGCGGCACGGTGGCACAGTGGTTAGCACTGCTGCCTCACAGCGCCAGGGACCTGGGTTCAATTCCCGACTCAGGCGACTGACTGTGTGGAGTTTGCACGTTCTCCCTGTGTCTGCGTGGGTTTCCTCCGGGTGCTCCGGTTTCCTCCCACAGTCCAAAGATGTGCGGGTCAGGTGAATTGGCCATGCTAAATTGCCCGTAGTGTTAGGTAAGGGGTATATGTAGGGGTATGGGTGGGTTGTCGCTTCTGCGGGTCGGTGTGGACTTGTTGGGCCGAAGGGCCTGTTTCCACACTGTAAGTAATCTAAAAAAAAATCTAAACTTCTCCTTAGTTATGAGGCAGACCTAGGTGTCTTCGTATTAATCAACACTGGCAATGATCAAACCAAATATTCTTTCTTTTATTTGCTGGTTATTGGAAATCACATGGTGAGTGAATTAGAAGTTCTCACTACTGGCAGGATCTTCTTGCATCAAAGATTTGGTACCATATATAAATGCAAATTGGATACACCTCTGAAACAATCAGCCAGAAACTTTTCTTCAGTCTGTGGGTGGTTATACTCAGAACCTCAGAAATAACTGCTGCAAATGTGTTGCTGGTCAAAGCACAGCAGGCCAGGCAGCATCTCAGGAATAGAGAATTCGACGTTTCGAGCATAAGCCCTTCATCGTCGAATTCTCTATTCCTGAGATGCTGCCTGGCCTGCTGTGCTTTGACCAGCAACACATTTGCAGCTGTGATCTCCAGCATCTGCAGACCTCATTTTTTACCTCAGAAATAACAGCCAAACAAACTTTTAATAACTCACTGGTGTACTGATGTTATCCTGTGAATGCTGTTAGATGGATTCACTGACTGAAGGAACAACTTCTTCCCAGGTGATAGTATCAGCAGGGAATTCCATCATATTTGTCCAACTTGGGCAAGTGTTATAGCTGAATTCAGTAGCACTGGTCCCCACAAAAGGAGCAGTGCAGGAAAATGTCAATAACCTGCTGCTGTCTGCAATGGTAAGAAACACTATCTTCTTTCTGTTACCTTTAACTCATTGGGGTCAGTCAGTCAAATTGTGCCACAGAACAGAGATCTCACAAAGGGTGATGGATTGAGAGTCTTACTTTCACATTCATGATGCTCATTTAAGAGCTCACGTTCACCTTTAATCTCAAACCACTAAATTTTCCTGTACTCTGTGCTTCTTACTCACTCACAGGAAACATTTGACTATCTTGGCTAATACATACTCACCAGCTGCTGATGTATATGAAGAAGCAACACAGCTGGTCAGCCAAGAATGGGAGTATTTCCATATGGTGATAGGAAGTCAACAATGGGCTAGTAATCTGATAAACATTTTATGTTGTTGTTCCCAGATATGAACAAAGGCAAACACATTGATCTGCATTAGCTATTCTTCAGCCTTCACCAATTAGTGCTAACCAGAACTCCACACTTCAAAGACACCACAGCCTGAACTACTCTGTGCCATCACCATACTGAGGACCACCAGCAAGGCATTCATTAAATACCCCGAGCAGCATGAGGATAGTCACCTCTGTGGGTACTCCATCTAGGGCCGCAATCTGGTGAACACATCAATGTATTCCAAAGCTGGTGAAAGAAGGTTTGCTATTCAAAGGATCATCAAGGGACCAGGCACCTCTGTGGGTTGAAGAAGTCTGTACTTGGCCACAATTGACATACTCCACCAGCAGAGGAAGAAATGAGAACATCAAGCAGGCAAGAAACAAGGAAATCTAGAATGAAAGTTAGAGGAGTGTATCCATATTTCCACTACCATCACCGTTTAGCATATAGGTGCCTGATGTCTTCAAAGAAAGGGCAGCAGCCACCTTGGAGGCACACGTTCAGCATTGCCAGCTATGTGCTCGGAGTTGCATACCGTTACTTCAGCCAAAGGTGATCAGCATCCTTGACATAGTGGAAGGGGCAGCTCAATTCGAACTCAAGGAGATAAATTTGCCAGTAAACAACCACAAGGAGGAGGAGCAATATACATAGACCCCAGAAGCTTCACTTCAGGACACTCCAAAGGTGCCTAGCCTATCTGCCTACTCCCTGAATCTGACACCATTGCATTCTGCAGCTGAAGCTAAGGAGGGTGAGTTTTCATGTATTCAAGAGACTTTAAGAAGGCCAAGGACCTCTAGAACCAAAGCTTGATGGATTGCCTGGCCAAATTTTAAACTTCACCATGGAATACCAGCCTGGCTGATACCTACACCCAGACTTAATGAGAGGAAAGGAAAACAAAAATAAAACTTGGGTGTATGTGTTCAAATATTGTATGAATATACAAAAGTGCACATTATTTTTTATGAGAGCTGTTTTAATGTCTGTTGAAGTCACAGATGTGGAGCATCTACCACATGGAAGAAGATGTGCTTTGTTTCACACACCACACATTGATGTCCGTCTCATAATCAGTGAAGTTGGGGTATAGAGGTAGCTTCATTTATTAGGAAGCCTAACACCTATAATTTGGGACTGTAGACCTCATGCTAGATATGAATCTTAGGAACAATGAAGGTGACAATAAAGTCTTAGGGAGGAACCATCACCAGACATGTCGAATTGGTAACACACATTTTATGTGAGCAATGTCAGATTCTATCGTCTTTCTAAAGTCTTCAGAATGGTTGGGATGCGGATGGGGTGAGGGGTGGTGGTGGGTGACGTGTGAGAATCTCTCTCATGTTCATGGTTCTTTAAGGCCATTACAACTTTTAAGACAATGAGGTGGCCAAGTCTGGAGTGCAAGTAAGGGTTTAGATTCACAATTCATAGACCACAGTGTGGAAGCTCTGTAAGTGAGGATGCACAGATGTTATAAGAGTTCAATGAAGGATCATTGGATTCTGAACAATTGAAGTGATAATCAGCGTTAAAGGCATGTAGAAAGAATTCTCAGGATTCGGGCAAACGTGGTAGTATTCATTAGGGTTCTATCAATAATGTATGTATTTGGCTCAAGCATAAAGAAGTAAAAGTGCTCATTGAATCAGAATTGCTTTTGTGCTAAGGTTGGTCTAGGGCAAGTTTTGAACACACACACTGAAACTTTAGCTGAGGAAATCAGAACCATGGCTGGAAATAAACGTCAACATTTTAATACCTAAGTAAATACAGAAACTACAGGAGGAAGGCTGCTGACAGCCAGCTGCTCAAATGAAATAATAACTTTTATTTGGAAAGTTTAAGCCCAGCTTGGTCATCTGGAAATGGGTAGCAAGAAAACTCACTTTACCCTCAGTCTCAGTAGATTATTTCTTTCTTTCTTTAAGTCTTTCTTTCATTGATGATCTACCATGTCCTCTCGGGATGATAATCTTCCTTTCCAGAAGCTTCGTCTTGCTCTTCCTTTAGTAAATTTTGTAAACTGAAATTGTGCAAGACATAATACCACAGCACTACAATTAGGCACTCACTGTCCGGGGTATGCTGCTTGGCATTGCCTGACCACTCAGGCAATGGAAGCTCATCTGTCAGGTGGTCTCTGGTCTGTTCTGCACGGGTCCAGGTCAAAGTAGGGATATCTCCTTAGTGGCATTCTAAGGAATTTTTTAAGTTGTCATTAGCCAGATGTAGAGCAGATACAACCCAGCATTTATCTTTATGTGGACCGTGGACTTTTGAAAGCAGCTGTCATCTGTGAATAGTATAGAATGTACTGTTAGATCTCAGGCCAAGGACTAGGTGTTAATTAGGCAACTGAGAGTTCCAGACAGGGTTTAAGAAATGTTGTTAAATTTGTGGTGACTTTCAAGAAGCTAGGTGTCTCTAATAGGTCAATACAGTTGAGAGTGGGATTAAAAAAAACACAAGCAGGATCTGCTTAACAGAACTGAGGAGAATGGGAGTGCAGGGAAAAAAAAGAAAACAACTTTCCCACTTTGTGAAGCTAGCTGCCAGCGAAAGGGTGGAGTTAAGCCTGTGAAATAGTACTTGAGTTTGGTTTTCAGAGTTCAGGGGAGCATGGATTCAGGATAAGAGAGTGATCAACCAGAACAGGGGAAAATGCTGAGACAGTCCATGATGTAACAGTTTAAAGATGGTGTTTCAAAACTGGAACAGTAAATGTAAAGTATTGTAATCCTTTGTGAGGTTTAATGAGATCCGATGACCCATCATGTTATTAATGTGTGGGAGCAGTCTGGGGGTAGGTTTTAAAGGAATCATCAAAATCATTAAGTGTTTTGATAGAGTAAACAAGGAGAAAATGTTTCCAGTGCCAGCCTAGATGGTAAATGAAAGATATAGATTTCAGGTGATTATGAAATCCAGAGGAACACGAAGAAAACATACTTTACAGAGAAAGTTCATACAATGTGGAATATTTTGTCTGAAAGCGTAGTGAAAGCAGATTAAACAATTGCTTACAAAAGAAAATGAATAAATAAATAAAATGGAGATTAATTTCAGAGAGCTGGAAGGGGTCATGTGATAAATTGGCTCGGCCACCAGAGAGAGTTCCACTGACAAGATGGACCAAATGGCCCCTTGGATGTTGCATCACTCTGTGACTCTATCAAAGTAATAAGAGATAAATTTAGAACTATTAGAATTATTAAAGAAATAACTGTATTCTAAGGTGGAGGAACATTAGTGTCACTCTGAATGGATGAATTAAATGACCTTCCTAATTGGCAATTATCATAACAGATCTACACACTGTTTTCCAATTAGTCACATTCACTTATTCTTGCTAATCAGATTATAACCACTTAAACAGCTATTAAAGGCAGCAAACTAAAACATTTATGAACTGCCATTTTTCCCTGCATACATTATAATGTAAGACATAAGTGGTCTGAGGAATATTACTTTTTTTAAAAAAGTAAATACAGTTGAGATTTTTGAAACACTATACGACTTCATACTTATTAATCAAGACCATGTCATAGGACCATAAGAAATAAAAGCACAAGTTGGCCATTCGGCCCCTTGAGCATTCTCTGCCATTCAATAAAATCATGGCTGATACAACATTCCATACATCTACTTTCCTGCCTTTTCCCTGTAATCCTTGATTCTTTTACTGATCAAGCATCTATCTATTTTAACCTTAAATATTTTGGAATTTCATTTCAGGCTGGCCTTATAAAACCCTCAAAAAGATTTCCATATTCATGAAGACAGAATTTACAAACCTTTACTATCCAGGTCAATGTTTCTGGCACATTGTTCCTCTAACTATAAGTGTTTGTCACATTTTTGCTGTGAGTTGGCCACTCAGCAGAAATAAAAAGCTCCTATAGATAAACTTTGAAGAAAAGAAAAAGGATTTACAAACTGAGCACTGATCCTATAGAAGATTTGGATGGCATGGTGGCTCAATGGTTAGCATTGCTGCCTCACAGCACCAGGGACCCAGGTTTGATTCCAGCCTCGGGTGACTGTCGGTGTGGACTTTGCACATTAGTCCCCTGTCTACATGGCTTTCCTCTGGGTGCTTCGGTTTCCTCCCACAAAGATGTGCAGGGTAGGTGAATTGGCCATGCTAGATTAGCCATTGTATTCAGGGATGTGTAGGTTAGGTGCATTAGTCAGAGAAAATGTAAAAGTAATAGTGTCGGGGAAAGGGTCTATGTGGGATATTCTTAGGAGGTTCAGTGTGGACCTGTTGGACCAAATGGCCTGTTCCACACTGTAGGGATTCTATGAAAGTGAGTCTGAGGATTTAGTCATGGAAAATACACAAACAGCAGATGAATTGAACAATTATTTGGATCAGTCTTCAGTACAGAAGATACAAGTAACATGCCCGAATTAGTTGTAAATCAAGAAATGGAAGGGAGAGTGGAATTCAAGAAAATGCAATTTCTAGGGAAGCAGTACTGAAAATTTTTTAGTGCTGTAAATCTCTGGGTCCTGATCAACCTCAACCCATAGGCTTGAGCTCGTTTGTCCATTAATATAAATTTTAATATTAATATAAATGTTCTATTTGATTAGAAAATAGCTTTGAGGAGATAACAAACAAGTAAGGCAAAGGGCGGTCAATACACATGATCTACTTTTAATTTCAGAAGGCCTTTGACAAGGTGCCACAGAGGAGGCTGCTAAGAGCCTATGGTTTCAGGAGCAAGGTACTGTCATCGACAGAGGAAGGGCTGACTGGCAGAAGGTAGAGAATAGGATTAAAAATGTCTTTTTCAGGATGGCAGCCGGTGATCAGTGGAGTTCTGCAGGAGTCCATATTGGGACCACAATTACTCACTTATACATTAACAATCTGGATGAAGGAACAAAGGGCAGTGTTGCTAAGTTTACGGATAACACAAGACAGGTGGAGGGACAGGTGGTGTTAATTGAACGGGGAAGGTGCAGACGGATTTGTATAGGCTAGGAGAGTGGGCAAAGAAGTGGGCAGATGAAATGCACTGTGGGAAAATGTGAGGTTATGAACTTGGTAGGAAGAGTGGAGCATGTAGCTTCGGTTGTCTATTATGAAGGCAAATGCAAAGTTAGTATTCATTTCAAGAGGGCTAGAATACAAGAGCAGAAATGATGAGGTTGTAAAAAGCTTTGCTCAGACTGCAATGGGAGTAGTGTAAGCAATTTTGGGTCCCATATCTAAGGAAGGATGTGCTGGCTTTGGGAAGGGTCCAGAGGTGGTTTACAAGAATGATCTCAGGGAAGAATGGCTTGTCATATACGGAGTAGGTTGAGGACTCTGCTCTGTATTTGTTGGAGATTAGAAGGGTGAGGGTAATCTGATTCAAACTTACAGAATACTGAGAGGCCTGGAAAAAGTAATAGAATCACAGAATTCTGATAGTGTAGAAGGTGATTTGACAATCGAGTCCCACACTGTCCTCCAAGGAGCACCCCATCCAGACTCACCACCCTCCCCCCACCTTATTCCTGTAATCTTGCATTTCCTATGGATAATCCACATTGCCTGCACATCCTTGGACATTATGGGCAATTAAGCATGGCTAATCCACCTAACCTGCACATCTTTGGTCTGTGGGAGGAACCAAGAGGAAACCCATTCACTCATGAGGAGAATGTGTAAACTCCACACAGATAGTTGCCCAAGGCTGGTATTAAAGTCAGATCCCTGGCACAGTGAGGCAGCAATACCAACTACTGGGCCACCATGTCACCCCTAAAGTGGACATTGAGAAGATGTGTCCACTAGTAGAAGAGACAAGGGTGCAGTCTCAGAGTAAAGGGACTACCCATTAGAAATTAGATGAGGAGGAATTTCTTCAGACAGAGGGTGATTAATCTGTGGAACTCATTGCAGCAAAGTGCTGTGGAGGCCAAATTATTGAGTGTATTGATGACAAAGATAGCTAGGTTCTTGATTTGTAAAAGGTTCAATGGCTACAGGGAGAAAGCAGGAGAATGGGGTTGAGAAACATATTAATTATGATGAAATAGCAGAACAGACTCAATGGGTTAAATAGCCGAAATCTGATCATATCTTATGGTATTATGGCAAATGCAATTCCTTTATTCTCAAAGGGACAGAAATAGAAAACAGGTTACCACAGACTAGTTAGCTTAACATCTATTAGAGACAAAATAGTAAAGCAATTATACAAGATATACCTAAAACAAAACCAAGCTATCAGACAGAGGTAACATGGTTTTGTGAAAGGGAAGTTTTCTTTCATCATAGCAGCCAGTCCATGCATATGGTTAATGTTGTCAGGGAGATATATGACCAAGTGTCAGGGATCTGGACACATTTGTCCACTAGGATACAGCCAGCCAGTCTGTCTGGTCTGTCCATAGCAACTAAAGTAAAAGAGAGGTGAGAGCCAAGGTGGCTGCTGTTGCAGAAGCAGACTTTGCAAGTCATTCCTTAGGCCTGGGGATGCAGGATATTCATAAAATGGGTTAGAGTTCTGAAGTATCTGCAAAGGGAGAAAAGCATGAATGGGAACAGGCATAAATGGGAGTGTGGTTTGTTCACCGTCAGCAGCACTGTGGCTTTGGGAGGGGGGTAGAGTAAACTGGCCATACTTGGCATGGTCACCTCATACCATGGTTGGTGAGAAAGGTGGGCAGGTACAGGCACATATTAGGTGGGGACCTAGGGAGTTGCAAAGCAATGGAGTTTACAGGATGAGCCACTCATCAAGAGGATTCAGATGTGGTAGTGGTGGTGGTGGGGAGGGAGGTGGTGGTGGTGGGGGCAGGGGGAGGGGTGTGTGGCGTGCTTACTGTCACAGAATAAAAGTGTGGAAACCACTGGAATAGGAATGCATGCTGTCATCTACCATCATGTTGACATTGAAACTATTTAATAGGGAAGAAAATGACTACAACCACACTGAGTATGGGTGGGGTAAGTGTCTCAACCTGTGAGGAAGAGGTCTGGAGGACCCACATTAAATATGCATTTGAAGGGAAGCAATATTACACACAAACCCATGCACTGTATAGGACACAGGTCCCTCCCCATGGTCATAATCCATTGATTTGCTGTCCACCTCCCTTTCAAAGATATCATCGACCACATCATTCACAAGAATATATTTTGATATAGAGGGCAGGGCAAGAACTCAGATGTTGTAGGATGAGGGCAATGGTGTCAGTGAGACCCATTGCCCTATATAAGCATTGTTCACTTTACTTTCACATGCTGCAGCAGGCTCTCAGCACAGTTCATGGTACATCTTCTATGGATATGAAGTTATACAAATGTGGGAATAATTACTTCACAGAAAGATAAACAACCAGATATGAAGTCAAAGCAGTATCATTTACTAAAATGTGCCACATAATGTAAAGTGCTTTATCACCCATGCCATCAAAGTATCCTCCACAAGCATCTTCATGTTCCACTGAGGTGGAGGGAGGCAATTGGAAGGTTTTCTTAAGAAATCCTATGCATTGGCCAGATGTGGTGGAAGTATCCATACTACATGCAAGTGGATTGTCTCCAGTGTGTATTTCCTTAAGGAGACTTCTGAGGGGTCCCTGTGTGGTCCCTCCTCCAGTTGGGTGCCTCCTGACATAGCCTTGTCTCCTTGGATATGGAGCACCTGGAGTGTTCACCAGATGCCCCATCTCCCAAGTGGCCATGCCTCTGATCCTCAGCACAAGTGACTGGGACACTGGAGTGCTGTTATGTGCACCTTTCAGGAGACTGTAAGGTTCCTGAGCCTGGCTTTCCAGTGGTTGCTGCCAATTTGTCCATGGAGGAAGGCAGATGGTTGTATGACTTGCTGTGCAGCTGTGGTTTTTGGGCAAGAAGGGCCACTGCCTCTCATACCTGGCTGCTCCTTGGGCAGGACATCTGGGTCGATGTTCGAGATTTATGGTGCCAACTTGTCCTTCTCTAACATTTCTGGAGGCATCATGATTAAACAATGCAGCTTCAGAATGTCAGCACTTGTCTGGATGCTGCAGCAGCATTCTAGATTTGGCACAGTCACACAGGATACCTGCCTTTCAACAAATATCCAGCATGTGGTGATTTGTTTCAGACAGTTGTCATGGCAGGGGGTAGACAACTAATGAGGCTCAGTTAGAAAGAAAAGATAATCAACCAAACTGGGGTTCACATTTTCAAAATAAAATGTTTTTCACACAAACCATGGTTCCTGGTTCCATAATCCATGCTTGTTTAAAAACCCTACTCAACGGCATGAAAAGTGCAGATGAGTAGGACCTGCCTTTCTTTGCCATTGTGCCAGCTGGGATGAGAGTTATAATTGTGGGTTCATGAATCAGTCCACACCCTTAAAAGGTCCTCTCAAAGACTGAAAACTTGGAGTAGGATTGGGAATCCCAGAATTGGAGGAGAAAGTGAGGACTGCAGATGCTGGAGATCAGAGCCAAAAACATGCTGCTGGAAAAGCGCAGCAGGTCAGGCAGTATCCAAGGCAGATTCCTGAAGAAGTGCTTATGCCTGGAGCGTCGATTCTCCAGTTCCTTGGATGCTGCCTGGTCTGCTGCCGCTTTTCCAGCAGCACGTTTTCAGCTCCAATTCCAGAATTGGGACAACTGCTATTTGTAAAGAGCCGTTGTGCCATGAAATTGAATGAAACGTGAAATGATAAATTTTGGTAGAAAGAATATGCAAACACTGTAGGAGAGCACTTTTCTTTCTGTTTTTTGGGACTATAAACTGAAATGGAAGTTGGACTACTGAACGACAAAAGAAAACAGGGAAGTTTTGCAACTTAAGCTGAGCAGTACAATGTTGCTTTTTGGAAGCAAAAAGAGGGTAATTTCAAGATGGAACAACACCACAGATCTTGTGATTTATTGCAATTTTGCCTGACAGCAGATGTCAGATTTGTTAAGCTGCAAAAAACTAAGTGGCAAGAGCGACAGAAGATGAAAAACCTCCAGTCTGCAGACATCTCCTTCTTTTCCATTAAATCTGTTTCCATGTGGAACAAAGACTGAAAACTCTAGGGTCGAAAATAAAGAATTCATATGAGAAAAGAATAAAGTATCCTATCAGCATTCAAATCAACAACATTTCATCAGGGAAAACAATGTGAAGAGCTGAGGAAAATAACTTGCCGGTTTGTGGTCTGTATGTTTGACCTGTGGAATGTTGTTTACCCTGTCTGCAATCTTTCCATTCATAATATGTGTTAAATTTATCTTTTGTCTGCTTTAATCATGATTGAATGTGTGTGGGCTTTTTGAAGAAGTATAGTTTAAATTGCATACATTCTAAAAGCCTGGTTTTCATTGCTCTTGTCAAACCTATGTATCACAATAAACAGAATTATTTTTACAGTTATTGAAAGTACCTTCGTGTGGTTTGCTTTTGTCCTCCGTATCAGTTAGTCAGGCAAATAGCATTCCCTCTTACCAAACAATGGTAAGATTTCTTTTGTCCTTTGCACCTCAGTAGTCGCCACATGCAAATAATCATTGTCTGCTATTGCTGGCTCCTCTAGCAGGATGCCACAGCCAAACACATCCTCTCTCCCCTCCACTGTCAGCATTCTGCATGGACGATTCCCACTAGGAAGCATGATATTCCATTACTCATAATGCTTCCTCTCTAACCAATGGCACCTTCCCATGCAATCACAGAAGGTGTACTATTTGCCCATTAACCTCCTCCCTCACTGTCTCAGGTCTTAAACACATCTTTCAGGTGATGTCATATTTTACTAGGACTTCTTTCAATCGACTCTATTGTGTTCGCAGCTGATAATGTGGCCTACTTTATAATGGCATGACCCAATGCAGGCTGGGTAACTGGTCTGTGAAACAGCTCCACTCTGAACTTGGGAATGACCCTGACCTTCGTTTTGCTTGCCATTATAATAAACTATCTTGGTCTCATGCTAACATTTCTGTTGTGGGTCTGCTGCAATGTTCCAATGAAGCACAAGGCAAGCTCATGGAACAATAATTAATTTTATGCTTAGATAGTTTACAGCCTCAAGGTCTCAACATTGAGTTCCATAGCTTCAGAAATTGTTCACATTATGTCTGTTCTTTATTTTTCTCACATTCTCTCCCTGCTGTCCTCTACTCCCCTTTGGCCTTTATCTTGTTTGAATCATGCTTACTTTGCTCTTAGTAGTTAGGACTCATTCCTTGGCTTTCAAATTTTAATTTAAACTTATTTTACATCTATTTTTCTCTTTCTCCACCCTTAACATCTCTTGTCTTTTGCACTGGGCCTCTACCTCTGTCAACAGTATATGAAATAAACAATTTCCAACACCTTTCCGTTCTGCAGAATAGTCATACTCAAATTGTTAAATCTGTTTCTCTCCCTACAGATGCTGACAGACCCTCTGAGTTTCTCTAACATTCTCTGTGTTTGAGTGAGATAAATTGGTCATAGTGGTTATCTCATTGAAATTTTAAAACATTTATCACTTTGTGACTGCTTGTGGAGCACTGAGCTGAGAATATGGTGCTGGAAAAGCACAGCAGGTCAGGCAACATCCAAGGAGCAGTGGAATCAACATTTCAGGCATAAGCCCTTCATCAGGAATGAGGCTTCTGGGCCGGGGGTCTGAGAGATAAATGAGAGGGGGTAGGGCTGGGGGGAAGGTAGTGGAGAATGCACCAGGTAGATGAAGGTGGGGGAGAGTGTGATAGGTCAGAGAGGAAGGTGGAGCTGATAGATGGGAAAGACGATGGACAGGTCAAGAGAGCGGGCCAAACTAGAGGCTGGGTACTGGGATAAGGTGTCCACAGCCTCCAACCTCATCATTCATGAACCCCACACCGTCCGATTCTACCTCCTACAGAAGATTCACAAACCTGACTTCCCCAGTCGACCCATTGTCTCAGCCTGCTTCTGTCCCACTGAACTCATCTCTGCATACCTTGACACCATCCTGTACCCCTTAATCCAGGAACTCCCCTCCTACATTTGGGACACCACCCACGCCTTTCACCTCCTCCAAGAATTTTGTTTCCCTGGCCCCCTGTGCCCTATCTTCACCATGAACATCCAGTCCCTGTACATATTTATCTGCCATGACGAAGGCTTGCAAGCCCTCTGTTTCTTCCTCTCACGCCATTTCAACCAGTACACTTCCACCAACACCCTCATTTGTTTGGCTGAACTGGTCCACACTATTAACAAATTCTCCTTCCAATCCTCCCACCTCCGCCAAACCAAAGGGGTAGACCTGGGCATCTGCATGGGCCCCAACTAAGCTTGCCTCTTTGTTGGGTATGTGGAACAGTCCATCTTCCGCAGCTTAACCAGCACCATCCTCCACCTTTTCCTCGATGATTGTATCGGTGCTACCTTGTGCTCTAACGAGGAGAGTGAACAGTTTATCAACTTCACTAACACCTTTCAGCCATGACCTCAAATTCACCTGGACTATCTCGGACACCTCCCTCCTCTTCTGGGATTTTTCCATCTCTATCTCTGACGACTGACTAACCACGGACATCTACTACAAACCCACTGATTCCAACAGCTACCTGGATGACACTGCCTCCCACCCTGCCTCCTGTAAAAACACCATGCCTTGTTCCCAATTCCTCCGCCTCTGCTGTATTTGTTCCCAGGATGACCAATTCCACCATAGAAAATCCCAGATGGCCTCCTTCTTCAAAGACTCCAATTTCCCCTCCCACGTGGTTGTTGATGCCCTCCAGTGCATCTCCTCCACTTCTTGCACTTATGTCCTTCAAACCCACCCCTCCCAACGTAACAAGGACAGAAACACCCTCGTCCTCGTCTTCTACTGCACCAACCTCGGTATACATCGCATTATTCTCCGCCACTTCTGCCACCTACAAACAGACCCTACAATTAGGGATATATTTCCCTCCCCACCCCGATCAGCATTTCGGAGAGACCATTCCCTCTGCGACTCCCTTGTCAGATCCATATCCCCCACCAACCCTCACCCCACTCACGGCACCTTCCCTTCCACTGTAATAAGTGCAAAACATGTGCCCCCACTTCCCCTCTCACCTCTGTCCAAGGTCCCAAAGGATCCTTCCATATCCAACAGAAATTTACCTGTACCTCCACTACTGCATCCATTGCACTGGCATTACACTGGCATTGAAATTGATATATCATGTCATTCATTTGTGTGATAGGAACAACTTTTTTTGGCTTGATGGCAGCATCCTTTTAGTGCCAAACACTGCTCAGGTTACCACTACATAGCAGCAACATGAAGGAGTTTTTCAAATTTTTAAATATATCTTACTTCAGAATAATCCAAGGTAGACTGGGCACTTTTCAAGACCAGGACTGACTGTCTTAGAGCCTTTCATGAGTTTGTGCGATACACAGTGAGAATCAATTTGATCAGGCTAAGCATTATCCAGTACAATCGCTTTGAAGGTCCTTATTTTAGTATCAAATGCACTGTTAACAAATAGCTCATGCTCTAATACTTAAGCCGACTTCTAGCCATTAAGCAAGAGATGCTATTTGCAATGATTTTAAAGCAGTTATGGTTAAAATTTCAGAGACCTAGAGAAGTTAAAAAAAAATAAAAACTGCCTTAGCAAGTTTCATAAATTACATTGTCACAAACATTTGACATGAAGACACATCCAAAAGAAAAATAGAGTTTGATGTAAGTGATTTTTTTTTACAGCCTACAACATTTTATTATGTACAGTCAGGAAATGTGTACCTACTGGTTGCAATCCATGTTGGGTTTGCAAATGACAGTGAAGGAACAGATTCCAATCAATGAGAACCTTTTTCAGATCTGAACCCTTTTAGATTTGCATTCCTTTGGGCATTATTTGTTTGTCTTTCTTAGTGCTTCCTTTTATATATACATATATATGTATGTAAGAAAGACCTTTTGAAACATTGTTGAGAGTGAACAGATTTGCATGCACAGTTACTGTTCAGTATCCAACACTGCAATTTCTGCAACAGCACCACAGTCAATTTGAATGCGCAGTATAATGATATTTTCAGAACAAATTCAAAGTAGAGCTCACCAAACTGGAATTGACAAAATTCTTTTCAATCAATTGGATTATTATTAATTTTGCTGAAATATTTTCCTTGAGCATCAATCACTTGGCATCCGGTATGATCACTAGCGGGTTCTGTTTAGTGAAGAAAGTAATAAAAGAAAAGTATGCTGATTGACAACCCTGTTTATATTTGACAGTTCAGTGAAAGACCATAGCCCTTGCTTCTTGGAGACAGTCCAGAATGTTTTAAGTTACGTGCTTTGTGCACTGCCCTAACATTTGAAATGAAACTTAGATTTCCTGCAGCATTACAATGCTAGTTGCCTGTACTGCCCCACGTGTAGCACTGAAGTTCAGAAAAATCCGGCACGCCAATTAGAGATGTGCTGTGAGGTTTCTCAAAAGCTGACACATTGGATATCAATATCCAAGGATATGGGGTGTAAGTAAGTAGTGACCATGGAGTGTGTCCCAAAATTTTGGTACACAATATCGAGTCTGTTCAGAGCTAGCAGTGACCTAAATCCACTAGTTGTTTACTCTGTTTTCCTTGTTGAGATTTCCTGACATTGAGCTTGTTTGGTAAGTTTATTAGTATTAATCTGATGAAATAGGCTGTAAGTGGGAATTTAACAAGCAATAATAACTATGAATTGGCAACTATTGTTTAGCTTGTAAAAAGCATAAAAGTTGGAGCATTGCTCGTTTCATTGAGGTGAGCCTCATCGTAATTGTCAGCCAGTTCTGTCACGCACTTCACTATAGTCCAAATTGCTTAGACTCTGCTAAGATTTTGCCCTGCAGGTCTGAAGTTAATAATTAATTTGTAGATATTTCTGTAGCATGGTGATTTCTTTTAAGATAGTTTTTGAGGCCTGTCTTTTGAGCGATTAAATTTTATACACCACTAATGGTCTTTTGTATAATCTATGATTGATTAGTGAAAAGTAAGCCTGGGCCTCAAGCTTTGTCTGAAATTTCTAGAACATATTTTCCTTAAGCTTAGGGGAAACATCCCTAGTTTTGGGAGAGATACTTTTGGTTTCAATTAGTGGTTTGAGTAGGGCAGTCCTGTGAAGTCTTTGGAATAGGATGACTGTAATCAATTGTGCTCCTGAAAAGGGCGCTTATGTAATGAACTAGGTTGCCTTAGACTGAGGAGTTGTTGGTAGAACAAGCTTAGAAGAGTTGGAATAAAACCCTGAAGAGGTTACTTAAGTCTGAGTACAATGAGATTCAGATTTATGTAACAAAAAAGAAACCTAGTCAGCCCACACATTAAATAAGGATCCGTGATATTGGGGCCATTTCTCACTTAAACCAATACCCACTGGCTGAGGAGCATGGGCTTTGAATTAATTTCTTATCCCATCCTTGCATGCTGTTGAAGCAACTAGAATTTAATCCTTTATAATCAAATCCGAAACTAGTATCTACATTCAAAGGTCTCTCTGGATAAACATAATTTAAACACTGTTCTACATGTTTGCCCATATATCCAATTGGAATGATTTCAAAGCATCACAGTGTTTGGAAATACATTTGTCTTTCCAAAAAAAAACTTTATTGTTATTAGATTAACTGGAGCTGAAATATTTACTTTATGGATGATGAAACCATTTAGCATTGCCATATGAAGTTAAAACCACAGTCACCGTCATAGAGTTATAGGGGTATACAGCATGGAAACAGGCCCTTTGGCCGAACTTGCCCATGCTGACCAGGCTTCGTAAACTGAACCAGTCCCATTTGTCTGCATTTGGCCCAGGATCCTCTGTACCTTTCCTATCCCTATACTTGTCCAGATGTATTTTAAATATTGTAATTATACCCATCTCTATCACTTCCTCTGGCAGATCATTCCATATATGTACAAACACCTGGGTGAAAAAGTTGCCGTTCAGGTCCCTTTTAAATCTTTCCTTTCTACCTTAAACCTGTGACCTCTAGTTTTGTACTTCTCTATCCTGGGAAAGTATCTTGTTTATTCACCTTATCCATGCTCCTCAGGATTTTTAAAACTGTATAAGGTCGCCCCTCAGCCTCCTATGCTCCAGGAAAAATAATCTCCTAACCTATCTGGCTTCTCCTTATTACTCAAACCTTCCAGTCTTGGTAACATCCTTGTAAATCATTTTTACAGCCTTTCCAGTTTAATGATATCCTTCCTATAGCACGACAACCAGAATTGTGTGTAGTACTCAAAATGTGGCCTCACCAATGTCTTGCATAGCTGTAACATGATTTCCCAACTCCTGTACCTAATGCTCTGATTGATGAAGATAAGTATGTCAAACACCTTCTTCATCACATTGTCTATCTCTGATGCAAATTTCATGGAACTATGTGCCTCCACTCCAGATCTCTTGTTTAACAACATTGCCAGGGCTCTACCATTAACTGTGTAAGTCCTGCGCTGATTTGTCTGACCAAAATGCAACATCTCAAATTTATCTGAAATAAAATCCATTGCCATTCCTCGGCCCACTTGTCCAATTGATCAAAATCCTGGTGTACTCTATGATAACCTTCTTCATTGTTCACCATACCATCAATTTTGGTGTTATTGCAAACTTACTAATCATATCTCCAATATTCTCATCCAAATTATTTACATAAATGATCTAGCACCAAAACTTGTGGCACACCACTGGTCACAGGCCTCCAGTCTGAAAATAACTCTCTACCATCACCCGCTGTTTCCTACAGTCAACCCATTTTGTATTCAATTGGTTAGCTTTCTCTAGATCTCATGTGATCTAACCTTAATAATCAGCTCATCAGTTGTGAGACAAGATTTCCCATGCATAAAGCTATGTTAACTATCCCTATCAGTCCTTACCTCTCCAAATGTCTGTAGATCCAGTCTTGCAGAATCATCTCCAACAATGTACCCACCACTGATGTTAAGCTCACCAGTCTGTAGTTCCCTAGGTTTTCGTTGTAGCCTTTCTTAAAAAATGGCATAACATTAGCTACCCTCCAATCTTCTGTCACCTCACCTATGACTGTAAATGATTCAAATATCTCTGCAAGGAATCCTCAATTTCTTCCCACTATGTCCTGGGTTATACTGGATTAGTCCCGGGCACTTATCTACCTTTATGCATTTTAAGACCTCCACTTCTGTAATGTGAAGTCTTTCCAAGAGATTGAGGCCTCATCTACTCAGTAAAAAGTGAGGCCTGCAGATGCTGGAGATCAGAGCTGAAAATGTGTTGCTGGTTAAAGCATAGCAGGTCAGGCAGCATCCAAGGAACAGGAAATTCGATGTTTCGGGCCGGAGCCCTTCATCAGGAATGAGGAGAGGGTGCCAGGCAGGCTAAGATAAAAGGTAGGGAGGAGGGACTGGGGGAGGGGCGATGGAGGTCAAGGTGAAGGTGATAGGCCGGAGTGGGGTGGGGGCGGAGAGGTCAGGAAGAGGATTGCAGGTTAGGAGGGCGGTGCTGAGTTCAAGGGAATCGACTGAGACAAGGTGGAGGGAGGGGAAATGAGGAAACTGGAGAAATCTGAGTACATCCCTTGTGGTTGGAGGGTTCCCAGGCAGAAGATGAGGCACTCTTCCTCCAACCGTCGTGTTGTTATGTTCTGGCGATGGAGGAGTCCAAGGACCTGCATGTCTTCGGTGGAGTGGGAGGGAGAGTTAAAGTGTTGAGCCACGGGATGGTTGGGTTGGTTGGTCTGGGCGTCCCAGAGGTGTTCCCTGAAGCGTTCTGCAAGTAGGCGGCCCGTCTCCCCAATATAGAGGAGGCCACATCGGGTGCAGCGGATGCAATAGATGATGTGTGTGGAGGTGCAGGTGAATTTGTGGCGGATATGGAAGGATCCCTTGGGGCCTTGGAGAGAAGTAAGGGAGGAGGTGTGGGCGCAAGTTTTGCATTTCCTGCGGTTGCAGGGGAAGGTGCCGGGAGTGGAGGTTGGGTTGGTGGGTGGTGTGGACCTGATGAGGGAGTCACGAAGGGAATGGTCTTTGCGGAATGCTGATAGGGGAGGGGAGGGAAATATATTCCTGGTGGTGGGGTCCGTTTGGTCACCGTTTGGTGGGGTCACCTACCACCCCACCAACCTCCGTACACAGCATATCATCCGCCGTCATTTCCGCCAACCACTTCGCCCCCTGTAAAAACTCCATCCCATATTCCCAATTCCTTCGTCTCCGCCGCATCTGCTCCCAGGAGGACCAGTTCCAATACTGTACAGCCCAGATGGCCTCCTTCTTCAAGGACCGCAGATTCCCCCCAGATGCGATCGACGATGCCTTCCACCGCATCTCTTCCACTTCCCGCTCCTCCGCCCTTGAGCCCTCCCCTCCAACCGCCACCAAGACAGAACCCCACTGGTTCTCACCTACCAACCCACCAACCTCCGTATACAGCATATCATCCGCCGTTATTTCCGCCAACTCCAAACGGACCCCACCACCAGGGATATATTTCCCTCCCCTCCCCTATCAGCGTTCCGCAAAGACCATTCCCTTCGTGACTCCCTCGTCAGGTCCACACCACCCACCAACCCAACCTCCACTCCCGGCACCTTCCCCTGCAACCGCAGGAAATGCAAAACTTGCGCCCACACCTCCTCCCTTACTTCTCTCCAAGGCCCCAAGGAATCCTTCCATATCCGCCACAAATTCACCTGTACCTCCACACACATCATCTATTGCATCCGCTGCACCCGATGTGGCCTCCTCTATATTGGGGAGACGGGCTGCCTACTTGCAGAACGCTTCAGGGAACACCTCTGGGACGCCCGGACCAACCAACCCAACCACCCCGTGGCTCAACACTTTAACTCTCCCTCGCACTCCACTGAAGACATGCAGGTCCTTGGACTCCTCCATCGCCAGAACATAACAACACGACGGTTGGAGGAAGAGCGCCTCATCTTCTGCCTGGGAACCCTCCAACCACAAGGGATGTACTCAGATTTCTCCAGTTTCCTCATTTCCCCTCCCCCCATCTTGTCTCAGTCGATTCCCTTGAACTCAGCACCGCCCTCCTAACCTGCAATCCTCTTCCTGACCTCTCCGCCCCCACCCCACTCCGGCCTATCACCCTCACCTTGACCTTATTCCACCTATAACATCTCCATCGCCCCTCCCCCAAGTCCCTCCTCCCTACCTTTTATCTTAGCCTGCCTGGCACCCTCTCCACATTCCTGATGAAGGGCTCCGGCCCGAAACGTCGAATTTCCTGTTCCTTGGATGCTGCCTGACCTGCTGTGCTTTAACCAGCAACACATTTTCAGCCTCATCTACTCATTCAAGCTGAAAACATCAGACACTTTACTGATGAAGATCCATCCTTCAGCCAACAGCTCTAAAGCCGATTATCTGGATGTTATCATTTCAATTGTTTTGGGGCCTTGTTCCATATTTATTTTCTGCCACTTTTCCTATATTAAACAGTGAATAGACATGCCAAATGAGTTATAAATTGCTTTAAAATGCCCTATCTATGTGGAAGTACCATGTAAAAGCAACTGTTGCTTTTATAATGAAGTATTCCACTCCCTGGTCCTGCAGGAGCTATCTGTTTTATTTATGAGATGACTTCACAGCAAGCATATTCTTTAATGATTATCATTGGCACATCATTCACATTTACATTTGTTTCCATGTTCATTAGCTAAGACTACACCACCGGAATGAAATGACAATATCCCAGAGAACATTTGGCAGCCTTCAACCAATAATGTTTCGCTGGGGAAGTGACCTTTTACTGTTCACATGGCCTGAATGTAAAATGGTTGAAATGCAAGCTGTTAAATACACAAGCAAACATCCAATGGAAACACCTTTTCAGTTTGATAACTCTGAGTCTAAACAAAGTAATTTGACAACAATGATTCAAAGATATGGCGTCATAGTGGGTCTCAACAAATCATGTGCATGACAAAATAGATTTCCCTGATAGTTATGGGAACAGCAAGGGAGCACAGGGGAATCTTGGTAAGGTCAAGTGTGTGCACAGCCTGATGAATGTAATGGCACTGTCTCAATAGCTAATTGTAGGCTCACATCTCGCTTAACAGTCAGCTAAATGGACGGCTGTGTTGGAGGAAAGAGAAACAGTAGAAGACCCTGACTAAGGTTGGTGGATAACACTAGAAAGGGACAATGAGCTCTGGGCTGCAAGTACAAGAGTTGGGAGAAGCTGGATATCAAGACGGGATGGGGGCTGGCATTTATGAGAGTCTAGTCATCCATAAAACTGAACATTGCCATCATTTTGATTTCAAAGCATGCACTAAAAGAAGTTATGTCCACTCCACTTGAATCCTGTGTGAGTTGGCCATTTGGCCATTTGGCTCATCGAGTCTACTCTGCCATTCAACTGCTTTTTCCCCATAACCTTTGGTCTCCTTGATTCTCCCAAAAACTTATCTATCTCTGTTTTGAATCTCATCGTGACCTGGCCTCCACAGCCTTCTGTGGCAATGAATTCCATAGATTTGCCACTTTCTAGCTAAAGACGTTTCTTCTTATCTCTGTTCTAAAATGTCTTCCCTTTACTTTAAGGCTGTGCCCTCAGGTCCTTGTCTCTCATGCCACTACGAAACATTTTCCCAATGTCTACTCTGTCCAGGCCATTCAGCATTCTGTAAGTTTCAATCAGATCCACCCCTCATCCTTGGGTAAAAAATGAGGTCTGCAGATGCTGGAGATCACAGCTGAAAATGTGTTGCTGGTTAAAGCACAGCAGGTTAGGCAGCATCCAAGGAACAGGAAATTCGACGTTTCGGGCATAAGTCCTTCATCAGGATTCCTGATGAAGGGCTTATGCCCGAAACGTCGAATTTCCTGTTCCTTGGATGCTGCCTAATCTGCTGTGCTTTAACCAGCAACACATTTTCAGCCACCCCTCATCCTTCTAAACTCCATCAAATATAGTCCCAAAAATAGAGTCCTCAAACATTCCTCATATGTTAAATCTTTCATTCCTGGAATCATTCTCCTGATCATCCTCTGGACCCACTTCAGGGCCAGTACATCCTTCCTGAGGTATGGACACAAAATTGCTTACAATACTCTAAATGTGGTCTGACCAGAGCTTTATAAAGCCACAGAAGTACATCCCTGCTTTTATATTCTAGGCCTCTCAAGATGAATGACAACATTATATTTGCCTTCCTAACTATCAACTCAATCTGCAAGTTTACCTTAAGAGAACCCTGGACTAGGACTCTCAAATCCCTTTGCACTTTAGATTTCTGAATTTTATCCCCTTTTAGAAAATAGTTCATGCCTCTATTATTCCTACCAAAGTGCATGAACTTTCACTTTCCCACATGTATTTCATCTGCCACTTCTTTGCCCACTCGCTAACCTATCTTAACCTTTCTGCAGCCTCCCCGTCTCCTCAATACTACCTGCCCCTCCACCTATCTTTTTATCATCTGTAAACCTAGACAGAATGCCCTCAGTTTCTTTATCCAGATCATTAATGTATAAAGTGAAAAGTTGTGTTCCCAACACTGACCCTTGTGGAATACCACTAAACATTGGCTTTTATCCTGAAAAAGACCCTTTCATCCCCATTCTCTGCCTTCTGCCAGACAGTCAATCTTGTAACTTTGTTAGTACCTTGCCTCTAAAACCATGGACCCTTACCTTACTCAGCAGCTTTCTGCAGCACCTTATCAAAGACCTTCTGGAAGTCCTGATAAATAAATCCTTGGCTCTCCTTGGTCTAATCTGCTCATTACCTCCTCAAAGAATTCTAACAGATTTGTCAGGCATGACCTCCACTTGATGAAGCCATGCTGACTTTGCCCTGTTTTACCATGCACTTCCAAGTATTCAGAAATCTTATCCTTTACAATGGACTCCAAAATTTTACTAATGATTTAGGTCAGACTAATCAGCCTATAATTTCCTGTCCTTTGCCTTACTCCCTTCTTAAACTGGGTGAGTTACATTAGTGATTTTCTAGTCCTCTGGAACCCTCCCTGACTCCAGTGATTCCTGAAAGGTCATTACTAAAGCCTTCACTATGTCTTCAGCTTTCTTCTTCAGATATAGGAAGTGCAAATAGAATATAAATATAATTTAACAAAAAAATATAAAAGCAGCCTGTAAAAGCTTTTATAGGTACATGGAAAAAAACATTTAGCCAAAATGAATATGGTTCCATTATAATGTCAGGAGAATTTATAGTGGAAAATAGGGAAAAGGCAGAGAAGCTAAATGATTACTTTGTTTCTGCTTTCACTGAGGAAGGAACCATAAATTTTCCAGAAAAAGAGGTCCACATGATCTGGGAGAATCTGGAAGAAAATTAGCATTACTAAGATTGTACTGAAGAAATGAATGTGGGTAAAAGTGTTAAATCCCTATGGACTGATAGTTTATATTTGAGAGTGTTGAAGGAGGTAACAATAGGGATAGTTGATACATTGTGATTATTGTCCAAAATTCTTTGGATTCTGATATGTCTTCTGCAGATCATAAGGTACTAAATGTCACCGCTTTATTTAAAAAGTGAGTGATACAGAAAAACATGGAGTTACAAACCTGCTGGCCTTATACCAAAGTTGGAAAAATACGAGAATATGCTCTAAATACTGGGATAAATAGATATCTGGATGATAACAATTTAATTGCACATAGTCATTATTGATTTGCAAATAGGAAATCGTGCTTGACAGAATTCTTGGAAGTTTTGCGAAGGTGGTACTAACAAAACTGATTAAAGGGACCTGACGGATGTTGTATACTTACATTTTTAGAAAGACCTTGATAAAGTACCCCATAGGAGGTTGGTTAGAAAAATTAGAGCATAAGGGTCCCATGTGGTACATAGGGTATGGGCAAGGGGTGAGTAAAAGGCATTGAAGTGTTTGATCAACCATGATTATACTGAAAGTAGGGAAAGCTTAAAAGGATGACCTACACCCTTCCTGAGACAGCACAGGGGGAGTCTGGGGTAAGGGTTGGGGACTGGTGTGGAGTTTGGTCATCAGGAGGGTGCTGGGTGTTAGAATCTCAAAAAACTAGTTGGTAAGGCAAAGACCAGAAACTAAATCTTGTGTTAGGAATTTTAGCCCCCAACTCTGCAATCCAAAACCAGTTCTAATAGATTTCTCTTTACGTCTGAGCCACTGCAAAAACTTACTGAGCTTTATCATTCACCATCCTCCTCAGCACCGACTGGAGGAGGCTAAAGAATCCCTTTAACCTCTCCAGTTCTGTCTGGAGTTCTGAAGGAATCATTTAGCTCCAAGAGCCTGCAGCTCCCACCACATCTCAATTGCCAGCAATCTCACAGATCAGCTTCAGTCCCAACAGTGACTGTGAAATTAATGTTCTAGTTCTGTTGATGCCTTTATGACACAACCATCATAAGTTAACTCAAGCCTTGTTGGTGATCTCTGCATTTTAAAAGTTAAGAGATTTGGAAGGAGGTTGAGCTGACCAATCCTGATTCCTCAACCCATTCCAGGGAAGCTCTCTCATAATCACTGGGGTGAGGAGAGAAACAGTTAAACTTGAGATCATTGTTTATACTCCAAAGTGTAGGTAAATGTACTTTACTATTATTATCACCAGAATGTCTTGCATGAATGTCTTTTCTTATATCAATCTTAGAGATTTCTACACTCCAGAACTGACATTGAATAATCATGGGTTGTGATGAAAGGACACAATACAAGCCTTGTTTTTCTCCATAGTTGCTACCTGGCATGTAGAGCTTTCTCTAATATTTTCTGATTTTTTTTCTCAGATTTCCAGCATTGCGGTGTTTTGTTTTTGTTCTGAAGTATGTATTTCATGTTAAAATTCTTCTCAACTAGCTTGAAGCTGCCCTTTGAGCTGTTTGGTCAAATTGGACCTCTATTATGGAAATTGAACATTGTTACATTACAATAATACAGAAATTTCTATGCAAGCTGAAAATGTGCCCAGCAGCTTTTCCTCTCTAAGGAAACGTCATTGCCTGCATTTAGCTAATGAGGCTTGAAGGAAGGAATATACATTTTCAATAATAAGGATAATTCAAATTAAAGCAAGAATGAATTAACATGGGAAAAAACATTATTCAAATTTACTTTAAAAAGATTATATACTCAGCAACTGGAATTTGAGCATCTGCAGGCCGCTTTCTTACAGAAAAGAAATTACAGTAGCATGAATCTTTTACAGTAACCAGTTATATGAATTACTGGAGAAGTAAACTCAACAGGATCACTATGTAGCTGTGGCAGTACAGTCCTATCTCTAAAGGGTTGGTTTAAAGATAATATAGCAGTGAAAGATGTCAATACTTACAAATCATAGCAGTGAGCAGTTATGAAGAATCATAACTAGAATTGTGAAATTAATTCTGATTTTACTTCCACAGATGCCACTAGATTTGTTGGGTTTCTCCAATATTTTCTCTTTTTGGACTATTACAGTATTCTGGTTTCTACTCTATACCATGGTTTTATTGAAAATTAAGGGGATTTGTTTGCAGTGTATAAATTAATGTTTCCTGAATTGTCATTGTAAGATAAAGAAGTAATAAGATGAACAATCTAAGATAATTGAAACTATGTTACAAAACAAGAGCAAAATACAGTGCATGCTAAAAATCTGAAACAAACACAGAAAAGGGCTAGAGAACCTTAGCATTCTGGCAGTATCTGTGAAGACAGAAAAACAGAGTTACCACTTTTATTTTGATATGACTGTCTTTAAAGCTGAATAATAAATTACTTAAGGCTTGTTTGAATATAACTTCAATAACCTAAACTATTTTGCAAATTATAGTGTAGACACAATGGCCCAATAATGCTACTTCATAGGGTGAAATGTTATTGAGGTTTGATCAGCATGGGCTAAGGTGAGATTTGTGGCAGAATCTGGTGAAAAGAATGGCAAGGATAATCTTGCCCCTTTTTTTATTCTTTTCACAGGCAGCATGGCAAGGTTCTTGCCAGATAAAGACAAGTTGCCAACTCACAGTGACTTGATAAGATTTTTGTTGATGGACCAAATCGCTGCATTAATATTCTGGTTGCAATCTTACCAACGAAATAGCCACTGGCAAAACTCAACATGGAAATTAGAATGGGTGCTTGGCAGGTTCAGCTTGCCTCTTGCTCCAAACAACTTCTACATCAAAAAATAGGAAGCATAGGCAGCAGCCACACGCACTCCACTTCCATGGACATTAGCATCTAACCAATACTCTCTCCAAGCTATGCAGCTGGACATTATGCTGCCATTCCAAGGCTCCATTCAGTGATTGGAATTGGCATGTTGATTGCTGCATTCATCTCTGGCTTTGGAAGTCAATGCTATGCACATACCTCAGGGGCCCACACAACTGGTAAGAAAATTAGATGCAATGCTGCATGTGATGTGTGCTAGCCTCTAAGAACTCATATTTTAAACATATGATCTACCTATAAGACACTTCTACACTTCAATGCTGCACTTTGGGCTGCACCAGCAACTACTATTGTAATGCTGCAGCAAAGGCACTGTGAACTCAGTAAGTGACACATGCCTTGCTTGTAGGCTGGACCAGGCTGCGTCTCGGGACTATTTATTCACTGTCAAAGCACCAGGGATGCTGGTCAATTGCAATAAATCTAGTAAATGGTAAGTTATTCCAGAAATGGTGCTTGGTAGTATGGGGCAGAAATCAGATGTCATACATGCCATAGGGGCAGGAATAGCAATTCATGCAACAGTATTGAAAAGATTTGGTGAGAAAATCTGCAAGGCTTCATGGCAATAATCTGGCTAACAAACTCAATGCAACTTGCATCTATTGCAAAGATGTAGCATGTAATATTTCCACAATTATGCTACATCATTTTACCTATGTAAATAATAATAATTCATTCTTTGTAAACGATTTATACGATCAGGACACCATTGCGCATGCCTAGGCCAGCATTTATTGCCAATTCCTAATTACCCTGGGGAAGATGGTAGTGATATTTTAACCAATTAAATTTATCTGATGTAGGTGTACCCATGATAGTCAGTTTCAGGATTTTGACCCACTAACAATGAAAGAACAGTGACACATTTCTAAGACGTGGTGCTATGTGACTTGGAGGGAAGATTGCAGGTAGCAGTGTGCCCAGAGACTACCTGCTGTACTTGTTCTTTAAAGATCCTGTAGAAGGTGAATTGGTAAGTTGTCACAGAAGATGGATAATGTGCAGTCATGGTACATCATTGATGGAAAACTCAAGATGGTGGATTGGGCACCAAAAAAAATCGATTGATTTGGCTTTGATAGTGTTGAGCTTATTGAGACTGCTTATTGATTGCTTACTAATTATACTATTTCTGAGTGATGTTTAGTAAGATAACATAAAGCCTTTGTAGGTAAAAACGTGAATTTCTCAGTGTGTAGACCTGAGCCCTTGAAATCCTGCAGACAAAATATTTACTTAAGTGACTCAGTTAGCTTTCTGCTCCATACTGACCCACAAGATGAGAGGGGTATGATAATGAGAGCAGTGATAATGCCTTGGTCTGTCAAGAGGGAGGGATTTAGTTTTATTTATATTCATCCATGAAATGTAGATGTTGCCGACAAAACTAATATTTATATCCCATCCTTAACTGCTCACAAGTAGTTTATGCCTGTTGCAGTCCTTGTTATGTTGGTACGCACACTGCTACTTGGAAGGGAAACACTAGGGTTTTTGATCCAGGGATGACAATGTTAGAAATTAGCAATATGGCAAGTATATGTCTGTATGTGTAAAATAGTTTATGTATGTGTAGATATCTAGTACATAAGATACATAAGGGATTGCACTCAAATAAGGCTCTGCAACAGGCAACCACACTTCAAAGCTGTATTCAGATTTTCAGTTAACCTTACTCAATTAATATGGTTGATGGAGTAAGCAAGTTAATTTGTATGTGAAAATAGAATAGATATTATTTCAGGAATTCACCTTATGGTTCAATGGTTTAAAAGGGAATGAGAGTTGGACCAGAGAGCAATCATGAACGGTGTTTAAGAAGGCCTTGTGAACATGTAGATTAGATTAGATTACTTACAGTGTGGAAACAGGCCCTTCGGCCCAACAAGTCCACACTGACCTGCCGAAGCGTAAACCACCCATACTCCTACATTTACCCCTTACCTAACACTACAGGCAATTTAGCATGGCCAATTCACCTAACCCACACATCTTTGGACTGTGGGAGGAAACCGGAGCACCCGGAGGAAACCCACGCAGACACGGGGAGAATGTGCAAACTCCACACAGTCAGTCGCCTGAGGAGGGAATTGAACCCGGTCTCTGGCGCTGTGAGGTAGCTGTGCTAACCACTGTGTGTTCACATAAATAGCAGATAACATTAAATTTAAATAATGAGGCTTTCTAAAAGTAAGCTTGAAGCCCAAGGATAATATTTAACTGGTGTTACAATATTAATCATTGATAGAAGCACAAGTTAACTAAGGGGAAGTGTTGTTTTGTCGGTATATAAAAAAAGGTCATAGCTGGATACAGAGATGGTGGAAAACTTAGACATGTTTTTATTTTATTCCTATCCAAGTCCACAAGAGACTGAAAGCCTGTTTTCATGCATTTTCATCTCACTGGAAGGCTAATTTGCTGAAATTAAGTGCCTTTTCCCAGTTAACTTCTGCCCAGATGTGAAAGAGGTCCATTGGGATACCTAACTTCAACATAAATTCAACTGGATCCTGGGTAAAAGAGGAGTTCAAGTGTAAGAAGGATAAGAGGAACAATAAGCTGGGAAAGGATATGTGTGACAGGAAAAATGTGAACATTCTGGACCTTCAAAATAAATGATGTACACCGTTTTTTAATTCTGACTGAGGTGTCACACACTGAAAACTGTAGCATGAATTCAAATGAGAAGTGACTCTATTCAGATAAGTGGAGGTAATGACTCAAGTTTTTGGACAACTAAACAGGCATTCTATAAATTATGAGTCAAGTGGATGGGGAACCATTCTACGAAATTCTATAATCAAACTCTCAAGAAATCAGTATCATTCCAGAAGTCAGAGCATCGCATTCCAGTATGATTCCATTAAGCCACAGATCTATGATGTCAAGGCAAGGTTAGCATAATTGGACTCAAGTGTGTTGCAGGGAATGATTTAAGCATCCTGGTTAATTGGGAACATCTTCACATACTTCAATGTTTTGATGCATGGAGTTCTCCTCTAGGGTTCCATAAGGACCATATTGCATGTACTGTGGGTAGGGAAGAGGCCAGGAAAGGAGAGTTGCCAGGAACAAGTCTTGTCAGGCGGTTAATGTAGTGGATTTGTAAAGAAAATCTCCACCAACATTTTGACTAAATTGAACAGTTCACTGCATTTGTAGATCACTGCAACCCGACATCACTATAAAAGAAAATAATCTGCCCTACTTCTGGCAATAGTGCAGCTGCAGAGGAATCAGTGCAGAAGGATATGAGAGCATTAACACCGCAGACCAACCTGCAGAGGAGCAAGATCCAGGAAAGATGGGGCCAAGGCAATGATGAACGTTGACCTGAAACTGTTTACTGTTGGAGCACCAAGCTTCCCCTTGGAAAGACAAAGCCAAGCAACCTAGGCAGTAGTATTTGCTACAATGATAGGATTCTTCAGGTCCTACGGTTTGTGCATATCTTGTCATCAGAGCTCCCTGGAATCAGGCAGAAAGCAAGCAGTATCCTAAGTAGGATGGGAACTAACAGAGTTTGCAAATATAAAGATCTAGTTCAGGAGTATAAATTTAATTGCAGATGCAGGCCAGCTTTGTAAGGCAGGCACAGAGACATATGGAGAGAAGAAGGGAGGGAAAAGTGCTGAAGAGCTTCTACTGAAAAATGAGCATAAATTAGCATTCTGCTAGGCCATATCCCATTTTTGTTAATAGCCTCGAGCTTTTCTGTGACTTCAACTTAAACTGCTACTTTCTACAGTCATGATGTGTAGGTGCTGGTGTTGGACTGGGATGGACAAAGTTAAAAACCAACAATACAGATTATTGTCCAACAGGTTTATTTGGAAGCACTAGCTTTCGGAGAGTGCTCTTTCATCAGGCAGCTGCAGAGCAGGATCATAAGACACAGAATTTATAGTAAAAGATTAGTGTCATGCAATGAAAATGATATATCAAACAAACCAAGATTGCTGTTAACCCCACTGCACCACACACACACACACACACACACACACACACACACTCTTACACAGACACACATACATCCACATACACACTCTTTCTCAGGCTTATATTCTGTCACACTATGCTGCCAAGCAAGCACACACACAACCACACACTCACTCATGAACATTCACAATCTTTATCCCTCACATGCATGCACGCACACACACACATATAAGGCTATGGGGTGAATTTGTATTTGCAGAATTGCATTTGCAGATACATTCTATTTTGCTCAAAAAGCACACAATCTGCAGGCAGTCAATGCAGGCAGTCAAATTCCTATTTTGAAAATAGAATTAGTCTGATTCAAGATTGGGATACAGACAGACTGTAACTTCACACCTTTAATACATTGTCTGAGCTGGAATTTTACCCTTTTTTATGACTCTATGTATCTTGAGAATGTGACTTAAAAGAAGTTCTGGGATTTACATATTAATGAACCAAAACCTGCAACCCATTCTAGAAGATGAAAGACTTAACAGCAATCTCGGTTTGCTCAATATATCATTCCAGTTGCATGACGTTCTGATCTTTTGCTATAAATTCTGTGTCTTATGACCCTGCTCCATAGCGACCTGATGAAGGAACAGTGCTCTGAAAGCTAGTGCTTCCAAATAAACCTGCTGGACTATAACCTGGTGTTCTGTGATTTCTAACTTTCAACAGCGCTTGCATTCTCATTTGCAGTGCCTTCATTCCACTAGCTGGCCTCCATCTCCAGGTTAATTTCTGTTCTTGCGCTACTTTTTCTGTATAATTTCAGGCTGGTTCAGCTTTAATGCATCATTGCTACATTCCATCCTGCTCCTCTGCCAATTCACTGGCCCAGTTAAGAATGCGCTGCTAAGATGTTACTGCAATGTGCTTCCTCTGAATGTCAAGATAAATCTCTAATGATTTTTCATTAACTCTTGATGCCACTTCAACCCATTTTTACTCAATATTTTCTTCCTTAAATGACTCCTGAATCTAACTTTCCATAACCAAATATGAACCTAAGTATAGGCCTGTGAATGTTTCAAAACTCTATGCTATATACAAGTCAGCTTCCTTTCATCAGAAGCTCTCAAACTCTAGTTCTGAACTGTTTCATGTCAGTTCTCTTTCTTCTCTGTTTGCAGCCACAGGTCTTTCTTCTTATAGAACTTTGAGTCCCATACTTCTGTAACACACACACACATTTTGCTTGCTGATTTGGATCAAGCTATCGTGTTCTTTTTCTAAAACAAAATTGGACCCCGTTGAACCCTTTATTTCCTTTAATCCATCAGTGAATCTCACTTTTCATTTCCATCAGCAACTTTATCTCCCCCATTAGTTTATCAGACCATGTCTGTTTGTGAATCTTGAAAAGGAGATATAAGCTGATGGGACAGAATTGGGAAAAATACTAAGTTGATAGCACTGCAGGTGTGATTGGTCACAGTCAGGGCAAATATTGCTGAAAATTTGATAATGGAACACATGGGCCACAGAATATTAAAAGACACAAGCTCAGCAAAGCAATGGTTAATCCAACAAATAAAAATAGAGTCACTTTATTTGTTACAGGTTTGATGATGATGGGAATAATCTGCTAAGAAATCTACTTTGCTCAGTTTTGCTAGTTTGCAAATATTTCCATTTCTGCAACTCCTCCTGACAGTTGTTGTCTCATTAGTACTTGGTCTGTCTGGATAGCTTTGCTCTGCTTTGGTTGAGTTATTGCTTAAATCAAGAATAGAGCTAAGGTTAACTGTCACCTAGCAGACAGTGTCTGCTTTAATAATCCCACTACAATATGATCACAAATCATTTTGCATGAGGTGTACCATAACCAATGAGTTTGCTCAAACAGTAAAAGTCTGTAATATAACCATCTACTAATGTGGTATCTTGTTTAGTTGAATTTAACTGTTCCAAAAATTAAGTTTCTGTGGGCTACAAAGTTTTTTTTTCCTAAATAAGTCTAGGAGACATTCATAAATACTCCCATCATTCTCAGTGAGTCGAAAGAGCATAAAATAACCTTCAATTTCTCTTTTATTGAATATCTCAGTGCTAATCTGATTCAACACCTCTTTCTAATGCAAGCTTAACGCAATGCAAAAGCTTTCAAATCACTTTATCTATCTCGACCATTCGGTGGCTTACTGGTAGGCTTATGAAAAAATATAAAAAGAAAGACTTGCATTTATAGACTTCATTCGTTAACAGGATATCAGGATATCTCAAAGTGTTTTAGAGCCAATTAAGTCACTGTTGAAATGTAGGGAGTGTAGCAGTCTTTAAGTACCCAGTAAGGTCCCAAAAACAACATTTCATTGGGAAGTGTTAGTTGCAGATATATTGGCTACAAGATAAATACTGGCCAGAACTCTGGGGAAAACTAGTTGAAAATGGTGCCAGGGGAATTTTATGTACTTCTGAGAGGTCAAACAGCTCATCGTTTTCACATTTTATTTAAAATATGACACCTCTCAAAGTTCAGCATATACTCTGTACAGCAGTGGAAAGTCAGTTTCAGCTTTCCACTAACATCTCTGAAGTGGATCTACAATTCGCATCTCAGTACTTTGGTAGATCTTTGCTGTCACCTTTTCAAATTTGTCCCTTCCATTACTTTCATCACTGGCAAGTTATTCTGTATGTTTACATGGATTGTAGGGGATTCTTCTATCAGACAGCTAATGTTTTAACTGTGATATGCTATGTATACTCCTTGGACAAACAGACATGCCAAAAAGGTCTGCAACATAACTTCAGTTTTCTAATGCACAAAGAAATCCTGCAAATAAACATACTTCAAAACAAATTACATTCATCTTTTTTCTATCATTACCGTGAGCTAGATGTCCACAACATCTAGATAAAAATGTTAATTTTACTGTGTTCAATTATTAATAGTTGGGAAAAATATCAGATACCAAAAGATGCGCATTAAAGGTGAGTAATCATAAATCAGCATAGAGAAAAGAAATTCTTCATGTCGTTTCTGATTTCTTTTCCATGGTCCATATTTTCATCTATGACTACCATCATCTCATAAATATAAAATACACAAACCTATGGAAAACAATCATGTGAATGAAGAGAATCCTAAATTTAACATTTGAATAATACTATTTCGTAGATCCTTCCTTCTCTCTGAAAGCAAGCACTATCCTAAGCAAAATGGTGTAGTATGAGAGGTAGAAATTTCTTTGAGATTTTGGATGCTAGGTAACTCTAGCCTGTATTGACAAATTCTGCATTTGCATGAGGTGGATACTGTTCGCAACAAGATAATAAGTGTGCTGCTGTTTAGACTAGATTAGACTTACAGTGTGGAAACAGGCCCTTCGGCCCAACAAGTCCACACCGACCCGCCGAAGCGCAACCCACCCCTTACCTAACACTACGGGCAATTTAGCTTGGCCAATTCACCTGACCCGCACATCTTTGTGACTGTGGGAGGAAACCGGAGCACCCGGAGGAAACCCACGCAGACACGGGGAGAACGTGCAAACTCCACACAGTCAGTCGCCTGAGTCGGGAATTGAACCCGGATCTACAGGCGCTGTGAGGCAGCAGTGCTAACCACTGTGCCACCGTGCCGCCCTTTTGTTTCTTTTGGATTACAAAATGAGAAATGAAAGTTGGATCCTAATATGTGGCTAAAAGTACCAGGAGAGATTTTTTTTGGCAATCTGAACATTAAGTGAGATTGTGTGGTGTACACTTTAGTTACACAAGATTATGATACTTTTCAGAGCAGTGCGATAGATACTTCATGAGACTGCGAAATACCAGATGTCTTTGAGTTAAGGGAAAATTGACCAATAACAGCTTTAGAAATGTTCAAACTGCAGTTTGTGATAGACCTGCAAGAGCAGCGCACTCAGTCCCTATGTCTCAGTCAGAAGGCTTGATTTCAAGTCTCACCTGCTCCAGAGGTGTGTCACGTGGCTGCTGTGATGTAGTCTTAATGTCACTACCTCTGAGCCTGAAGTCCCAGATTCAAGTTCCCACCTGCTCCAGAAATATGTCCTAACATCCCTGAACAAGTTGGTGAGAAAATATTTTTAAGGCACTGAGAGCCATCCAGAGGCCTGTAGACAAGAAGCAAGACTCTGAAAAGAAAGGCTTCCATTACAAAGAAAGAATTCAGTCATTCCAATCAGCTACTAAACTAAAGATTACCATTGTTTTACATTGCCTAAAAAAATTCAAAAGAACTGATAGAAACAATTCTTTCTACCTTCAACATCTGGACTCATGAAGCACAAAATTCATTAATCCGTCTATATTATTCCACCCATACTATTTGTGTTAAATCATCTGGTTTTGCTTTCTTATTTATAAAAGAGACTGTACGCATGTATTTGAAGTTTTAAAGGTGTGTAGCCGAAATTCCATTTTTGCCATTTGTTAAGAATAGATTTGTTTACAACAAACAGAGTTATTTTCTTGTTAATGAAACTTCAAGTCAATTGATTTTGTCCTAAATAGCAGTGAGTCTGGCAAATTGAACATCATGATGGTTTAATTGAATGGTTACAAATTTGTGACATTTTTTAGAATAGTGGAATTCGATTTCATAAGGCTGCTTTTGTGGAATCCATTATCACAAAGTAATTCACTCCTCTTGCCAATTAAAATCTATTTAACTAATTTACAAGGAACCAATTACAAGGTTTTCTTGTTTAGCATTTTGCTAACCCAGAGAAAAATAATAAAGCTGTAACATCATGCATATGATCTTTGAAACCATGTGGGCTCTCAATGAACAAACATATACATACTCAATGCCATTACTGTGCAGTGTCCAGTATAAGAACATACAGATTACAGTCCTAAGGATCTTTGAGGTGTAGAATTTAACTTGAAACCATGTTTTTTTTTGTTGGGTGTCTTAGACAATCAGCAGTAGCATCTGCTCTCTTTTGAGTTCTTAGCATTCTATTGTTTCTTTTTAATTGGCATTAGGTGCTCTTCTTCCTTGAGAAAAAGAGAGAGAGAGAGCTTTGTCCAGCTAACTTAGTTTGGCAGTCATAAAAGAAAACCTCTCTCTTCTGCCACAGGCACTTGCTTGAAATACAAGCTTCATTGTGTATTTCACATCCGAGTTCATTGTCCCCAAGCTAAGTGTTGCTGGTAAAGTTTTCGGGTCCAACACATGAGCATTCCCACACAGACGCAAATAGTATGGGAAATGTGCACTTCTGAGAGTGGCAATGGTTGTCTTAATGGCTTGTTTCAGCTCTCTGTTCTCTAAATCACACAACAACTTTGTCACTTGCCTTCAGGTCATGCCTATGGCCATTTTAAGTAGACAGGCAGGAGGCTGGAAGAACACAGCAAGCCAGGCAGTATCAGGAGGTGCAGAAGTAATGGACAGTGACTGGGAGGTCCGATCAGCCCCTGCGGACCTGGCTGAGATGCTTGGTGAACTGTTTCCTAAAAAGACCACATCGGGAGCACTTGTTGCAGTAAACTAGATTGGAAGTGAGGCAGGTCTCACCTGGAAGGACTATTTGGGGCCCTGGATGGAGTGGAGGGGTGGTGTACTGGCAGGTCTTGCATCTTTTCCAGTTGCAGGGGAAGGTACCTGGAGATTCGGGGGGGTTGGTAGGGAGAGTGACGTAAATCAAGGACTGTCAAAGGGAACGGTCCTTGTGAAAGGCAAAGAGAGGTGGGGAGGGGAAGATGTTCTTGATAGTGGGGTCTAGTTGGAGTTGACAGAAATGTTTAAGCAAAATACATTGGATGCGGAGACTGGTGGGGTGGTAGGTGAGGACAAGGAAGCCTCTGTCTTTTTTTGCATTTGGAGGGGGAGTATTTACAGCAGTGGAATGGGGAATGGATGTGATGCAGTGGAGGGCTGTCTGAATGACAGAGGAAGGAAAAACACGTTGTTCGAAATAGGTAGACATCTGGGATGTTTGGGAGTGTAATGTTTCCTCATCCAAGCAGATGCAGCAAAGCTGGAGGAATTGAGAGAATACCTTGGAGTTCTTGCAGGATGCTGGGTGGGAGGAGGTGCAGTCTAGGTAGTTAGGTAAGTTTGTAGTAAACATCCATCTGGAGACTGTCGTTGGAGGTAGGAATGGAGAGGTCAAGAAAGGGGAAGGAAGTGTCTGAGATGGGTGAAGTCAATTTGAAAACAGGGTGGAAGTGGTGGGTGAAGTTGATGAACTGCTCCAGTTCAGCCTGGGTACAGGATGCTGCACCGATGCAGTCATCGATTTAATGGCCCCCCTCATGGCTATTTTAAGACAAGGTTTTTAATTATACATTTTAGCCAATGGAAGTCCAAATTAAATCATCCAATGGAATTCAAAAATCAACAATCCATATTTTATACAATTATGGCAAAATAGAATTCTCTAAGTTAACCATAACAATCAGGTAAAATGACAAGTTAGATTGAGTGACAGAAGAACTGTCTCGCATAGAAATATTTCCTTTCACACAATATGTTGTTTATCAATGTTCAAATGTTGTTTGGGATGAGATGTTCTTGGATCACTGAAGAGTGACTGATGTTAGTGTCAGAGAACGAGGTTCATGTTTTGAGATTAAGATTACTCATTGAAATTGGAATTAATAAATAGCAAATGGGTATTCATTCAGGACACTATTTGGCCAGAACTCTCGATAATAAGCAAACACCTCCAGTCATACAGAGTTTCAAAAAAAAACCTATGTTGAAAGTTATAGGACAAAATAAATTTATTTTTTAATCTTGTGTAAATGATAAGTTTTGGTTGCTGCAGTGGAGATAAATATTCAACTTGCATCTCAAATAAACAAAACAAGTTCAAACTATGAGAAAACATCTTTGTACGTTGAAATGGAAATTAATAAGAATAAATGTGATGGGAAAGCAACAAAAATGTTCATAAATACTGCACATAAACTGTATTAAAAGTCTTATTCTTGTGAGCATTTGAATCTGAGTTTCAATGAGACATGCAAGTGTAATTTAAGAGAAGATATAAATGCATCCGAGGGACTCTGGTGACACAGTGTTAGTATCCTTACCTCTGTGACAGGAGTTCCAGATTCAAAACCAGGAGATGCAGGTTCAAATCCAGAGGTATGTCATTAAATGTCTGAACAGACTGATTAAAGCATAGATCATAGAACAATACAACACAGGAAATGGTCCTTCAGCCCATGATGTTGTGCTGAACATGACACCAAATTAAGCTAATTACTTCTGCTTTCCTTTCATCCATAACCCTCCATTCCTTACATATTCATGTGCTAATCTAAAAGTCCTTTAAATACCCCTATTTTATCTGCCTCCACAACTAGCAGTGCTTTCTATACTCCAACCACATTCTGTGTGAAAAACCAACTCCCCTCATCTCCTTTGAAGTTTTCCTTTATCACCTTAAATGCACACACCTTAGAATTTGACATTTCAGCTCTGGGAAAAAGATGCTGATTGTCAACCTTTAATATGCATTACATAATTTTACAGACTTCCATCAAGTTTCCCTTCAGCCTCTGCCACTCCAGAGAAAATAACCCATATTTTTCTTGCCGCTCCTTAAAGCTCATGCCCTCTAATCCAGCCAGCATCCTGGTAAAACTCATCTGCACCCTCTCCACAGCCTCCATATTCTTCCTGTTATGTGGTGGTCTAAGTATGTCTAACTGAAATTTTATGAAGTTGCAACATGATATTCTCATTCTAGTACTCACTATCCTGACCAATTAAGGTAAGCAAGACAAATGCCTTCTTTAACCACACTGCCTACTCATGTCAGGGAGCTATAAACTTGAACCACAAAGTCCCTTTGTATATCAATGCTGTTCAGGATCTTGCCATTAACTGTATACTTTTCCTTATCATTTGATCTTCCAAAATGCAGTACTTCACAAATGTCCAGATTAAAATCCATGTGCTATTTCTCTGCCCATATCTGCAACTGATCTACATACCATGTTTCCTTTGACAACCTTCCAGACTATCCACAACTCCATTGAACTTTGTGTTGTCTATAAACTTCCTAACCTACTCATTTATGTTTTTATATTTGCGGAGGATTATTTGAAGGACACAGGTGGGGAGTATTTTGTTCAGTTAATTGAATCCCAGATAATCGAATGCCGGATAACATAGTTTAGCCAAGCATCAGGACAGTGCGTTTTTGCCGGGTAATTTGATATTCGGATAATCAAATGTCGAATAATCAAGATTCCTCTGCCTAAGCATATTTATAAATGCATTAGAAGCAGTTCAGAGAAGGTTCACTTAACCGATAGCCAGAATGGCAGGGATGGGAAGTCATTTTATAGTGAAGCTTTAGACAGATTGGATTGTAATCCATTGGAGTTTAGAAAAATGAGAAGTGAGCTGTGGAAACCTGACAGAGTGGATACTGAAAGCATGTCTCTCCTGAGGCACAGACTAGAACTAGAGGATGTGGTTTAAACATAAGGAGTCTCCACTTAGAAAGGAGATGATAAACATTTTCTTCCTCTTATGGGCTTTAGAATGCATGGAACTCAATTCCCAGACAGTGGTAGAAAGCATGGTCATTGAGTATTTATAAAGCAGAGGTAGATAGGTGCTTGACGAACAAAAGTGACTAAGATTATTGGGATAGATAGGAAAGTAGAGGCCACAATCAGATTAGCCATAATCTTATTGAATGGCGAAGCAGATTCAAAGGATGAAACACATGAATAAAATCCCAAAGGAAACTATATTCGCTTTTTCTTTGTGAATTCTGTTTTTTTTACATAGGCAACCTTGCTGAATTTATAAAATGGCTGAAGCTGATCACCCAACCCAACAGCTGAACCTCTTGCATTGCAGCTAAATCTAACACAAAGGGTTTGAAGATGGACTGTCTGCCTCCAGCCACCTCTGGGCAAAGGAAAACATCAAGATTTATTTCGATTAAAATGGGCAATTACAGTTACAGCTTCAACTCATAATGAATATTCTAATGGGAGGAGGAGGATGGGGAGAGAGGAGGAAACCTACTGTGTTAGCCCACTTTGATGAGAAAAGGTCGCCAGGATGGATTGACAGCATCTCACTCTCTCCACTTCTAACACAAGTTTGCTCGCTGGAGAAAGGAGCCTACGCTTTACCTGCAAGAAAGAAAGCTAGTGGGCCCAGCCCACCCAGGAAAACATTACTGGACTCTACGCTCCAGGAGGTTGTAGCTCATATAAAGTGATATTTTCTTTATTTCTGGATTTCCCAAAACATGGATGGAATAGTGAAGTAATACCCCCATATTTGAAAGATTTGTGAATAACTCCTGTCTTTGATTTCACCTTAAAGGATTTTACAGGCAGCCAGTTGTATCACATATCACACTTCACATTTAAATCACACCCTGGGGAATAGTACTTTGTTATGAGTGCTCAAAGTGCTTCTTACCTCAGCAACTTGAGCTGCAAAGTAAAGCCATCGCATTGCTTCGGTTCTTTTGCCCTGATGGGAAAGGGTGACTACTCAAAAGGAAGGTAAGTGTTGATGAGCCAAGATCCCTTAGTAGTGTGTGATACTGTGTTTCCATCCAGTGTGTATAATCAGCAACACCTTCTCTGTGACAGGTAGCTGCTTCGGACCATCACTGGACAGTGTTATTTGTTATTTGTTCATTTCTGCATTTGTTATTCACCTGATGGTGGCATTCACAATATTTGGGGCCAGTGTATATTTATTTTGATTATTGCAGAATACTAGCCTTTAAAAGATATGTCAAAATAATGAAAAGCTTATTCCATTTTTAACATAAGCAACTGCCAGGAGAATAGGTGTAAGCATACATTCAATCTAAAATTTATATACTTGACATCCTGAGGTGCACCTCAATAACAATCACCTTTAAATACTGAAGTAGAAGAATGTAATTGAGAATATAAGATGCACAGCAGTGCAATATTATAAACTAATAGCTACAGCAGTGACTCTATCCAGCCTCCAGAATGCCAGTTGTAACTTTGTTACAGCTATTTCTTGGGAGTACCCACTGGATTCACTGGCTGTGAACTACTGCAAGTAATTCAAACATAATCAAAAGCAGTAAATAAATGTCAGCTATTTCTTTGTTACTTTAAAATGTTGCTTTTTCTGCTGTATTCTCACAACAAGAATACTTAAATGAATCTTCCACCTACATTCCTAACTGCCATCTTCAAAACATGCTGATGGCAAGCAAATTCAACATTTTGTAAGATATTGCCACGAGTTGATATCAGAATCTTGCAGAATAAGCAAGTTGCTTTAGTAATTTCAGGAGCAAGCTATTTAATTTTGCAGGTTAATATATTATAAAATCAAACTGTGATACCTGTGTCATTTTTCATGTAATGTATTAATGCTACAATTAGCAGCATGGTGTGTGAATCATCAACCTTGCGACAGCTGACAAATACAACCCTAAAACCAGTCAGCCCAACAAGGGAGTTTCCAAAAAATAAAGCTGGAGCCTGAACAATTCCATGTTGAATCATTTATAATGTGATAGTCTCAGGAAAGAGAGTTTAGGATTTGCTAATCGAAAAATGGAAGCAGACTGGTACAGTAGGGAATGTTCATCCAATGTAAGAGTCAAACACATTACTGATGTGGGAATAGCTTTTCCCGTCCGCACATCTATTATAAGTGTTGAGTGTTTGATGCTGAAAATAGCTAAAGGGAATGGAAAACTTGTTACATTTTCATGTGCTGATATCCTCACCTTGAGCAGTATGACAATGGAATCCCCAAATTTAATAAACCAGCATCACTGAATTGTTAAACACGTTGCCTTCATTCAATAGTTGGTATCACCTGATGAGAGGCAGATTCAGTATACTTCCATTTGGCTGATTAGGTACAAGTTTAGAGGGGGACAAAGGTGTGAAAATCTTGACCTTTATTTACTCTCTTGGAATAATAATGCAGCTATTTGAAATAAAGTCTGAGGAATAATAGACTTAGAATACAAAATAGAAGCAGACAGTACTTATATTCATGGTCCTAACCATCTAGTTTAAGCAGCGGCAAAAGGAAATTCCATTAGGCAAGCAGGACAAACTGACAATTAGAGAATATGTGTATGTACATTTTCTTGCTTGAATACAGTGATCCATCTTTACTGTCAGATAAAGGGCACAGCTGTAGCAGGTGAATGTTCTTTGATGGGTCATCTATGTCACCATGGTGATAGGTATCAGGTAAATGAGCTTGCGATTAATTCACATGTGTGCAGGCAGTAATTTTCTAAGGAATGCTCCTTAACACTTACTTTTCAGATCTCATTATTTTGAATTGGCATGCACACTGAAATACTTTTGCCTTAAGCTTATGTGGGAATTGGAGCATACTCATGTTAGCAAGGAAGCACAGTTAACTACAGTATTACATGATTTTTGATTATCAATTAGAAATCAAGTCAATGTCATTCTAATTTGATTTTATCTCGAGCAGCCTAGAGGTGCAGCATTTTGTAAGCTACATTAAGCTTTCACTTTAAAAAAGCAGTTAAGCATCAGGGGCTGAACTATAATGTTGGAAGTGGATATCTGAAGTCAGGATTCCAAAGGGAAGCAAACTAAAGTTATGATTTTTGCGGGGTCAACCCCTTCTTTGGTCACTAATTAACTGCCTGTGGTTGAGAAGCGGGGTGGGGAGGTGGTGAGCAGATGAGGTACAAGCAGCATTCCTATGAATTTTCTTTCTGGCTGCACAGGCCTCCAAAGTCTGAGCATGGCAGCAACTTCTAGAACCCAATAGGACAACAGCTTCACATTTAAAAGGTCTCTGACTTATTATTTAGATGTCACAGCTTACAGCAACTGCTGAAGATGAAGCAAAATGGGTTTTCTCTAACTTAAAGTATCTTATTTTTACAGCAGAGAGAGCTCCTGAGCTGGTAGAGATTGAATGGTTTCTCACTATCTTGTTCACAGTCCTAATCCCCCGAGCTACCTATGAACCAGCCACATTGTTGTATTAGACAGGAGAAATTTGTCCTTGATAACCGATCATTAATCCATAGACCAGTCACCTAATCATTGTACCCTTGGTTCCAGCTCATCTACAACTTCTCCAACTACTGATTGAATCAGCAGCTGTGTAAGTAGTGCTTTCTAAGAGTGTCACATTACTTGCAGAGATCTTTTAGTTTTTAAAAAGTTATTTTCCCATTTAGGTTCATCATCAAGAAGACAGAAAAATAAAAAAGACAGTCTTTACACTAGCCATTACATCCCTCCCTTTCTCTTTATCCAGCTGTAAACAACTAACAATTACAGCTGACAATAGGGCAATAGAGACAAGATGAGACTTGGACAGCCTATCATACCCTCTTTCATTATGAGGCAAGAATCCTGGCAGTCCTGAGAGGGCAAAAATGCATGCCTGAAATGGGATCAGAGACTGGACTTGACTTACTGGGCCAGAAACCTCTAAGTGAAGGGTGTTTCCCTAAAGTGACTGAGGACAATGCCCCTTAGCTTTGAAACATTGATATTTTCTTGAAGCACATATGTTCTGTTTGTTGCATAGGATGCTGGGACATGTGGAAGTGTGAGATTAATAAAGCATGGTGTAATACAGCAAATGCCCACTCCCAGGCTGATGACTGCTAACAGACAGAACTAGCTTCCTGCCTTTGTGTCTATGCTAAAAAGTATATCAAGACTGAAGTACTGTCCTCCTAGCCACGAAACAACACGACCAGCTATCCTTAGTAGCCACAGGCAGATGACAAGCAGCATGAATTCGTCTGGGACAACACTACTATTATCAGACAAGCCAAACAGAGAACAGCCAGGGAATTCCTCGAGACATGGCACTCATTCATAGAGTCAATCAATAAGCACATAGATCTGGACCCAATATACCGGCCACTGCAACGGACAGCTGGAACTGACAACCGGAAGCGGCAGATTCAAACCACTACAAATGCCAGAGGAAAGATCACAGAAGCGCTTCACAGGAGGCTCCCAAGCACTGAGGATGTCACCCAGACAGGGGACGAAACGTCTGCAACACAAATTCCCAGCTCGGCGAACAGAACCACAACAATGAGCACCCGAGCTATGAATCTTCTCACAAACTTTGAGCAGGCAAACAGCCCTGAAATGTAGCCTGATCCAATCACTGTTTCAGGTGCCTGGCTCTGTGCACAAAGTGTCCATGCAGCAGCATTCCTGTCATAATGGCCAGTTCATTCTCAAGTATGGTATTAAACTGCAGACATGCAGAGCAAGTAGATCAGAAATGTGACACAATGCTGCAGCGAGGCCGGTATATGTTAGATGCTCGTGTTCCTAGACACTGGTGTGTGTGATCACCGCCCGTCAAATGTCCCCTGAGGTGTTGGTGCTACATGGGCAAGCTGGAGTTCTGGAGAAGCAAACGGGAAGTTGGAGATGTCTGCTACCATTCTGACTTTCATGTCAGGAATTTAGGACATTTAGTTTCTGTCTAACAGCTGATAGAATGAGAATGTAAATTAATGAAGTAAGATTAAGTAGTACTGAATAATAATCATTGTTAATGGGCCTCTTGCCACTGACTAGTGAAAATCTCATCTTGACATCTGGAACCAAGTTGGGAAATACTGTTCTTTCCACCTGACATCAAAAAAGGCTTTACTTGACTTCTCACACAATCATTGTCTCAGCCTGCTCCTGCCCCACCGAACTCATCTCTGCAAAACTCACTTTCTCCTTCTCACACAATTATCTCAAAATTCCAATGGTCTATGTCCTTCAGAACCTGGGAAGATTTTCTCAACGGCGGAGATGGCTATTGCAGTGAACAAAGTGATCAATAATAGGGTGCAGAGGAAGGCACGCTGACCATCCTCAACTATTTCCCATGTATACACACCAGCCATTCATTGCACAACTCCAAAAACAATCTATTTCATGGGGTGTAGGTTTGCTCGCTGAGCTGTAGGTTTGATATCCAAATGATTCATTACCTGGCGAGGTAACACCATCAGTGGTGACCTCCAAGTGCAGAGAAGCTGTTGTCTCCTGCTTTCTATTTGTATATTTGTCCTGGATGGGGTTCCTGGGGTTTGTGGTGATGTCATTTCCTATTTGTTTTCTGAAGGGTTGATAGACGGTATCTAGATCTATCTGTTTGTTAATGGCGTTGCGGTTGGAGTGCCAAGCCTCTAGGAGTTCTCTGGCACCCACTTCACCTTCAACAACATAATCTACAAACAAACCAATGCACACCCATAGGATCTCCGCTATCAGGATTCATAGCAGAAGCGGTAATGCAAAAACTAGAACAAACAGCCCTACCAACCATCAAACCAAAAATCTGGGTCCGCTACATAGATGACACTTTGTCATCACAAAACGAAACAAGATAGAAGAGACATTTAACATAATCAACAACACCCTCACAGGCATAAAGTTCATCAAGGAGGAAGAAACTGACAACAAACTCGCATTCCTGGATGTCACAGTCGAAAGAACGGACAACGGAGAACTACAAACCTGCATATACAGAAAACCGACAAACATTGACCAAATACTTAACTACACCAGCAACCATCCCAACACACATAAATGAAGCTGTATCAGAACGAGCACCATACACTGCAGCACAGATGGACTTCGGAAAACAGAGGAGAACCACAACGTATTCAAGAAGAACGGATACTCAAAAAATACAGTCCACAGATTCCTCGAGAACAAACTACAACAAGCAGACCTAACACAGCCAGAAACCCTAACCACCTTACCATACATCAAAGAAATCTCAGAAATGACAGCCAGACTACTAAGGCCCCTCGGAATCATAATAGCACGCAAACCCACCAACACTCTCAAACAAAAACTAACAAACTTAAAAGACCCAGTACAACCCATGGACAAAACCAACGTTGTCTACAAAATTCCATGCAAGGACTGCCACAAACACTACATAGGACAAACAGGAAGAAAGTTAGCCACCAGGACACGAACAACAGCTAGCCACAAAAAGACATGAACCTCTCTCCCTCGAAGCCGTACACACAGAGGAAAAAAAACACCATTTTGAATGGGACAACACATCTATCCTGGGACAGGCTAAGCAAAGATATGCCAGAGAATGCCTAGAGGCCTGGCACTCCAACCACAATGCCATAAACAAACACATAGATCTCGATACCATCTATCAACCCCACAGAAAACAAATAGGAAATGACATCACCACAAACCCGAGGAACCCCATCCAGGACAAACATATAAATAGAAAGCAGGAGACAACAGCTTTGCTTCACTTGGAGTTCACCACTGACGATGTTACCTAGCCAGGTAATGAAATGGCTGGATATGGAACCTACAGCAGAACAAGCAAACCTACACCCTAAACCTCAATCTGAGCTACAAACCTTCACAAAACTCGCAAAAACTCCATTTCATCTGTTGACTCCTGTGCAGCAACCACTTTTGTTACATTCCAAGTCTTCTTGATCAACAAAATTCCACTCTTTCTGTGAGATTCATTGATTAGTACCAAACAGAATAAAGGTTGTTTTCCTTGGATGAAGGGCCTAGATCTATGTGCCATACTCATGTATAAGAGATAATTCATTTGGTGAGGAGAAATGTCGTAGCTCAGATGAAAGCAAATATTAGATATCCTCAATTGCAAGTATCTGTGAATCTTCATTTGTTGGACAGACTCAAGATTCAGATCAATAAATATTGGAAATTCACTTGTTAGGTATATTGAACAAAGTGATAAAATAAACTTGCATTAATATAACATTTTGTTTAATTACCTGGATGTCTGAAAGCCCTTTTCAGCCAATTATGCATTTTTTGAAGTTTAATCACTGTTGTAATGTAGAAAATGTAACTGTTGATATGCAATCAGCAAACCCCCACAAACAGTAATGTGACAAAGTCGAGATAATTATTTTTTGAGATACTGGTTGTGGGATATCAGGCCCTTGATCAATAAGTGTTTGAGAAGCAGGGAATAAAGTAATCTGTGGATAGGACAGAAAAGCTGAGGTAGAATGTAGACAGGTTTTTACTGAATGGTGGAGTGAGATTGAGAAGCCATATGCTTTGCTATTGTTTTGAAAATACAGAAAATACATTTTCCACATACTTATCAGTCAGCCATATAAAATCTTATAAACCATAATCTGCAGAGTCTCAATGACTCAGAATCTTTACTATTAATTTACAAAAGGAGAACATGCCATTGGACCTAACTCATTGATATTTCACATGAGTGTCTTAACATCCCATTTCATTCAACATTATCTTAATACCCTACAACTAATTTCTCCCTCATGTGCTGTCCTAGCTTCCCCTTAGCTGCATCTATCCTATTTGCTTCAATAACTCCATGTGGTAAAGCATTCCATATTCTAATCATTCTCTGGGTAAAGAAGTTTCTCAAAATTTCCTCTGGGAGTTATTTACAACTATCCTATTCTTAATTACATTTAGTTGGTTTTAAATTGTGTTCCAGTGGAAAAACTTCTATATCTACTTGGTTGAACCCTTAGCTAGTTTAAATACCTCCAGCAAATAAACATTTATTATGACTGCAGAATAACCTAAAGCAGAATGATCATACAAGAATTTCCAATTAAAACTACATACATAAATCCTATGCACTTTGAAACATCAAGCAATGAATTTGTTTTATTTTCTCATGGGATGTATGCATGCTGACTCGGCCAGCTGATTTTGCCCATCCCTAGTTGTCCCCTCAGAAGATGGTGGTGAACTGCAGCACTCCTGTAGGTAGGCCCACAATGCTGTTAGGGAGGGAGTTCCGGGAACTTCAACCAACAAAACTAATATATCTCCAAAGTCAGGATAGTGAACAGCTTGGAGGGTCACTTGCAGGTGATGGCATTCCCGTGGATCTCTCTTTGGAGATATATTAGTGTTGTTGGTTCAAGTTCCTGGAACTCCCTCTTTAACAGCATTGTGAGTCTACCTACAGGAATGCTGCAGTTCAAGAAAGCAGCTCACCACCATCTTCTATGGGGACAACTAGGGATGGGCAAAAACAGCTGGCCTAGTCAGCATGCATACATCCCATGAGAGAATAAAACAAATTGGTTGCTTGATGTTTCAAAGTGCATATGATTTACGTATGTAGTTTTAATTGGAAATTCCACATGGTACTGGTCGCGGAGTTGGAAGGTGCTGCCTAAGGAGCATTGATGAATTTTTGCAGTGTATATTTAAAATATATTATCCCATTTTTTAATTATTTTAATGATCAGGACTTTTGACTGATTTTTCTAATTGTGCCACAGATTTTATAACCTAAACTCATCAAACAAGATAGAAAATTTACAGCTCAGGAAAAGGCCAATTGGTCCAATTTGTCTGCGCCAGCTAAAAAATAGTCACACGGCACAGACCATCTTAATGACCAGACAATGATCAATACTTGGACTGATACTGGAGGCTGCCCTTGATTTATTGTGCTGGTATCCTTTGACTAATGAGTACCTCTATGGACTTCAGTGAGAACTGCTCCCTGAAGATATTGAGACATGACTGCCTAGTTGCTGCATATGCCATGAGTTTGTCCCATCAGGGTGCTATTTGATTTTGTTGTGTAATTCCCATAATTGCAAGGTCAATAAGCAGGAGTATAATTTTTGGGTTAAAGGCAGGAGAATTAGAGGAGATTTGAGGAAAGCATTTTTACCCAGAAGGCGATGAAAATCCAGAATGTACAGTCTGGGAGAATAGTTGACTCTGTAAACATCACAATGTCTTAAAGGTATTTGGATGAACACTTGAAATGTCCTAACATTCAAGACTATGGGCAAGTCCTAGAAAGTGGAACTACTGTGAATGTTGAGTAGTTTTTTGTTGGTGTAGACTCAATTGGCCAAATAACTTCTGCTGCATTGTTTAATTCTATGGTTCTATGGCCAGCTGCTGGTACAGGAGCAGAAGTGAGTTTGATGTACAGCAGTATGTACACTCAGTCAAGGGACTGAGGACTGCTGAGCAGAAACACAAGTTACCTGGCTATGTGACTGCGCTAATCTGCACAGCAAGGTAAGACAAGGCATGGATTCTGTGAGCATGCTGGGGAGGTGCTAAGTGAATGACGATAAGAGGGTAAGTTAGCAGTCCTGAGATGCACCTTGGTCCAATCCTTAAACTGGGTACTTGTGATGTGCCCAAGCACCCTTCAGTGCAAGTCAGTGCTTCCAGTGTGGCTTGCAAGTGTATCAGACAGATGGATTGGTGAATGCCTGGTGCTGATGTCCATGGAGGAGGGGTGTATATATATTGAAGTCTGTTGATTGCGCTCTGAGATGCAGTTTTATGCTGAGCAACAAGGAAGTTGATCAAAGCAAGCAGTGAGCTGAGTCTGTCAGATATCTGCTTTGGTTTCCAGGTCAAGATTCTCAACGTCTAGCTTGTTTGATACATTTGGTAAAATAGAACACTGAATATTAATAAAGCGAGCTGGGCTAACAACAAAGTGTTTAACAAGCAATAATTCTCCTTAATTGGCAACTCACCACTGTCTCATGAGAAACTTGACTTGTTGCTCGTCAAAAGCATAAGAGGTGTAGTCTTTGACATTAGCCTCACTGGAATCGTCACCTAATTATGCCACACATTTTATTTGACTCCCTATCACTCAGACACCTATAACATTTTGCCCATAGATGTTATAGCACAGAAGGAGGTCATGTGGCTCATCGTACCTGAGCTGGTATATTTGAACTGAAGGCCACAATAAAATCAACCAAGAAGCTCAAAAGTGAAAAACAATAGCATACTAGAAAAGAGAAGAAATCCCCAGATTTAGTGACATTACCTTTGGAGATAACTGTGGCCCTGGTAGAGTCCAGAATCAAGATAGTGTTTCCTGAGGCAGGCAACCCGGTAGGAAGACCTCAGCTGCCAATTTCAGATGGGAATGACATCATATTGCCAAAATCATCACTCACCAGGGTCAGTGTCCAAGGACAATGCAGTGTTGGAATCAGCAAAATGACTTCATGTAGGTAGGCAATGTGAGTGAATGCATCATCACATGATGTATAAACATTAGAAACAAGCAAAAATAGGAGCACGAGTAGGCCATGTGGCCCTTCAAGCCAGCTCCACTATTCAATATGGCCATGGCTGATCATCCAACACCGTACCCTGCATCCACTTTCTCCCCTATCTTTTGATCCCTTTAGCCATAAGAACTATATTTAACTTGTTCTAGAAAACATTAAATGTTTTTGTCTCAACGGCACAGAATTCCACAGGGCTTACAAATCTCTGAGTGAAAAGATTTCATCTCATCTCAGTCCCAAATGGCCTAACTGTGTGCTTATGAATAATTCATAATATTAACTTAGCATCATTAGTATCCACTATTAAGTCTATGAATTAGGAGAGGAAGTGGCCCCATTTGACCCCTCTTGACTGCTCTCCTATTAAGGTGAAAGTGGGTACTGCAGATGCTGGAGATGGGAGTAAAGATTAGAGTAGTGCTGGAAAAGCACAGCAGGTCAGGCAGCATCCAAGGAGCAGGAAAATCGAGGTTTCGGGCAAAAGCCCTTCAACAAGAATGCCTATTGATCACAGTTGATTTGATTGTGACCACGTGCCCACATCCCTGTCTACCCTTGCTACTACTTGTTAATCATGAATCTATTTACATCTATCAAGCATATTCAATGATCCCACCTCCATTGCTCTCTGGTAAAGAGAGTGCAAAAGAGTTATGACCTTTCAGAAAAATCTCTTTCCTGTCTCTATCTTCAATGAGACTCTCATTATTTTTAAACTGCACCTCCTCAGGACATTTTAAACTGTGCCTCCTCATACCACCAGAACACAAAATTTTCACTTTGTTCAACATGTCACACCATGTCGCATGAAGTCTGAGATACAAATACATTTTTGTCTGATACTGATTGGGAACAAAACAGTTTAACTGAAAAAATTCAGTGTAAAGAGACTTTCTCCAGAGTTGATATTGAAAATTCTATTGATCACTCAGTCAAAACAAAACGACAGGCAATTCCACTGAAGAGATTAGGAAGGTGCATGCAAACAAAATGATCATACTAATCATGGATTTTAACAAACCTGAGATTAACTGGAAATGCCAAGCAATCAAGAATCCAAGTGGGTGAATATAATGTATGACTAATTTATGATCCAATGCATTAATAATACCATGAGAGGTATCACACCTCAAACATAGCAATGGGATTGACCCAGATAGCATGGCAGAAAAGCAGAATAGTTGAACAACTGCTTCAATGATATGATTATGCTTGATGTGATCCAGGGCAAACTGATGTCCATTTACCCAACTATAACAAAAGCAAATATAAAGGATTAAGCAAAGAATTTAAGGAATTTAGCTGATGGGTATTACTGAAATTAACTTCAGTTGAGGGTAATTTGGATGTTTTTAAGGAAAACCTACTGAGGGACACAGTTTAAGTACATTCCTAGGGCTAGTGACCAAAGATTAAAGACAAAGTAGAGGCACATAAGCAAGAAAAAAAAGGTAACAATGTGTGGTAAACCACAAACATATAGATAGCCACAAAAATGTGAAAAAGCGACTCAAAGTCTACAGAGAACTTTAAACACACACTGCTCAAAAAGCAAAATATGACTTGCTATTACATGATGAGAAAAAAATAATAAAATAAATCAACATCATTTCATGAGCTAAGTCCTACTAGATTAGAAGAAGAAAAGTGTGGCATTAATTCTTGATTAGTGTGCAGTGCTGATCCAGCTATGACTTGTAAAATAATTGAAATTATACTTGGGACTTAAGTTGACAAGTGCCTGGGTGAACCAACATAGTTTTACAGGAAAGAGATCCTGCCTGACCAACATCTTGAATTTTCTGAGGAGCTGACATCTCAATTAGATATCCAAACATTTCTACAACCTTGAACAATTTGAGAGACTTTGAAGAAGCCTTTAATTATGGTTTCATGAGGTAGAGAAGCATTGGGAATAAATGCTCCATGGATTGCTGCTTTGCCCACACTATGACACGTCAGCATCAATATCCTGCATTTACAAAGAGCTGGCAATTTTGGTCAATTTCAAAATTATAATAAAGTAGATGGGTAGGCAGGAATAATCAAATCTGATGATGTGGAAAAAGAATTATGAAGAACACAGCAAGTATTTGTAAATGTGCAGAGACCTAGTGAAGAATCATGTCAGCACATCATGCACTGTCATTAAATCGCAGAATTGTTATGGCATAGAAAGAGGGCATTTGACCTTCTGTGCCTGCACTAGCTCTTCAAATGAGCATCATTACCTGGCACCAATCACCTCCTTTATTTCCATATCTTTGCACATTAATTTTTATCCAAATAATCATTCAATGTCATCTTGAATGCCTCAATTGAATTTGCCCCCACACATTTCCAAGCAGTGCATTCCATACCCAAACTATTTGCTATGTGAAAGCGTTTTTCTCACATCATCCTTGCTTGTTTTGCATGCTGCTTTAACTCTATGCCCTCTCAGCTCTTTTTATCTTTCACAAGTAGGAACAACTTCTCCCTATCTGCTCTATTCAGCCCTCTCATGACTTTGAAAACCAGTGCTAAATCAAAGAACAAAGAACAGTGCAGCAGTGGAACAGGCCCTTTGGTGTAACAAGCTTGTACTGACACTCAACGTCTTTCCAACCTAAAAATATTTTACCTCTAGATGGACCATATTCCTTTATTTCCTGCTTATTCATGTATCAGTCAAAATGCCTGCTAAATGTTACTGTTCTGGCAGTATACTCCCAGCACCTATCACATTCTATGAAAAAACTTGCCTCTCAACATATCTTTAAATGTACCCCTTTCAGCTTACACCTGTGCCCCCTCATAATTGACATTTCCACCCTGAGGAGAAAGTGAGGACTGCAGATGCTGGAGATCAGAGCTGAAAATGTGTTGCTGGAAAAGCGCAGCAGGTCAGGCAGCATCCAAGGAGCATGAGGGTCGACGTTTCAGGCATGAGCCCTTCTTCAGGAATGTCATTAACTCCCCTCCTACCCTGAGACAATCCATTCTATCCATGCCTTGCGTAGTTTTATAAACTTGCTTCAAGTACCCTTCAGCCTCTGACATTCAAGTAAAAACAAAGCAAGTTTGTTCAAACTCTCCTCATGACTAATACCTTCCAAACTATGGAACATCCTGGTAAACCTTTTCTGTAGCCTCTCTAAAGCCTTCATATCCTCTGATAGTATGGTGACCAGAAATATATGCAATATTCCAAATATATCCGAACTAAAGTTCTATACAGCTGCAACATTACCTGCCAATTTTAATACTCAATGCACAACTAATGAAGGAAAGCATTCCAAAGCCTTCTTGACCACCTGATCCACTCGTGTTGCAACTTTAAAGGAAATGTGGACATGTACAGCTAGAATCCTTTGTATGTTCTTGCTCCTAAGAGTTCTGCCATTAACTGTACACTCCCCTCCTACCTTCCAAACTGCACATGTCTAGATTAAATTCCATCTGCCATTTCTCTGCCCACATCTCCTATCTATCTATATCCTGCTGCATCCTCTGGCAACTGTCTTCACTGTCCTCAGCTCCCCCAGTTTTTGTGTCATCCACAAACTTACTAATCAGGCCACGTGCATTCACCTCCATATCATTTATATGTGTTACAGATATCAGGGGTCTTAGCACCAGTCCTTGCAAAACACCACTGATCACAGATTTCTAGTAAGAAAAATACCTCTCCACTGCTACTCTATCTTCCATGACCAAGTCAGTTCTGTATCCATCTTATTATGGATCCAATATGACTTCGCCTCTATATCAGGCTGTCATGAGGGATCTTGGTTGAAGGTTTTGCTAAAGTCCATGTAGACAAGATCCACCACACTGCCCTTCTCAATCATCTTTGTGACATCAAAAAACTCAATAAAGTTTTCTCACACACACACACACACACACACACACACACACACACACGTTGTCTATCAGTAATAAATCTACATTTTTCCAAATGGGAGTAACTCCTGTTCCGAAGAATCTTTTTTCAATAATTTCCGTACCATCTAATGTAAGGCTCCCCAACCTGAAATTTGCTGTTGCCCTTTGTAAACAAAGGAACAACATTGGCTGTTCTCCAGTTCTCCGGAATATCTGTGATTAAACAGGATACAAAGATTTTATACAAAGTCCCAACAATTTCCTCCCTCTCCTCCCTCAGTATTCTGGGATAGACCCAATCAGGTCCTGGGAACTTGTCTACCTGCTCATTATTTACATCAACATGCCCTAGAATATCAACAAATCCCTTTCTCGACTCAACAGCCATCATTTTCTTCCCCTCTTTGAATACTGATGCAAAGTGCTAATTTAGGGTTTTGCGCATTTCCTCCGGTTTCATGCATAAACTCCTTTGTCCTCAAATGGATCTACTGTTTCCGAGCTACCTTTTGCTCCTTATATATATTTAACATGCTTTGGAATTTTCCACAATCCTGTTTGCCAAGGACATTTCATGGCCCCTTTTAGTAAGAGTATTCATCCAGTACATGCAAAAATTCATTCAGCTTGCTATCCTCAATCTTGCTTCTCCCTCCTGTGTCAAATTCTGAATATTGTCCCAATACAAATTTCATGCCATAGATGTTTTTGGGTTCTTAGTATCAGGGCTGATATCACACTTGTCAGCTGTTAGCAGAAGATTTTTTTCTGGATTATTCAAATTAGCTCTTGAAGTTTGAACATCCCTATTTTACACTTCCCTTCTTGATGGTCTGTAACACTGTTCATTCCAAGTGTACCAGTAGTTTATGTCAACTCATAGCTCTGCAGTCCTGTCACATCCATCATGAATTGTAGTCGACAATTTGACAAGTAATGAAAAGAGCAGGCTCCAGAAATATCCAAATCCTCAATGATGGAGAACCCAGTCACTGTTGCGAAAGACAAAGCTGATGAATTTACAGCCATCTCCATCCAGACATGCCAACTGGGTAATCCATCTTAACCTTTGCCTGAGCTCCCACCAGTGCTAATATTTATGCCATACGATTTTGTTTTTTATAATTTGTTCACAAGATGTGGGTATCACTGGCTGGGCCAACATTTATTGCCCATCTGTATTTGTCCAGTTAAGGGTCAACCACAATTGACAGCAGCTTCATGGTTTGCTATTAGCCTATGTTTTGTAATTCCAGCTTTATATTGTATTCAAATCCCACCACCTTCCATGGTGGGATCCAAACCCATGCCCTCTGAACACTGTCCTGAAGTTCTGGATTATTTGCCCAGTGATACTACCAGTGATATGGTTCTCAGTTAAAAAGCACTTTGTTGCATTTACACACATCAGTACAAAGAGGTAGCAAACCACCACTTTCTCAAGGGCAATTAGCAATCAGCAACAAAAGCTGTCTTTGCTACTGACATTCATAGAGGCATAGAATCAAAGAGATGTACAGCACAGAAACAGATCCCTTGGGCCAACTTGCCTATGCCGACCAGATATCCTAACCTAATTGTGGCTCATTTCCCAATACTTGGCCCATATCCCTCTGAGCCCTTCCTATTCATATACCATCCAGTTTTCTCTTGAATGTTGTAATTGTACCAGCCTCCACCACTTCCTCCGGCAGCTCATTCCGTGCATGCACCACCCTCGGCATGAAAACGTCGCCTCATAGTTCTCTTTTAAATTTTTCCCCTCTCACCCCAAACCTATGACCTCTGGTTCTGGACTCTCCCAACCCAGGGAAAAAAAAACTTGTCTATTTACCCTATGCATGCTCCTCATGATTTTATAAACCTCCATAAAGTCACCCCTCAGCCTCCAATGCTCCAGGGAAAACAGCCCCAGCCTATTCAGCCTCTCCCTGTAGCTCAAATCCTCCAACCTGGGCAACATCCTTGTAAATCTTTTCTGAACCCTTTCAAGTTTCATAACATTTTTCCGATGGGACGGAGAGCAAAATTGCACACAATATTTCAAAAGTGGCCAAACCAATGTCCTGTACAGCCATAACATGACCTCCGAACTCCTGTACTCAATACTCTGACCAATAAAGGAAGCACACCAAACGTTTCTTCACTATTCTTTCGACCTGAGATTCCATTTTCCAGGAACTATGAACCTGCACTTCAAGGTCTCTTTGTACAGCAACATTCCCCAGGACCGTACCATTAAGTGTATAAGTCCTGCTCTGATTTGCCTTTTCAAGATGTAGCACTTCACATTTATCTTAAAATCCATCTGCTACTCCTCAGCCCACTGGGCCATCTGATCAAGATCCCATTGTAATCTGAGGTAACCTTCTTTGCCGTCCACTACACCTCCAATTTTGCTGTAATCTGCAAACTTGCTAACTATACCTCTTATGTTTACATCCAAATCATTTCTATAAATGATGAAAAGCAATGAACCCAGCACTGATCCTTGTGGCAAACCACTGATCAAAGGCCTCCAGTCTGAAAAGAAAGCCTCCACCACCACGTCTGTCTTCTACTTTCAACCCAGTGCTCATCAGTCTACTATGAGGAACCTTGTTGAATGTCTTATGTCCACTGCTCTGCACTTATCACTCCTCTTCGTTACTTCCCCAGTCGAGTTTTAGACATGATTTCCCATGCACAAAGCCACGTTGATTATCCCCTAATCAGTCCTTGCATTTCCAAATATATGTACATCCTGTCCCTCGGGATTCCCTTCACCACTGATGTCAGGTCTATAGTTCCCTGGCTTTTCTTTACCATATTTCTTAAATAGTGGCACCACATTAGCCAACCTCCAGTCTTCCAGCACCTCACCTGTGACTACTGATGATACAAATATCTCAGTAAGGGACCCAGCAATCACTTCCCTTGCTTCCCACAGAGTTCTCGGGTAAACTTGATCAGGTCATGGGATTTATCCATTTTTATGCATTTTAAGACATCCAGCACCTCCTTCTCTCTAATGTGGACATTTTTCAAGATGTCACCATTTATTTCCCCATATTCTATATCTTCAATTTCTTTCTCCACAGTAAACACTGATGCAAAACACTCGTTTAGTATCTCCCCTATCTCCTGTGGTTCCACACATAGGCTATCTTACTGATCTTTGAGGCATATTCCCTCTCTAGTTATCCTTTTTTCCTTAATATATTTATGAAATCCCTTTGAATTCTCCTTAATCCTATTTGTCAAAGCTTTCTCATGTCCGCTTTTTTGCCCTCCTGATTTCCCTCTTAAGTATACTCCTACTGCCTTTATGCTCTTCTAAGGATTCATTCGATCTCTGCTACCTATACCTGACATATGCTTTCTTCTTATTCTTAACCAAACTCTCAATTTCTCTAGTCCGCCAGCATTCTCTACACCTACCAGTCTTGCCTTTCACCCTAGCTGAAACATACTGTCTCTGAATTCTTGTACATTCATGTCCATGAAAATTTAAAAGAAATGGTAAGGTCGTAGGGAGTGTTGCTGAACAAAGAGACCTTGGTTCATAGCTCCTTGAAAGTGGAGTACCAGATACATATGATAGTGAAGAAGGCGTTTGGTATGCTTTTCTTTATTGGTCAAGAGTATTGAGTATAGGAGTTGGGAGGTCATGTTGTAGCTGTACAGGACATTGGTTAGGCCACTGTTGGAATATTGCATGCAATTCTGGTCTCCTTCCTATCGGAAAGATCTTGTGAAACTTGAAAGGGTTCAGAAAAGATTTACAAAGATGTTGCCAGGGTTGGAGGATCTGAGCTACATTGAAAGGCTGAACAGGTTGGGGCTGTTTTCCATGGAGCGTCGGAGGCTGAGGGGTTTACAAAATTATAAGGGGCATGGATAGGATAAATAGACAAAGTCTTTTCCCTGGGATCGGGAGTTCAGAACTAGAGGGCATAGGTTTAGGGTGAGAGGGGAAAGATATAAAAGAGACCTAAGGGGCAACTTTTTCATGCAGAGGGTGGTACGTGTATGGAATGAGTTGCCAGAGGAAGTGGTGGAGGCTGGTACAATTGTAACATTTAAGAGGCATTTGGATGAGTATATGAATAGGAAGGGTTTGGAGGGATATGGGTCAGGTGCTGGCAGGTGGGACTAGATTGGGTTGGGATATCTGGTCGGCATGGATGGGTTGGACCGAAGGGTCTGTTTCCATGCTGTACATCTCTATGACTCTATGACTCTAAATGAAAAAGAAATGATGCAATCAGAATCATCTTCCAAGTTACACCATGACCGTGTGATATAGGTAGAAATTGATTAAAAATAACAATTAGAAATGGTGTCTAGAAAGACCTGTGCATTCATGGACATGGATTGCAGCAGTTCAAGAGGGCAGTTCACCACCTCCTTCTCAAGGGCAACAAGGGATAGACAATAAATATGCCAGCCAGCGATGTCCACACTCTGTGAATGAATAAAAGCGAATTTCAGAGTGCAAGCACCCAGAACAGTCTACAATTACGTTAATAATGGCAACAACTCTGAAGCCATTCAAGAGATACAGCTAGATGCATTAATCGAGATCAGTAGAGCAAACTTAGCATTTAATGCTGACCTAGCCATTGATACCCATATCCTATGAACAATTAACAAGAAATTCTACAGAAAAGTTAATTCAACCTATCTCCTGATGATAATGGACTCTTTAAAAAAGTTCCAGCATGTCAAAACTGAATCTAATCAGTTCTTCCTCAGACACGCCTTATTGAAATGATTTCATTAGTTTTTCAGATATATTATAAAAAAGTCAAACAGATTAACAAACACAAAACATTACCTCTGTCCACCTTCAATGGCTGAGGTAGTTATATATCCACAAACATATGAAAAAGAAACATACATTTATTTGTTTGTTTATTAATATTGCAGGCCTCGTTGAATTTGATTGACATTGTGAATGACATAAACGTTTACCAGAAGTAACTTCATGAGATAATTATTTGTATCTTTCACGATTACCATTTCAAGCAATTTAGATTAAAAGACTAACAGCGCCACATAGTGGACACAGCTAGTTACTAAAGGTGAAACAAATCGTGTGCATTTCTGTGTGCAAACTTAACTTTCGGGATACTTAATATCTTCATATCAAATTACTTTGTTCTTTTCAAAATGGGAAATGCCAAGTTATTAAAAACAAATGGTTGAAAGACCAGGAAGGATACAGCACCAGTACAGTGCAGTTATGTACCTTCCCCTGCCACACTCAAAGTTTGCCCCATCAAAACCAGTTATTTAAACTACAAGCAACAAAAAAAATCCAAGAAACATACATGGTTGAACAATTGTTTACATACAAAAGCATACACACATTGAATGTGTCAGAAGTATCTGGAACAGTGCTACACACATGACTGACTACATTCCTTACTCATTATGATAATATATGTGCAAAGCTTGTCTTAGGCTGCTTATGATGCACTTTTTAAAACTCTAATCTATACAAAGAATCATCTATATTTTCAATGCATTTTGTTTTCTTGGGGGGGGGGTTAAACGGATAATTGCTTCTTTTTGAATTTTGAGGATACTGTTCAAGTGCAATGCAAAACAGAATTTGAATAAATATAATCATCAAAGTAAATACATTCCGCTATTAATAATTCATCCAATAAATCAAAATACACAATCTAAATAGCAGAAAAGTGGTGATTAATTGGTTTTTTTTAAATTATCTGACAATTAAAATGAAAATAATAAATATTCAGAAGTGTACACTATAACTACCTTCAAACTTAACCTAAATCCAGAAGAAAGGTTATATTCACAGCTCTTCACATTAAAGTACTGCTTGCAATACAGACCAGCATCAAGGAGCCCAAGCATCTCTGCAGTCAATGGGGACAAACTCTTCCTCAGTTAATGTTATTCCTGACAATGGAAGGTGGATGTGATTGTTGAATGTTAGTTCTCTCAACTCTAAGACATTTCTGCAGGAATTCTTCAGAGTAGCGTCCTCAGACTGACCATGTTCAACTGCTTCATCGATGACCTTTCCTCCACTACAAGGTCAGAAGTAAGGAGCTTCGCTGAAGTCTACATAATGTCTAGTACATTTTCCGGCTCCTCAGATAATGAAGCAGTCCATCTGCAAGTGCAGAAGATCCAGGACAATATCCAGGCTTTGGCTAACAAGTAACACAGAATAGAATGGAATCTCTACATTGTGGAAACAGGCCATGAGGCTAACAACTCCACACTGACCCTCCAAAGGGTATCCCACTCACACCCATTCCCCTACCCTTTTATTCTACATTTCCCATGACTAATGTACCTAGTCTACACATCCCTGAATGCTATAGGCAATTTATTTTGGCCAATTCATCTAACCTGCACATCTTTGGACTGTGGGAGGAAACAAGAACACCAGAAGGAAACCCATGCAGACACAGGGAGAATGTGCAAACTCCACACAGACAGTCACTTGAGGCTGGAATTGGACCCAGGTCCCTGGCACGGCGAGGCAGCAGTGCTAACCACTGAGCCACCATGCCGCCCATAAATATTCACACCACACAAATGCGAAGCAATGATCATCTCCAACAAGGGAGAATCAAATCATTGTACCTTGAAATTCAATAGTGTTACCATCACTGAATGCCCTATTTCAACACCTTGGATGTTACTGTTGGCTAGAAACAGAACTAGCCTTGTAAATACAGTGGCTCCAAGATCTGGCATGGGCGGCACAGTGGCTCAGTGGTTAGCACTACTGCCTCACAGCGCCAGGGATCCAGGTTTGATTCCAGCCTCAGGCGACTGTCTGTGTGGAGTTTGCACATTCTTCCCATGTCTTCCTGGGTTTCTTCTAGGTGCTCTGGTTTCCTCCCACAATCCAAAGAAGTGTGGTTTAGGTGACCTGGCTGTGCTAATTTGCCCGTAATGTTCAAGTTAGGTGCATTAGTTAGTTAGGGGTGAATGTGGAGTAATAAGTTCGGGGAATGGGTCTAGGTGGGATACTCTTCTGAGAGTTGGTGTGGACCTGTTGGGCCAATGGACCTGTTTTCACACGGTATGAATTCTATGAAGACCTGGTTAGAAGCTAGGATTCCTGCATGTAGTAAACTCAATTGATGACTCTCCAAAGCCTGTCCAACATCTGCAAGGCCCAGGTCACAATTACGATGGAATACTCCTATTTGCCTGGATGAGTGCAACTCCAACAATACTGAAGATGCTTGACACCATCCAAGGTTTCAGTCTGCTAAATTGGCACCATATTCACAAATACTGCATCACCGGGGCAAAAAAAATGTATAAAATGTGGGTTAGTGTGAATTTGAGCCGTTGGCAAAATGAATAAAGAAGCACTGTACTCTTCAAGTAGAAAGAGAGACAGAGAGAGAGTGATTACAGAGATTACAGAAAGAATCTGTGTTTTGGTACGTGAATCGCTAAGACTTTTTATGCAGGTACAGCATGAGATTCGGAAGACAAGCGGAATATTGGTATTTATTCTAAGAGAATTTGAAATACAAATGTTGGGACTTTTCACTGCAGCTATGTAGCTCATTGATGAAACTACATCTTGGATACTGTCTTTGTGACCTTTCGAAAAAAAAATACTTAAGACACATATCAAAGAATGTTCACTCGATTCATTCCTGTCATGGAACAGTGATCTTAGGAAGAAAATTGAACAGATTAGGTCTTTAGTCACTGGAGAATGAGAGGCGACTTTACTGAAAAATATAAGAGAGAATTGAGTAGGGTTGTTTTCTGGAGCATGTTTCCACTGTGTGGGACATTAGAACTAGGAGACACCATTTAAGAGTAAGAAGTTTCCTTTTAAACTGGAATTCATTGCCAAGGGTGCAGTGGAGGCCGAGACGCTAAATGTCTTCAAGGCAGAGATTGATAGATTCTTGTTGTCTCGAGGAATTAAAGGCTACGGGGAGAACGTTGGCAAGTGGAGTTGAAATGCCCATCAGCCATGATTGAATGGCGGAGTGGACTTGATGGGCCGAATGGGCTTACTTCCACTCCTATGTCTTATGGTCTTATGGTCTAAACTACACCTCTGACAAGATTCATCACATCTGACTGACAAGTCAGGGTGTGTCATGAGTTTTGAGATGGATGATTTCAGTGGATGACTAAATTCTTGACCCCATCAGTGAGAAATCTTACTGAATCAAGCATCATCTACATATTTAAAGTGCTGACCAGGGAGTCTGTCATTCATTTGGGAGCCTCATTACCGATGTGCTGCCCCACCTGATGCTGCTGACCAACTAGGAGAAAGTGACGACTGCAGATGCTGGAGATCAGAGTCGAGAGTGTGGTGCTGGAATGGCACAGCAGATCAGGCAGCATCCAAGCAGCAGGCAAATTGACATTTCAGGCATAAGCCCTTCATCAGGAAGCACTTATCCTGAAATGTCGATTCTCCTGCTCCTCGATACTGCCTGACCTGCTGTGCTTTTCCGGCACCTCACTCTTAACTGCTGACAAATCAATCTCTGGACCTGCCTTTCAACAGCCACAGCCTTAACCATCCCATCCCCATTCAATCGCTGCACAGAAGGAGTCATGGAGCTGACAGTGTCTGCGAACTGGAAAACGAGTGACATTGCCTTAATCTACCTTCCACTTCCTGGTCCATAACTTTGTAGGTTAATTGGTTGATTGATATGTTGATTATCATTTGTCTCAAAGTACAGTGAAAAACTCTGTTTATGAGGAGTACAGGCAGATCATAGTAAGCAAGGATATACAGAACAAAAGATTTAGACTGACGCATACAAGTAATATTTCACAGGGCGTACAAGAGAGATTAAATTTAGCAAGATCAGGATTATTTGAGGCAAGAGAGTCCATTCAATAATCTAATAATGACCAGGAAAAAGCTGTCCCTGAGTCTACTGGTACATGTGTTCAGGCTTCTGTATCTTCTGCCTGACGGAAGAGGTTGTAAGAGATCATTACTAGTGTGTAAAGGATCTTTGATAATGTTGGCAGCCTTTCCATGGCAGTGAACCATGCAAATGGAGCCCATGGATGGAAGGTTGGTTCCTGTGATGGCTTGACCTATGCACACCCTCTACAGTTTCCTATGATCCTGGGCGGAGCAGTTGCCGTATCAGGGCGTAATGCACCCAGACAATATACTTTTAATTATGCATATGTAAAGTTGGTGAGGGTCCTTATGGACATGTCAAATTTCCTGAGCCCTCTGAGGAAGAAGGTGTCGTGGTGCCTTCTTCACCAACACAACTACATGGGAAGACCAGGACAGGTTGTCAGTTATCGTCACTGAGGAACTTGAGGCTCTTCACCCTTTCGATCTCAGTTTGTCGATGGGGACGTGTTCTCCTCCTTTAGTTTTCCTGATTTGAGAGAGAGCTTGTTCCCATTGCACCACATTACCAAACCCTCTATCTTCCTCTGTATTCTGACTCATCATTGTTAGATATCCATCCTACTTTGGTGGTATCATCAGCGAACTTATAGATGGCATTCATCTGTATTTGGCAACACAGTGGTGGATGTACAGGAGGTGCAATAGGGAGCTGAGATTGTATTCTTGGGGGGGTGCAGAGTTAAATGTTACTGTGGAGAAGGTGCAGTTGTCTATCTTCACTGATTGTGGCCTGTGATCCAGAAAGCTGAAGATACAGTTGCAGAGGGTGGAGCCAAGATCACGGAGTTTTGAAATCAGTCTGGAGATGATTATGGTGTTGAAGGTATAGCTGTAGTCAATGAGCAAGATTGTGACATAAGTGCCTTTGTTGTCCAGATGTTCCAAGGTTGAATGCATGGCTAGGGATATGGCATCTACTGTGAACCTGTTATATCAGTAGGCAACTTGCAGGGGTTTGAGGCCAGCTTGAGACTGGAGTTGATGTGGGACATGACTAGCCTCTCAAAGTATTTCATTATTATTGACGCCAAAGCCACTGGGTGGTAGCCATTAAGTTACATTGTGTGTATTTTTGAGGATCGGGATAATGGTAGTCTTCTTAAAGCAGGAGGGGATATGGCTTGTAGGAAAGAAAGGTTGCAGATGTCGGTGAATATCTCTGCCAGTTGGTCCACACAGGATCTGAGCGCTTGACTGAGGAGACAATCCGGGCCTGTTGTCTTCCTTGGGTTGACTCCCAGGAATACTGATCTGACGTCTTCAGCAATGAGGGAACGGGGCTGTCAGGGCAGGCTTCACTACGCCGCTAGCATTCTGCTCAAACCAAGCATAAGAAGCACTGAATCCATCACGGAGGGATTTGTCTTTGTCTGCTATCTTATTCTGCTTCACTGTGTCTCCTGTAATGTTGTTTAGGCCTTGCCATAGGCAGCAGGAGTCTGTTTGGTAGGTATTGGCCTCTAACCTCATCAGGTATTACCCTTTGGTATCACTGATGGCTTTGAGGGGGTCATACCTGAATTTCTTGTATTGATTTGGGCCATCCAACTTGAATGTTGTGGTTCTGCTCGCCGAGCTGGAAGTTTTTGCTGCAAAAGTTTCGTTCCCTGGCTAGGGAACATCATCAGTGCTGTTGGAGCCTCGTGTGAAGCGCTGCTTTGATGTTTCTTCCGGTATTTATATTGGTTTGTTCTTGCCGCTTCCGGGTGTCAGTTTCAGCCGCAATGATTTGTATGTGGGGTCCAGGTCGATGTGTCTGTTGATGGATGTTCTTGCCGTTTCCGGGTGTCAGTTTCAGCTGTAGTGGTTTGTATATGGTGTCCAGGTCAATGTGTCTGTTGATGGAGTTTGGGGATGAATGCCATGCTTCTAGGAATTCTCTGGCTGTTCTCTGTCTGGCTTGTCCTATGATAGTGGTGTTTTCCCAGTCAAATTCATGTTGCTGGTTGTCTGAGTGTATGGCTACTAGAGATAGCTGGTCGTGTCGTTTTGTGGCTAGCTGATGTTCATGGATGCGGATTGTTAGCTGTCTTCCTGTTTGTCCTATATAGTGTTTTGTGCAGTCCTTGCATGGTATGCACAAAACACTATATAGGACAAACAGGAAGACAGCTAACAATCCGCATCCATGAACATCAGCTAGCCACAAAACGACACGACCAGCTATCTCTAGTAGCCATACACTCAGACAACCAGCAACATGAATTTGACTGGGAAAACACCACTATCATAGGACAAGCCAGACAGAGAACAGCCAGAGAATTCCTAGAAGCATGGCATTCATCCCCAAACTCCATCAACAGACACATTGACCTGGACACCATATACAAACCACTACAGCTGAAACTGACACCCGGAAACGGCAAGAACATCCATCAACAGACACATCGACCTGGACCCCACATACAAATCACTGCAGCTGAAACTGACACCCGGAAGCGGCAAGAACAAACCAATATAAATACCGGAAGAAACATCAAAGCAGCGCTTCACACGAGGCTCCAACAGCACTGATGATGTTCCCTAGCCAGGGAACGAAACTTTTGCAGCAAAAACTTCCAGCTCGGCGAGCAGAACCACAACAACGTATACCCGAGCTACAAATTTTCAATCAGATTTTATCCAACTTGAATGCACGTCTGGCCTTCAGCAGGGAGTGGATTTCCAGGTTTATCCAAGGTTTACAGTTGGGGAACACTTGGATTGACTTCTTTTGTACACAGTCCTCTACTCATTAGCTAAAGAAATCTATGATGGTGGTAGGTGAGAATACTTCAAGCGTACATCCATGATTTTTAAGCACAATGAGGATATCTAACAATTAGCACCCTTCCATTCAGTGTATTACTGCATCATGCTGAAAAGTTTTATCAAAGCCCATGAAAATTATGTGCTTTTGCGACTTGCCCCTTTGCTCAAAGAAATATGTTTCCTTTCAGAATTCAAATACTATTTTCTTTCAGCTGATTCAACCAATTCAAACTTTCCTCATAACTAAAAGTTTCCACACCTAGCAACATCTTCAGGAATCTCCTCTGTTTTCTAATAGATCAATATGATGTCTTCTGAATAATGTGGTGACGATGATCGAATGCGGTAATCTTGTCAGAGATAAACAAGTGTTTTATATAATGTTTGCATGACCTCCCAATGTTTGTATTCTATTCATTGGTTAATAAAGGAAAGCATCCTTAACCCTCTTATGTATTTGACCTGTCATAAGGAACATGAAGTCTCAATAAATTATATTTTCAGTGTGTTAAAGAACATTTGGTCATTAGCTGGGTAGATCATTTTCCCTTTCTCTCTGGAAAAGCATGAGTAATTCCAAGTTGTCAACCACCAAGATAAGGTTGCAAGAAAAAAACTGAGGTCGTGATAATCTTGAACTTACATCAAGAAGTCATTTGGTGTACTATTTAGACCATACCGATGTAATGATTTGGGAGGGTCAGCATAATTAAAAACTAAAAAGCAGGTTGAACTGACCGGTGAACAGTAGGGATGGCAAGTGGCCAATATTGCTGTATCTATTGGTTACAAAAGTCTTAATAAGTGATTGACAGAGGGCAAAATACTAGTGCCTGGAAATTCGGGATATTTGCAGGTCATTGTCAAATGGCAGTCCAAATCAGAAAACTGTCTTCCTGAGTTGGACAAAGTTAAAAATCACACTTTATCGTCCAACAGTTTATTTGGAAGTACTAACTTTCAGAGTGCTGGTCCTTCATTGGTTAACTTGTGGAGCAGGATCATAAGACACAGTTTATAGCAAAAGATCATAGTGTCATGCAATTAAAGCGATTATGTTGAACAAACCTAGATTGTTGTTAAATCTTTCATCTTTTAGAAAGGGTTGCAGGTTTCAGTTCATTAATATGTAAATTCCAGAACTTCTTTTGAGTCACATTCTTGAGATAACTTTACCAAAAAAGGTGACATTTCAGCTCAGGCAATGCATTAAAGGTGTGAGGTTTGAGTTATTGTGTACCCAATCTTGAGCCAGACTGGTTCTGTTTCCAAAGTAGGAATTTATAAAATATTATTTGGATTGACAGCCTGCAGGTTTTGCGCTTTTTGAGCAAAAATAGAATGTATCTGCAAATATAATTCTGCAAATTAAAATTCACCCCATAGACGTGTGTGTGTGTGTGTGTGTGGGGGGGGGGGGAGGGAAATAGAGAGGAAGAGAGAGAGCATGTTGGGTGAGTGCACGTGAGAGAGTGTGTGTTTGTGTCTGTGCATGCTTCGTGGAGTGTGTGCTTGAATCTGATGAAGTATAAGCCTGTGAGAGAGTGGGTGTATGGGTGTACATGTTGGGGAGGGGGTATATGTGCGTGTGGATGAAAGAGAGTCTGTGTATGAGAGAAGATCTGCATGAGTTTGTGAGTATGTAAGAGTGTGCAAGCATGTAAGAGTGTGTGTGTGTGAGTGAGACAAAGAATAAGTATAGTGTAGTGAGGTCACCTGTTGTGTGACATGAACCCAAATCCCGGTTGAGGTCATCCTCATGGGTACTGAACTTGGCTACTAGCCTCTGCTCGGTACCCATGAGGATGGACTCAATGAGGACCTTGGATTCATGTCACACTACAGATTACCCCACCACACTATACACTCTCCCACACATTCTTTCACATACTCACGCACTCAGACACCCTCCCATATCCACACACTCTCAGACACATATACATATAGCCCCCCAGTCACACCCTCTCACAGGCTTATACTTCATTACACTCACGCACACACTCTATCAACCATGCACACATGCAAATACACACTCTCACAGAAGCACTGACATGCACAGAGTCTCACTCTCTCTCTCACATACACATACACACACACACACACACACGCACACACACACACGTCTATGGGGTGAATTTGCATTTGTAGAATTGTACTTGCAGATACATTCTATTTTTGCTCAAAAAGCTCACAATCTGCAGGCAGTCAATGCATATAACATTTAATAAATTCCTACTTTGGAAATAGAACTAGTCTGAGTCAAGATTGGGATACAGACAGACCTTAACTTCACATTGCCTGAGCTGAGATGGCACCTTTTCTTAAAATAAAACCTTAAGTTATCTCAAGAATATGTCTTAAAACAAATTCTGGGATTTACATATTGATGAACTGAAACCTGCAACTCATTCTAAATAATGAAAGACTCAACAGCAATCTAGGTTTGTTCAATATATTGTTTTAATTGCATGACATTGTGATCACTTGCAATAAATTCTGTGTCTTATGATCCTGCCCCCCTAGTTAACTGATGTAGGAACAACTCTCTGAAAACTTCCAAAGAAACCTATTTGACTATAACCTGGTGTTGTGTGATTTTTAACTTTGTCCACCCCAGTCCAATACCAGCACCTCCACATCATGGCTTCCTTAGATGGAACATGATATTGGAGTAGACCCTGTGGAGTATGCCTGAATACTTCAAATGGCAAGCAGAATACTACTGTCATAAGCTTCTGACATCCACACACTCTGTATCAACCACTGTTTGCCCTTTAGTACAAGTGAATAATCCTCACCTGTCACATGACAATCCAGCAAATACATTGTATCTAAACTGTTCCTTCTTAATAAATTCACATAAACTACCTTAAAGTATAAATAGTCAACTGCCTGTCTTGGGAATTTGTGGTTCCAGAACCCAAAGTCTTACATTGCTACCTTCAAGGATCTGAGGAACTGCACTTGAAGTTCCCATAGTTCTTTCTCCACTTGACCTTTGAGTTATTGTGCATTTCTTTGTCTTGATTGTTCTCAACAATGCCAAATCTCAGAGTTCTTGGGATTGAAATCTATTTGCCTGCTTTCTGCTCACTGTCCAGTTTCTTAAAGTTGGAGCTGAAAAGTTGTTTCATATTATCAATTACATGATGAATATTTGTATCAGGGTTCTTTCAGTCATAGGAAGGCTAACTGACCATTATTACCTTTGACTATCTGTCACTGAACAAATTTCAGATCCAACCTGCCACTTGAACTTGGATCCCACGTGCAAATACTGATGGCACAGAACAAATGTGCAGTGGTGAAACATCAACTCATGTCAATATTTGATTTCTAATATTTCACTGGAAATGTACACTCTAAATTTGAGAATGGATAGAAAAACAAGAAGCATTTATATGTTAATAAAGACCAGTGCTTCTATTGTTCAGAAGTGCTAGATGCATGAATACAAACAGAGAATAATGATATTTGATAATATTTTTCATTAGTACTCAGAAGGACACTATGGCACAATTACAATTTCACCAGATTATTAATCCAGAGTTCCAGGTTAATGCTGTGGGGACATTAGTTTGAATCTTGAGAAGGGAGATGGTGAAATTCTAATTAAATTAATAAAGTGGATTTGTCTCATGGCATAGATCATCCATGATCTTAATGAATGGTGGAGCAGGCTTGACAGGCCAAATGGACTACTCCTGCTTCTATTACTATGGAAATATGAAACCACAAAACTAACATACAGTTTTGCAAAATCGCATATGGTTAACAAATGCTTTTTAGGAAAGATCTGTCTGGCATAGCCTACATGTGTCTCCAGACCTGCAATAAAATGTTTGACTCAACAGCTCTCTGCAAGTTCAACTAGGAACAGCAAAACCAAATGCATCGACATTTTAAAATACTCCTTGAGAATATTTAAGGATTAGTTAAGCGTGATTTCCCCTTTAGAAATTCAGTTGACTCTTCCTAATCAACTCACCTTTTTTCCACGTGATCACAAATTCTATCTTGAATAATTATTTCTCGAAGTTTTTCCATCACTGAAATTAAATAAACTGGTTTCTAATTGCCGAGATTATCTTTACAACCTTTCTTGAACATGACCATAATATTTGCAATTCCTCAGTCTTCTGGCATCTCCACCCAAGTCAGGGGAAGGCTGAAATTTTATGGCCAGTACCTGAAATTTTACTGTAACCTTCGTCAAAATCCTTGACTGCATCTCATCTGTTTCTGGTTTCTTGTCAATTTCAAGTGCCACAACGTATCCAAGACCTTTTCCTTATTAATTTTGCACCATTCTAATGTTAGTGTCCTCCTTGAACAGCAACCTACTATTTTGTGTTGGTTCAAAAAAGAATGCAGGAGGGCATGCCAGGATGCAGCAACAGGTATACTTAAAAATGAGGCATCGACCTGATGAAACTACAATACATAACGACTTGAATGCCAAACAACATAAGCAGCATGCAATAGATAAACTAAGCAATCCCATAACCAATGGACCAAGATCTAAGTTCTGATGTTCTGCCACATTCCAATGTGAATAGTGGCAAACAGATAAACAACTAAGGGAGGAATAATGCTCCACAATTATCCTTATCCCTAAGATTTGAGGAGCCCAGCATATCAGGATAGGGGTCAGAACTGAAGCATTTGCATCCATCTTCTGTAAGTTGAACCAAATGGATCATTGATCTTAGCCTCCTCCAGGCATTCCTGGCATTACAGATGCCAGTCTTTGGCCAACTTGATTCTCTTTGTGTGACATCAAGAAAAGGATGAAGGTACTGGATACTGCAAACGCAATGTGTCTTGACAAGAATGGAGCAAAAGTAATCAAAACATGAGTGCCAGAACTAGCTCCCTTCTAGTTGAGCTATTCTAGTACAGCTACAGCACGAACATCTACTCGAAAATGTGGGAAAATGCCTAGGTATGTCCTGTTAAAAAAAACAAGATAAATTCAATTATCATTTTACCATTTACCAGCCTTTCATTTACCTCCTATTTGCAAGCCTTTCATTGAGTCCCTACCATGTGAAAACAGGACACTTAGCCCATCAAGTCTATACTGACCCTTTGAAGAGCATCTCACCCAGACCCACCTCTATTTTATTCCTGTAACACCGCATTTCCTATGGCTAATCCACTCAGCCTGTACATTCCTGGATACCGTGGGCAATTTAGCATAGTCAATTCACCTAACCTGCACATCTTTGGTTTGCGGAGGAAAACCAGATTACCTAGAGGAAACTGACACACAGGGAGACTGTGCAAACTCCACACAGTCACCTGAGGTTAGATTAAACCTGGGTTCCCATTGCTGTGTGGCAGCAGTATTCATCAATGAGCCACTATGCTGCCCTTCGTCAGTCTACTCCCAATAATTATCAAACTGATGAAAGAAGTCATCAACATTGCAATCAAACGACATTTGCTCAGAAATAACCTTCTCAATGACTCTCAATTTAGGTTCTATCAGGGTGACACATGTCCTTATTTCATTGCAGCATTGATTCAAACACAGATAAAAGAGGTTAATTCCAGAAGTGACATGAGAATGACTGCTCGACACATCAAACAGCATTTGACTTAGTGTGGCATTGAGGAGTCCTAGCAAAACCAGAATCAATATGAAGTTGGAGGGTATAAAGGGTACTTTAATATACCTGGAGCAAAGGAAGATAGTTGTGGTTGCTAGAGCCCAATAATCTCAGCTCTAGAATATCTCTACAGGAGTTTCTCACGGGAGTGTCTTGAGCAAATCATTTTCAGTTGCTTCATCAATGACCTTCCCATCAATATAAGCTCAGAAGTGGAAATGTTCACTGATGAATGCAGCATGTTCAACACTTTTTGTCATTCCTCAGATGCTGAAGTAGTCTGAAACTGCCCATATGCAGCAAGGCTTGGGCAACATCCAAGATCAGGCTGATAAGTGGCATGTCACTAAAGTTTCAGACTATGACCATCTCCAACAAGAGAGAGTCTAACCATCTCCTCTTGAAACATACATGATCATGTGGGAATCCAGGGGAGTGATTGCTGGGCCCCTTGCTGAGATATTTGTATCATCGATAGTCACAGGTGAAGTGCCGGAAGACTGGAGGTTGCCTAACGTGGTGCCGCTAATTAAGAAAGGTGGTAAGGAAAAGCTAGGGAACTATAGACCAGTGAACCTGACATCAGTTGGGCAAATTGATGGAAGGGATTCTGAGGTATAGGATTTGCATGTTTTTGGAAAGGCAAGGACTGATAAGGGATAGTCAACATGACTTTGTGCACTAGAAATCATGTCTCACCAATTTGAGGTTTCTGGAGAAGTAGCAAAAATGATTAATGAAGGCAGAATGGTGGACATGATCTATATGGAGTTTAGTAAGGCATTTGACAAGGTTCCTCATGGTAGACCGGTTAGAAAGGTTATACATGGAATACAAAGAGAATGAGCTCAAATGTAGAAGTCAGAGATTGGTGGAGGAGGTTTGCTTTTCAGACTGGACACCTGTGACCAGTTGTGTGCCACAAGGATCAGTGGTGGGTTCACTGCTTTTCATCATTTATATAAATGATTTGGATGTGAACTATAGTTAGTTAGTAAGCTTGCAGATGGGCGGCACGGTGGCACAGTGGTTAGCACTGCTGCCTCACAGCGCCTGTAGACCCGGGTTCAATTCCCGACTCAGGCGACTGACTGTGTGGAGTTTGCACGTTCTCCCCGTGTCTGCGTGGGTTTCCTCCGGGTGCTCCGGTTTCCTCCCACAGTCACAAAGATGTGCGGGTCAGGTGAATTGGCCAAGCTAAAATTGCCCGTAGTGTTAGGTAAGGGGTAAATGTAGGGGTATGGGTGGGTTGCGCTTCGGCGGGTCGGTGTGGACTTGTTGGGCCGAAGGGCCTGTTTCCACACTGTAAGTCTAATCTAATCTAAAAAAATGGCACCCAAATTATAGGTGTAGTTGATAGCAAAGAAGGTTACCTCAGAGCACAATGGAACCTTGATCAGACGGGCCAAAGGGCCAAGGAGTGGCAGATGGAGTTTAACTTAGATAAATATGAACTGCTGCATTTTGGAAAGGCAGGACTTATACGCTTAATGGTAAGGTCCTGGGAAGTGTTGCTGATTTGGAGTGCAGATTCATTGAAAGTGGAGTCACAGGTAGATAGGATATTGAAGAAGGCATTTGGTATGCTTGCCTGTATTGGTCAGTGCATTGAGTAAAGGAGTTGGGAGGTCTTGTTGTGGCTGTACAGGACATTGGTTCAGCCACTTTTGGAATATCGTGTTCAATTCCGGTCTCTATGCTATAGGAAGGATGTTGTGAAAGTTGAAAAGTTTCAGTAAAGATTTGCAAGAATATGGCCAACTTTGGAGGGTTTGAGCTATAGGGAGAGGCTGAATAGGCTGGGGCTATTTTCCCTGGAGCATCAGAGACTGAGGAAAATCATGAAGAGCATGGATTGGACAAATAGCCAAGGTATTTTCCCAGAGGGTAGGGGAGTGAGGGCATAGGTTTAAGGTGAGAGGGGAAAAATTTAAAAGGCCCCAAAGGGGCAATATTTTCATGTGTAGGGTAGTGTGTGTATGGAATGTGCTGTCAAGGGAGGTGGTGGAGGCTAATGCAGTGACAACATTTAAAAGACATCTGGGGACTTATACAAAGTGTTTAAAGGATTATGGGTCAAATGGTGGGAAATAGGACTAGATTAATTTCAGATATCTGGATGGCATGGATGATTTGCCAAAGGGTCTATTTCCATGCTGTGCAGTTCTATGACTCGATCACCACTGAATCCTTCATTAACAATATCCTGAATTACCAATGACTTGAACTGGACCAACACATAAAAACAAGAACAGATCAGAGGCTAGGAATTCACCTCCTTGTATCTCACTTCCCGCCTCCCCAAACATGTCCAATATCTATAAAGTATAAATCAGGACCATAATGGAATCTTCTCCCTTTGCCTGGATGAGTGCAGCTCCAGCATCACACAAGAAGCTCAACACAATCCAGTACAAAGTAGCCCACTTGGCTGGCACTAATCCACAACATTCACTCAATCCAGTATTGTGCACAGTCGTGGTGAACACCATTTACAATATGCAATACCAGAACTCACCAAGAAACCTGCAACAATACCTTAAAAACCCGTGAGATCTACTAAATAGAATAACAAAGGCAGCCGATGTATGGAAGCAACCCCACTTGTTTGTTCACTCCAGGCTAATTACCATCCTGACTTGGAACTAATGGCTATTCCTTCATTGCCAATGAGTCAAATTCCTGGAACACCATTTTAAATAGCATTTTGGACTGCAACAATTCATGAAGGCAGGTCACCAACATCCTCTCTGATGGTATCAAGGATGGATAATAAATGCTAGTCTGTCTGGCATCTCATGAAATAATGCAAAATAAAATTAGTTCGACTGCAAATTATATTCTAAAACCATTATTAAATCTTGCTAAAGAACACAGGCAGGCAATGGCATGGTGAAAATAAAATTATAAAATTCACTGCACTTAAAACAGTAAAAGAAATGATGTCATGGAAAAGGCTGTGAAGAATTGGCAATCAGACTTTAATGTACAATGCCCATTTTTGCAAAATTCTTGTTCTCAAGGCATGTTACTAACACAATGATGTTGATGTGAAATTTTGACCCTGTGCATTTTTTGTCTTGTCCAATATTTTCCATCTTCACATTCTTAAGAATGATCAGCAAATATAGACTGTTCTCCAATTTCATGAAACATTCACATAAAATTTTCATAAGCCATTTTCAGAACTATAGTATTCAACAAGTTGACCACTTGTGAGAAAAAAAAACCTTCAACTAATTTGTATCTGTCCTAAAGCTTCTGCAGAGACATGTTGTCAAATTACATGTAGAAAAACCCACACAAAAATATAACACAAAAGTGATACAATGATTAAGTACTGCATGCCTTGTGATGCATTCTTGAAAAAATATAGCGGTGCGCTACAACTTGTGTAATTAAGGGCAGTGTTTATATCCAACCTTTGACTCAGTTTGGGAATTAGTGACAAAATGTACAGTTAGACAAGTGCTGTAAGAGTGTCATGTTTTTGCAGGGTTTGGAAGGTTTGTAGGTTTAGGGTGTAGGTTTGCTCGCAGAGATGTAGGTTTGATAACCATTACCTGGCTAGGTAACATCATCAGTGGCGACCTCCAAGTGAAGCGAATCTGTTGTCTCCTGCTTTCTACATTTTTTTTTGTCCTGGATGGGCTTCCTGGGGTTTGTGGTGATGTTATTTCTTGTTTGTTTTCTGAGGGGTTGATAGATGGTATCTAGATCTATGTGTGTGTTTATGGCGTTGTGGTTGGAGTGCCAGGCCTCTAGGAATTCTCTGGTATGTCTTTGCTTAGCATGTCCCAGGATAGATGTGTTGTCCCAGTCAAAATGGTGTTTTTTTCATCCATGTGTAGGGCTACGAGGGAGAGAGGGTCATGTCTTTTTGTAGCTAGCTGGTGGTCGTGTATCCTGGTGGCTAACTTTCTTCCTGTTTGTCCTACCTAGTGTTTGTGGCAGTCCTTGCATGGAATTTTGTAGATGACGTTGGTTTTGTTCATGGGTTGTACTGGGTCTTTTAAGTTTGTTAATTTTTGTTTGAGAGTGTTGGTGGGTTTGTGTGCTACTAGGATTCCAAGGGGTTGGAGTAGTCTGGCTGTCATTTCTGAAACTTCTTTGATGTATGGTAAGGTGGTTAGGTTTCTGGCTGTGTTTGGTTTGCATGTCGTGGTTTGTTCCTGAGGAATCTGCGCACTGTATTTTTTGAGTATCCGTTCTTCTTGAACATGTTGTATAGTTGGTTCTCCTCTGTTTTCCGAAGTTCGTCTGTGCTGCAGTATATGGTGGCTCGCTGGAATAGTGTTCTGATGCAGCTTAATTTGTGTGTGTTGGGATAGTTGCTGGTGTAGTTAAGTATTTGGTCAGTGTTTGTCGATTTTTTGTATACGTAGGTTTGTAGTTGGTAAAGTGTGGTAAGTGTTTCCTTTGCCAGGTCGATGTTGATGCAGGTCAACAGTGCTGTTATGTCGAATGAGATCAGTGTTTCGTCTTCCTCTATTTTGGTGTGTTTGATGATTTTTAGGAACTCCTGGGTGGAGTGGATGGAGTGTTGTGACTCTTCTACTAGGTATTTCAGTCTTGCGTGTAGTTCTTTGGCCAGTCTGTAAGTTGGTGTTCCAGGTAGTGAGACTGTGGGTCTGAGGGAGGCTCCTGGTTTATGGATTTTTGGTAGTCCATAGAATCATGGGGTGTTGGTCCCATCTGGTTGCATTTTCTGGAATTCTGTCTTGTTCAATTGACCCAAACTGTGTAATTTTCTTAGGAAACAAAATTACATATCTCCTAAGAAAACGAAACAATGATCTCATTCGACATAACAGCACTGTTCACCTCCATCAACGTCAACCTGGCAAAGGAAACACTTACCACACTTTTAGAAGAGACCATCACACACACCCCAACCACCATCAATCACATTACCAACGAAAACATCATGAAGCTAGTGGACCTGTGCCTCACCACCCACTTCACCTTCAACAATACAATCTACAAACAAACCAACGGCACACCCATGGGACCTCCACTATCAGGATTCATAGCAGAAGCAGTACTGCAAAGACTAGAACAAACAGCCCTACCAACCATCAAACCAAAAATCTGGGTCCACTGCGCAGATGACACCTTTGTCATCACAAAACGAAACAAGATAGAAGAGACATTTAACATCATCAACAACACCTTCACAGGCATAAAGTTCATCAAGGAGGAAGAAACCGACAACAAACTTGCATTCCTGGACGTCACAGTCGAAAGAACGGACAACGGAGGATTATAAACCTGCGTATACAGAAAACCGACAAACACTGACCAAATACTTAACTACACCAGCAACCATCCCAACACACACAAATTAAACTGTATCAGAACACTATTCCAATGAGCCACCACTCACTACAGCACAGACGAACTTCGGAAAACAGAGGAGAACCACCTATACAACGTATTCAAGAAGAATGGATACTCAAAAAATACAGTCCGCAGATTCCTCAGGAACAAACCACGACAAGCAGACCTAACACAGCCAGAAACCCTAACCACCTTATCATACATCAAAGAAGTCTCAGAAATGACAGCCAGACTACTAAGACCCCTCGGAATTCTAGTTGCACACAAACCCACCAACACTCTCAAACAAAAACTAACAAACTTAAAAGACCCAGTACAACCCATGGACAAAACCAACGTCATCTACAAAATTCTATGCAAGGACTGCCACAAACACTACATAGGACAAACAGGAAGAAAGGTAGCCACCAGGATACACGAACACCAGCTAGCCATAAAAAGACACGACCCTCTCTCCCTCGTGGCCCTACACACGGATGAAAAAAAACACCATTTCAACTGGGACAACACATCTATCCTGGCCCAGGCTAAGCAAAGACATGCTAGAGAATTCCTAGAGGCCTGGCACTCCAACCACAACGCCATAAACACACACATAGATCTAAATACTATCTATCAACCCCTCAGAAAACGAACAGGAAATGACATCACCACAAACCCCAGGAACCCCATCCAGGACAAACATATAAATAGAAAGCAGGAGACAACAGATTTGCTTCACTTGAGGTCGCCACTGATATTACCTAGCCAGGTAATGAAACATCTGGATATCAAACCTACAGCTTAGCAAGCAACCTACACCCTAGAGTATCATGTTCAGTTAATCAAGCAGGAGACTTGTAATGTTTCATTTTGAATCTTTCACAAAATATAGGCCTACAAAAATGTAACCAATTTGAATGCAGAAGTTCTATTTTCTCAAAGGACAATGTTTAGACAGTAGCATCTGCCTGCTTTCCATCACAGACCAGCAGCATGACATCCAAAAATAGGATCAAGTGCTGTGCAGAAAAGGCCAAATAGAAGACTTGAAAACCCCTGCAAAATGCACTGTCTTATATTTAGAGGTGGCTTTGAAGAAAACCACCCAAAAATGATTCAGATATATTTGGGCTGTACACATCCCCAGTCTTGAGCATTATTTTTAACATGAGTCAAGTCAAGGGTTCTCCAGGTGTTCAGAGGAATATGATACCATTAAGCCGGATAGGCAATATTTTCATGGACAGCAAAGAAGTAAATAAATTGCTAAATCTTTTTGATTTACATTTTTCAGATTTATAGGTCGTGAAATAATTGGATGGGACAGATTTATGGGGAGAAGGGAAATATCATAGGCATCCAATTTCTTGTTAAACCATGTACTTTCTTCACCATAGAAGTAAAATTTAACATTAAACAAATATTATTCTTTAGACTCCAGTGAGGCTGTTTTACAGCGATTATGAAAGAGACATATTGCTAAAGTAAGTTACAGCTCATTCAACATGATATAAAGCTTTTGGGTTTTCATCTGGAAACTAAAAGCTGAAGAGTGGAAGTTCTTGTCAGCACAGTACCCCATGATTGCAGTCTCGGAACGTCAACTACGTATGCCCAGAGGAAGGATAGAACCGAAAACAGCAATATCTGGATAGTGGAAATAAATCCATGTCTGCAGGCTCCTGAAATTGGTGTTGACTTCAGAAGGCCAGTAACAGCAAATGTTTTTCCCCATTACTACTATTGCTGAGTCCAGGTAGAGCATACCTGCTTCTGAGTTCTGGGTTCAACTCCTACTCCAGGATTTAATGGCCAAGGGGACATTTATAGTGTGACAAAAGAGGTTGATTGTCAACTTGTAAATCCTCCCAACATATACCAATGACAGGCAGTGAGAAAGGAGAGATTCCTGATCTGCCATGGGTTAGAACAAAATTAAAGCCTCTATCATTACCAACATTCAAACAATAATATCCATGGTAAGAGTACACATTGCCATGGCAACACTGGTGCATGCAAGACCAGCCTCCTTATCCTATTTAGAGACAGAAAAACTGTAGATGTTGGAACTTAAGATAGACAAGTAAGAGGCTGGAATAACACAACAAGCCAGGCAACATACAGCAAGCCAGGAAGCATTAGGAGGTAGAAAAGTTAACATTTTGGGTGTAACCTTTCTTCAGGACCCCCAGTTACACTCAAATCTTTGACTTCTCCACTTCCTGATGCTGCCTGGCTTGCCGTGTTCTTCCAGCCTCCTGCTTGCTTTCCTAATTCTATTTGTCAGGGGTTGTTGTCGTGGGAGGGAGGAGGTTCATAGCTCTGTGGTTTGAATCTGCTTTCAGTGAGAAAAGTGAATAAGAATGCATTCAAATTATTTCAGTATTAGCAACTAACTTGTTCACTTTGACAGAAAGACAACTTGGAGATCTTCTCAATAAATTTTACAGGTTAATTTATCTTATTGTTTATTCTGAGCTTAAAACTTTTGCAAATCCTTATCTCACATCAACAAATATCCCAATGTTGTAAGGGACAACATACTTTTTCTTTTGGATTAACTGGCAAAACGCAAGTTGGAAACTGTTGGGATACTGAAAAAGTACTAGGGCTATTTCCTTTTTTTTCCCAATTTGAAGAAGAGCTCTTGTGTCATGAAGTGCAGTGTATTTTTACTACGCAAGATTATGCTCCTTTTTGAAGAATGATAATGAATAGTTTATGAGATAGGATGGCACCAGGAGTCTTTGAGTTTCAGAAAACTGCCTCATGATAGTCTTTACATTGCAGTTCTGTAACAAACTTCAGTTTGTTACAGAACTGTGAATGCTTTGCATCCAGGAACCCGTAAATAAGAAGTATCTCTAATTTTTTGCCAGTACAAAGGCAAAAAAAAAACTCTAAAGAAAGAATTTAATATGTGAGAAGACCTTGGTTCATTCAATCACCTGATGAATTGAAGATCACCTATTACTCCATTATGTAATCATTTCCAAAATCACTTGTTAAAGCATTACCTTGATTATAATAAATAGCTGTCTTCTTGTAAATAATTAAACATGTTGTGAATTACTTTTGGCCTGAATAGCAGTGAGTCAGATAAAATGATCCAGGCAAAATAATTGTTTTAGTGGTTTAACTGAGTCTTTACATTTGAGGTGACTTGTGGATTAGAAGAGTTCAATTATTGACAAACTTCTCCCAATTATGTTGTGGCAACCCTTTTAACAAACTTTATACGTATGAAATAAATTCAAGTTGTACCATGAGTATAACTCAATGACTTTTTAAAGTTTTAGTTCAGGTGATACTTTGATTAATTCACACTATAGTAATCTCAAAAACAAACAGCTGAATACAAGTTCAGCAGGAACAACACCCCAGTCATGATTCATAATAATATCGTTAAACAACTGCTTTCAGAGTAGTTGCTGATTGAACTTCACTAGCTTTCCTAAAATTGTAAAAGTATTGAAGCTTGCTCTTGGGAGCAAGATGGCATATGTAGTTCCCTGTGTCCATGGACAGAGATAGAAGACTCTCCAGTAGGCTTGCCAATGCCTAAAGCAGTGCCTGCATGCACCATCATCAACATTCTCCTTTGTGCTGCCCAATTGAAGCACTCAACTAAGCGCTCTGTCATAGAACCTGTCTGCAACCATATGCTCTGGCTTGGTGGCAGCTCAATCAAAGACAATCAGTCCTTCACCAGGGGCAAGAACATTAACCATTAAGCGTTCCTCCTCACTCCTTGCTTCTGACATTGCAGCACCTTTCCCCTGCAACTATGAAGAATAGCTCTGAAAAAACCTCACCACAAATCGCTTACCATGCTCCTGAATCCTGGACCTAAGAACAGCTTTGTGTTTATGTGGTTCTGCTGAGGGCAGGAATTGCATGTCTCTGAATTGTTGCCACAACCTCTGCTCCTGGGGATTTCATTGCAGATGAAGGCCTAAAAGTGTCTTTGGAACTGCCTGATTGGTAGCTAATCCTTTAGGACTTCCAAGGATGACACAGTATGGGTTTCTCTGTAGCTTCATAGCTGGTAAGTAGCACTTTGCCATCCACTGGAAGATTCTGCCCAACAGTGCTATGTAAATAACACAGGACTTGGTCAAATAGGTTCAACACATGTGCTCAAGGAGTACATTAGCAAAAAGACTTCCCAAATGTTAGTACCAATGCTTGCCAAATTCCAGACAATTATGGGCTACGGACCTGATCAATTTTTCAGTGCTTTAATTGCTTATGCAGGGGATTTGTGAAGTTTGGGAGGGAGTGAATGAGGAATGAAGGAGAATTGCACTTGTGTTAATCTTCTCAAAACTCACTAACTTGTGTTAATATTTACATCAGGAAAACTGTGTTACTTCATACATTGGAGTCCTGCAAACCCCTCATGTTACCCGATTAGAGATTAAGAAACAGAGAATAGAATAAGCATGATCATTCTTCCACATAAAGTTTTATTCTGGGCATTGTGTTTTTTTACTACTTGTAAAATATTCACTATTTTGTATAATATTCATAAAATTAAGTAGATACAATTCTCTAGCACAGAAACAAGCCATTTATTCAGTCCCTACTGATTTGTATGAGCAATTATGCTCTACACAAGCCTCTTGTCATCACGGTTCAATACCCCTTATCAGCATATTCATTTCCTCCTGTCTCCTAATGTACTTACCTCAATTCCCCCTTAAATACATCTATTCTTTTGATCTTAATTAATTCACATTGTTATGAGATCCACATTCACATCACTCTCTTTAATAATGAAGTTTCTACTGAATTTCCATATTAGCTGATTTTTCTGCCCTTCCCATTTTCGACTCCCCACATAAATTCAATTGAAGATTTTGGTAACTCTCACCATTTACAAAAACATGCCGCAGCCTGTTCAGTGTTTCTAGATAGTCAACCTGTTAATTAGTGTCCAATTTTCACCAGTATTTCTATATATATTTTGAAAATGGAGACTGGAACTGCGTGATATAAACTAAGTGGACAGCTTTTTTTCTCTATTTAGGGGTGATGTGATAAATAATCTCTTACAGTAGTGAAAGTTTCACTGACCTCGTGGAGTTAAATGTTATCTGTGCCACATGGGTGCTAATCCAATAATACAATCATCTTACTATTTGCCCAGTTTTTGTTCTAGTGATATCAAATATTAATGTAATTTCTGCATCACTGCATTGTTTTTTATTCTCTCCTCTTTGCCTTTAGTCCAAGAAAAGGCAACCATGAGAATGAAATTACACTGAAGTCATCTAAAAGCTCTCAAGGTTTCCACTCTCTTATCATCCCAAATGTTGCCATTACATCTGGTTCACTTTAAGGTTATATTTCTAGCCTCTGTCTCATAGCCACTATGCAAGGGCAAAGATGCACACAGAGATCTTTTTGGAATTCCACAGTCAGATTGGCATAATGTTAGTAACTCAGATTATTATTTTGACTTAGATCCTACAGTGTTTGAGTGAATTTAAGAGAATGAACCTTATTGGCTGTTAACCTGCTTTCTGACTGACTTTTAATCTAAATTCTATCAGCTTGAAAAACAGATCCACAGCAAAATGATTAAGAAGGACAGATTCCAGAAGTGCTTCAGAAGGTGGTAGTGGACTGCAATCTTGAACCATTTTTCATTTTTTCATGGAGTGTGAGCATCACTGGTTAGATGACCATTGGTTACCCATTCCTAATCACGATAATGATGGTGAATGACCTTAATGAACCTCCTCAGTCCTTCTAGTGGCAATACAATGTTGGAAATTGGCGTCCTCTAAAGGAAACATCATATGAATCATTGACTGATATCAAATATTCATCAGGTCCCACATTACCCTATTATTAACACAGTAGTCAGGAAAATAGGTTAATTTTAGAAGGAATGACATCTAACCTCCAAATGAAGACAGACAATTAGACAATGGTCATGAAGTCATGAATAACTACCTTGGTTATTAGCCAAACGTGTTCAGACAGATGATTTTCTTCTTCCAAATAAGGTATATCAACAGGGGAGGGCTTTTGCAGTAGTGTCAATATCTCTAAGCCAGAAGGTCCAGAATCAAATCATATCTTCTCCAGATGTGTGTCATAACATCTCTGGATATATTGATATATCTTTACATGAGCAAAGGTAAACAGTGATAGTGCTGGTGGTGATGGTGATGTGATAGTAGTGGGAGGGTGCATGTGAGAGAGAGAGGGTCCAAGGGAATGAGCCCTCAGCTTCTTGGTGGGGGGAGTCTGGGAGTTCCCTTACAACACACAGGCAAGAGCAAAGACTGATCCTAAAAACATCAGGATCGAACATTCCATCATTTCAAAATCAGTACCAATACTCCTCCGTTTGACAGACCAGCTTCAAGATTAGTGAAGTGTTCTCATCTGTCATTGGTCATATATTGTCTTTCTTTGTCGAACTGTTTTGAACAAATTTTAAAAAAATGATTTGAAAATTGTTTACAAATGAATAACAACCCCTAGGTAACTGTGATCACAAACCCCTAAATTCTAACAGCAGCCATTAGGGGGTTCTTGACCCAGATTAACTAAAGAACAGTGGCATAATTCCATATAAGAATGAGGTGTAATTTGGAGAAGGACTTTTAGGTGATGTAACCCAAACCTAGTATCATTAAACTATTGGTATGAAAGAGCTGCTTAATAGCATCCTTGAAAACATCTTTTGGTACCGTGCTGATGGTTGGGCATTGACTGATTGGCAGGAATTGACTGAATTGGATTTGTTCTGCTTTTTAATGTGCAAGACAGCTGGATTTTCTACATTGTGACAAACCTGTCAGTACAGGAGCTATCTTGGAAATGTTTGACTAGAGGTGCAGTAGTTTTAGAGCCATCAATATTTTTTCTGGAATGTTATCAGGGACCATAACTTTTGCTGAGGACTGAGGTAGTGACGTGTAGTCATTTGATAGTAAAGAAGCTTTTCATCCTACACTTATGAGGACAATTTGCAAGAAACTTAACTGGAAGTTGCCAAAGTTGCAGAGGAACACAGGCAGCTCTCCCATTATAAAGAGACAACTAGTGGTGAGTTTAACCTGAGGGTCACAGGCAAAGGGCAAGGATGAGAAGGCAGGGCTTTCAGAGTCATCTCAGTTCTTAGGGGAACTGAACCAATGCTTTGATATCATTTTGCATCTATAGCAATGTAACAGAAAATAGAAATCTTACTGTTTAGGCGCAGTGCTCATTTAGTCTTCAGAATCAAACTTACCAGTTTAAAATTTAAACAACTTTTGATACGTAACTATCAGTCATTATTAATTGGTCATTTTTCCATAGCAATGCCTCTACTAATGAAAGTGAACTTGCCAACCAATCAGCAATCTCCTCTGATACAGCAAAAATAATGTTTTCCTTTTAAATTGGCATTTCTTGTGAATAATCCTGATCAATAGCAAGACAAAAATGTGCATAGGAATACACAGAAAGCTGTGTCATCAGCAGTCATGTACTAGTTTCAAGACGGACAGAGTAATGGTCTCTTGAAGAAAGAGATATACTCCCTTGGATTAAAGTGTGCATAATAAAAGGAGTTTGTGGAAAATTGTCAAGTCTGATAGTTGTCGACAGAAGAAGTCCATGGTTGCTAAGAGATGCATTCAGATAGCATTCAGAGACAGATCTCAGAACATAAACCAACACTTTTTGGTTTCAGTTCCTTCAGCCATTTCATCATATCACATGACATGAATCTAATTGACTGAAGACTTATTTCTCTTATTCATTCAAGGGAGAGTGTTGCTAGTTAGATCAGCACATCTTTAATTTCCCAGAAGGCGGTTAAGAGTCAACCACATTACTTTGGGTCTGGAATTACATGTAGATCAAAGCCAGTAAGGGCAGCGGACTTCCTTCTTTGAAGCATATTAGTGAACCAGGTAATTATCTCTTTTTGAGGTAATTGACAGCTGTTGCCATGATTGTTATTGCAGATTTTTATTGAACCCAAATTTCATGAATTGAAACAGCGCGATTCAAACCCATGTCCCCCGAACATTAGCCTGGATCTCTAGATTACTAGCCCAGCGATGTTACCACTCAACATCATCTTCCCATAACATCTGAAATACTTGGAACCTCAGCAGGAGATCAAACTGCTTCCATCCATGTGATGAATCACTTGTTCAAAAGTGCCTTATGAAATTCTTAATAATGTCCCATCATTTTATATGTTAATAGAGAAGATGCTAAAAAAGGAGCATTATAGGTGAACTGCTTATGATTTCTCTAAACTTCCTCATACAAGTAATGAAATATTTGGTTCACTATTAATTTTAATGCTCTCAAAAAAGGTTTTGAAGTAAAGCAGTAGGATGAAGTGCTGGTCTCCAGATAACCTGGTAACATAAATTTCTGACTGACAAAGTTCTAACCTGAGGTTTCAAAGCATCTGAATATCAAAAGGAATATGCTTGAGGGGATAGCACCACATTTTGTCCTGCCATTCTAACCAAAGACACAGAAATTACAACAGGAAAGATTAAAAATTTAGAACCAAAAAGAAATGAGTAGATAGCGAAGAGTATAAAAAGGAACTTAATGAGTCAGTCACTTTTCAAGTGATTTAGGACACAAGCAAATCTCTGAAAATTTAACTCAAAACACTTTAAAAAGATAGTGCCTTCAAACACTCAAATGTTTGCTACAAAGGTAACAATACCCCAGATGGAAGTACTCCATCTCTGCCCAAAGACATTCTACCAACAAGCACAAAGATCAAAAAAGATAAAGAATGCACAGCTCAAGGCAATTCCCAACCACAGGTAATGAATGGCTAATGATAGCAGACATTGGTAACAACTGCCAAAGCTGACCTTGATTATTGTAAGAATATTTCCATTTGCTGCAGTGGAGGTCTGCGTGATTTCAATTCTGGTTCAGTATACAAAGACTAAAATTTGGCAATTCTGTGCATGCAGTGTGTAAAAATTTTGAATCATGAACAGACTATAAGCAATCAAAAGATGTAACTCCTTTATGTGAGAGTGCCATTTCTTCACAGTTTATACTTCCTCAACTGTTACTAAAACTTCACTTGAAAAATTAGCTTCAATTTTAGCAACAGCTGAGAAACGTTATCTGGAACAGAGCACTTGGGACTTTAGTTCCTCCTGGTATGATACTGGTTAATGGGTTCAGCAAGATTCCCTGTACACAAGTTTGATTCAGCCATTAACCTGTTTAACATAACCTGACAAGTTATTATTTTAAGCATGTTTTAAAAAAAGACAGGTAAATTGCTTCATTTAAATAATGCACAAAGGAATTTTCCATCAAAACATTAACCAGTTCATTGCCAAAGGAAATCAAACAGCATTTTTTTTCATCTTTAGCAGTCACAAACCAGAGGAAATACTGACATCAGCATATTTATTTATGAAGGACTGAAATGTGATCAAACCTTTCCCACAAGTAATATCACTAAACCATTGAAATTATGCATTAAATTAAAGTCATATAGAACTTCAAACACCGTAATTAATCTGGCAGTTGTGCTGTCCTTATTAAGCAAAGTACTTGAGATCATTCTAACAGATGAAACTAGAACAATGAACAAACACCAGTAAGTTGTTGCTACTATCTAATTATATACTTGTACTGCCTGGACTCGTTGTTTATTTTGTTCGTTTATAAAAGCCTTTAACTAAAGGAAGTGGAGTCATCCCAATACTAACCATTCATTTGACTTAATATGCACATTTTGAGTATTTTCTAAGCAGAATTCAGTAGACAGCAGTTGAGAGCAGGAATGCAGATCTGCCTACATTGTCATCTCTCAGGCTAGTCATAAAGTCATACAACACAAAAAAGGACCCTGTCATTCAACTTGTCCATCCCAATCTGTTGTAGTCCCATTTGCCAGCATTTAGCCCATATCCCTATAAACTCTTCCTATTCATATACCCACCCAGGTGCCTTTTAAATATTGTAATTGTACCCCCATCACTTCTTCTGGCAGTTTGTTCTATACACGCACCACCCTCTGCTTGAAAATGTTACCCCTCACATCCTTTTAAAATCTTTCCCCTCTCACCGAAGAGCTATGCCCTCGAGTTTTGTATTGCCCCACTCCAGGAAAAAGACTGAAGTTAAGCTCCTGCTTGCCCACCAACTGAAATAATTTAATATGAATGAGCAAATCTGAGAACATTTTTGGAAAATATGGGTCAACTGCACACTTCTACCTCTAGACCAGGAGGCTGAGATTCAAATCTCACCTGCTCCAAAAGTAAGCAATGACATCTCTGAATAGGTCTATTAAAATATATATTCAACTGCATTCTCCAATAGGGTACTGCCATCAACAACTTCCATTAGAAAAGGTTGTGGTATGTAATATAAGGAGGGTGACTAGACCACCACATTCTTATCTATTCCTGAGTTCACAAGAATTGTTTGGGTGTCAACATTGGAAGTCCATCCACCATGTATGAAAGAAAAAGTATCAATCAAAACAGTTAAAGGCTCATTTCATTCAATTTTACTTTGCCCACACGATAATATGGTGTGGACAGGAGAAGACAGCAATTCTCTTTTAAGATATTAGAATGATGGGTAATAAGGGGTACAATCTTTTTATGATGTGCCTTACGCATCTGGGCATGTCCTCAGGGGATAATACCCTTCCTTAATTCCTACCACATAGTTTTATAAACCCTTCACCAGCTCCCCACCAAGTGACCCCCGGCCCACTATGGGCTTACCTACAGTCCCATCAGCACCAAACTGCTGGTGCCACCAGTCATTCAGATTGACCAGCAGACTCTGAGAGGAGGGAGCCTGCCACTGAATGTTAGAAGGTAACCACCTACAGCACACTATGACCATGGAGTATTTTATTTAGAAGCTGTTGACTTGCTGTTGAATATCCTTCCAGGAAGGCAAAACCTCTATCCATTGTTTCTGTCATATAGATGTAAATACTGGCTATCGTCATTCAATCCTGTTGCCCATTTTAATATTTTGGGTTTTCATGCACTGAAAATATTCTAACAAAAAATGACAAAACACCGACTTAAAATAGCCACAACAATCATCTGACACCAACCAGGATTAACATATTTCCTACTAAGTCCTAGTGACATCACGAGTCCAACATGGATCATATAAAATACTTTAAATTGAATTATTGAAAACAATTGACCAAAAGCAAAGGGATAGTACTCTGGGTCTGTAAAGGTCTTACATATTTGAGCTTCAACAAGCAATGTTCCTGCAATGAAGCAATGAAATATATAATCTAAACATACATTGAAATATACTAATGGTAAATAAAATGGAAAAAATAAATTTGCAATTAAATCACATAAGTAGGAGTAAATGAATTTTCAAAAGTCACTGTAAGACACAAAGTTGTTAACTTTTTGGGAGCTAGCATTTGATTTCAGCTTTCCTAATTCGTTTAACAGTTGGAAATGCCAATACCTTAATCAATCAACCCCTCCCAGATGACAAATTATTTGGCATGTGGTAAATGGCCACAATGAGAAAATTAAGCTGTTAATGTTTTTTTTTGCAGACTTTCATTATCACCATCTAATGGCTGTTAAGTCTTGCAAACAGCAGGTAGATGATAACTACTTTCCTCCATGCATGAAATATTTTACAAGAAAACCAATGACACCTGATCCTACATTAACTGAAGATTAATTGCCCTTTCCTTCTCTAAAATGATCATTAATTTCAGCTAATGATTCTATGACATGGAATGAGCTACGGCAAAAGTATGTCTGAAGTTTGAATAGCTGCACTGCCTTCCTCTGTAATGTAAATAACCCCTTTCAGAATTTGCAACTTAATTTTGGAGCCTTAGGAAAATCTCCTGGGGGCTCTGTTTTACTACCTATGCAGCAAACCCCCAACAATGTATAAGATGTAGCTTCCAAAATCAGGTCACTTTGGAGATGTCCAAAAATTATTGCCTGGATTTATACGCAGTGGTGGTAGTGTAAGGATGGATGCTACTGAACAGAAAGGAAGTGAGCATCGAAGCTTCAAATGTGCATATCATACACAACTTCTTTGATATTTCTCCTCTTAAAACACTAACAGATTTACTCATAAGAAAATCTATAAAGCAGCAAATTGACAGAACAATGACTGTAAGAACCTCTGAGGTAACCTTCCATGGTTCACCATTTCATTCACACCATTCAATATATTTTCATTAATCACATAGTGGTTTGTTTTTCTTCCAAAATGTTATGTCCTCCACATATCAATACTATATTGGACCCAAAGGAAAATTTGATTGGGTATAAAATTATTTATCCCAGGAGGTCAAAACCAAGACAAATCCAGTGGAAATACAACTCAAACTGTGAGGATAATTAGACTGGCGGAAGAGACGTTTAAATGTCACACATTCTGTCCTTTATTATATATCACTACTACAAATTCCAATGCCTACACATATAATCAAAATACTTTTCATGCTGTATTACACTTTCTAATTCCGATATCAATGAGAATTTCCACCGTGCAGTACGCAAAACTTAGAAAGATAAATTCCATGATAAAGGTAGATTCAGAAACTTAATAATACTAAGGTCAGGAGAAATGGATGCAAATGCAAGAGTTTCAATATTGTATAAAGTTTAAACTCAAAATAACATGAAATATTTCATATAACTATACATTTAGAATCACTCATAACATTTCAATTACTCTTTTTATTAAAAAACTGCACTGAAGAAACCATACATATGTATATATTCAGATATATTTGCATCTGCGAGAATTTAAGACCACACTCATTGAAATCCTTTGAAAACTGTTTAACTGCTGAAAACAGTTCCCTCTTCAGGCAGCTTAAATTACTACAGTTTCTTTTTGAACTTTCAATTTTGCAAAGTACATGTCCCTCATCAGAAATAGAATTGTAATTATGTCTTCTCAATCTAAGCTTATGGTTTCACAGGAAGTGTACGGCCAAGGAGAGTATGAATCTGACAGAACACAAACAGACAAGACATAAATACAGGTAATCAATATTTTGGCATTGAATCCCCCAAGCAAAAAAGTGACAAAGGATTTGAGAAGTCATGTTGGACGCATACAACTTATTTCAATGATGTTGAAAAATTAACCAACTTCATAATTTGTAATTATTTTGAAAGTTGAGCACAGTATCACTTGAACAGTAAGTGTAATTATGAGAGAAATGCTTTTTCACATTAAAAGAAAACTCAATTTAAAATATTCCTTGAAGCGGGTCAAGAGTGACAAAATGACTGAGGGACAGACATCATAAGACGTACAGAAGCTGTTATGAAAGTATTCAAAATATGTAACTTATGACTGTTTAAAAAATTGAAAAAAAATCTATTTTATATCATAATAAAAAAACTAAAATGTCACTGAATTGAAAACCGACCTCATTAGCTTTCAGCTAATAAAATTGTGAGGGTGTATGTCTTTCTGTAATGCACTATGTTGAATGACATAGCTTTTGCCCCACAATCTGAGACCCAGCTACAGCAAGAAGAGATTATTTTTTATCTGCAGGCTAAACAAAGAGACCATGGACTGCAGTTTCATAGTTCCTTAAAAGTGGTGTCGCAGTTAGAGAGAATAGTGAAAAAAGCTTTTAGTACATTTACCTTTATTGGACAGAGAATTGAGTATAGGAGTTGGGAAGTTGTGTTGCAGATGTACAGAGACATTGTTAGGCCACTTTTGGAATATTGTGTACAATTCTGGTCTCCCTCCTATCGGAAGGATATTGTTAAACTTGAAAGGGTTCAGAAAAGATTTACCAGGATATTGCTAGTTTGGAGGATTTGAGATATAGGGAGAGGCTGAATAGGCTGGGGGTGTTTTCCCTTGAGCATTGGAGGCTGAGGGGTGACTTTGTAGAGGTTTATAATATCATGAAGAGCATGGATATGGTAAGTACACAAGCTCTTTCCCTGGGGTGGGGGAGTCCAGAACTAGAAGTCATAGGTTTAGTGTGAGAGGGGAAAAATTTAAAAAGGACCTAAGGGACAACTTTTTCATGCAGAGGGTGGTGCGTGTAGGGAATCAGCTGCCAGAGGAAGTAGTGGAGGTTGGTACGATTATAACATTTAAAAGGCATTTAGATGGGTATGTGAATAGAAAGGGTTTAAAGGGAGATAGGCCATGTGCTGGCAAATGGGACAAGAGTAGTTAGGATATCCGGTTGGCATGCATGAATTGGACCGAAGGGTCTGTTTCTGTGCTACACATCTCATTGACCCAATGACTCTATAAGCTTATGAATCATCTGACTGAGTTGCAGTCAGCTGCAAATTGACTGGATAATGTGAGCCACTACTACCACAACATTACACATTTCCAGGATTTCAGCTGATGTAATTGTTCTTTTCCCTTAGTTACAATTGTCATCTGAAATGGATGAGCATGACATTCCATTGTATCAAAGCAAATACAAAGTCCAGAGAAAGGAATTAAAGTGGAGAGAGCACTGAGTATTGACATATGCACTATAGTTTACAATAGCAAACCCAGTCCTGTTTACCCAGCAAAGTCATCTTTACGAACATCACGATGCTTAGTGTAAAAACTGGGAGAACTATCTTGCAGAGTAGTCAAGCAACAGACTGGCACAGTCATACTCATGGAATCATATGTCATAAATGGCACCATGGAGAAGGATTTGTTCAGGGTGTCATCAACAATAACTATGGACCTCATGAAGTCACAAACAGCATTAGGTCAATCATGGGCAATGAAACCTCCTGTTGATTACTATCTACCATTGTAGATTTTAACCTTATCTGTGCTGGAATAGCCAAAATGAAGTTAAATGAAATGAAATTAAAATGAAATGAGAAGTAGAAAGCAGATGGTACTTGGTGATGACCCGATGATTAGGAGGAGGTAATGGGTTTTTAAAGTGTTTGTGTTTTGGCTGAAGGAAGGTGTTTGTTCCATCAATCAGTGAACTCAAGTAGTAAGGAGCTGAACTGTCAATGCTGGAGTTTTCTGGAAAACCTGAAATTTTCTTTGTGAATCAAATGTGATAACGTGGACTATTTATCAATTGAATTTGTGATTATCATGGTGTTGTGTAAATATCATACAGTTGATTAGACGATAGATAACTGGTGAATAGCAAGCACAAGCTGAAGTTTTATGTCAGAGTTCGTTGAGAGCAAGTTATATTGGACGTGGCTGTCACAAGGGAGTAGATAGCTGGCAGAATTTTTGAGCAATGTAGGAGATCCCTGGCAACAGAGTCAAGGCGAGTTGAGTAATAGGCCACTGGCCTCTTGCGATGTAAATGGGCCTGGGTTAAAACAGTGGTTGCGCAATCCTCTAGGAGAGTGGCATTCAGCTGGAAGGCTCTGTCATTCAGTGGTCCTCTGAAGGCAGGGACACTGGCCAGGGCTGTTTTTAATTCGTTGAAAGCTGACTTCTTCTGCTAGGGTGAAAGTCTCTGAGGCCTTATTGGTGGCTAAAGGGGTTAGCTGCTTAGTAAGTAACATAACATTGAGCAGCCACCACTGACAGGAGTTGACCAAACCTAGAAAGGCACATATCTACTTAGCGCTCATGGGTGGAGGGGTTGGCAGGATAGGTGCGATGCGGTCTGGAGTCAACTGCTGTTCTGAAGCGCTGAGCAATGTTCCCAGGAATGTAACTTGTTTCTGGGTGTGCTGAACCTTGTTGAATGGTATAATGTTTCCCCAAGAGTAGCAGATTCTGAGGGGCTAGCTCAGAGTAAGTCGTCCACATACTGGATGACTGTGGAGCCGTCTGAGAGCTGAAGCTCAGGACTGCCGGTGCAATACCTGGGAAAATAGAGTGGGAGAGTGGACAAATCCCTGGGGGAGCTGTGTCCAAGTGACCCTTACAGGTGAAAGCAAATGAATACTGAGACTCTGCTGCCAGGAGGAGAGCAGAGAAAGCATGCTGCAGGTGGTGGAAGCATAGGCACTTGCAAGGATTTTGCTGAGAATGATTGCAGGGTTCGGCATGACTGGATGTAGTGGCTGCACTATTCTGTTGATCTGTTGGAAATCCTGTGCTAACCTCCAGTCTAGGGTCCTGGCTTCAGGACCAGTAGAATAGGGGTGTTACAGGGTGATTGGCAGGGAACGAGAACTCCTTGTTGGAGAAACGGGTCTATCAAAGCTGATATCCCTTCTATGGCCTCTGATCTTAGGGGGTATTGAGGCATTGAAAGCAGTTCTGCTGCTGGTGTAATTTTGATTTTGATAGGATCAACAGAGATGCATCTGACTTCATGCTTAGTGGCTGACCAGAGGTCAGGAAAGGGTTTTCTGAGGGGTCGTCAGGGGTCGAAGTAAACGTGTGACAGTGAAAGGAGTAGAGGAATAGGTTGGACAGCATTTGGGTCTGGTCAGTGATCCCGGGGTCTGACTGTTGCTGTAGCTGGTGTGCTAAAAATCCCAGGGCCTTTGCTTTTAGCCCTCATTTACAGATAAGGTCATGTGGGGAGAAACCAACCTTGGCTGGTTCCAGAACCGGAGAGGAACGTCCACTAAAATAGTGGATCCTTGTTTAACTTCAATGGGTCCTGGAACGGCAATAGTGACAGTGGACTCTAGGAAGGGGGCAAAGATGGCTTCCAGCTCAATGAAGGCTCCAGTGGAATCGTAACAAAGGATTATGTGCGGATCAGGGACTTGTAGAGGAAGCGTCAAATCCTTCGGCTGTAATTTGACAGCCCACCACTAGGGAGTGTAATAGGTCCAGAACTGTCTCTTGGTAGAATTATATCTAATTGTAATGCCCTCGACAAGGCAGAGAATCTCGACTCAAAGGGCACACAACAAATCCCTCCCTGCTAGGTTAATGCCGAAATTAAGGGTTTGAGTAAATTGGACAGTACAGGTATAGGGGCCAAACTGAACCGTGAGTGGTTCTGTTAGGGGATACTGCCTCCTGTCCATTTAGATTACTAGAGTGTATAGAGCTGTGAGAGAGTCCAAACCCATGTTGGGGCACACAAGAAGTCTCAAGTATTGAGGCGGTGGCACCAGTGTCAATCATGAAGGGGATTTCTTTACCTTCAACAGTCAAGTGCACCGATTCATCCTCGGGTTCTTTAGTCAGGACAAGGTAAAGCAGAAGGGGGAGTTAGTCAGGCTGGGAAGGGGTCTCCTGCATAGCGAACTCACCCCCTTACTGGCTGCAACAGTAGGCAGTCGTACTGCCAATGACTATCTGCACCACAGTGAAAACAGGTCTGCATTGGCCATGTCATTATCAGCAGGGGTGGACACCACGGGGTCAGGGACAACCATAGTAGTCATGGAAAGGGGTGGAGGGGTGAAAGGGGAATGACAAAAAGGTGCACTGGGGCCATTCAGTGAGTGGCATATGCATGGTCAGATTTGTTGACCCACCCCTGGGGACAATAGTGGGGTTCCATTGGGTGATTCCTGAGATCATCAGGGTCTGCAACAGGGACATAAGAATTTTTGTGAGGGGGCAGGCAGGGAAGTGGCGCTACATCATTTCATGCTTGATTGTTGCCAATTTAGAATCTTTAGGACTATGCCAGTCATAAGTGAGCACTCTTCTTATTTGTTGACGGGTGTTATCTGGCCAATCCATATTGTTGGTTCTAATAGCAGCAGCTACCTCTCTCTGGGATACATTGTAATGGTAGAGCATTAAACTGAGGCGAGGGATTTCCAGCATTATAAGCGGTGTCCCCTGCATAGGTGGAGTATGTGGAGCCAAACCAATCCCAAAAGTCTGAACTGGCCTCCTCCTGCTTTGGGCAGCACTCCAATACCCAAGTGTCTACCGGCTGTTGCAGAGTTCTCTGGAAAGCCCCCTTGGTCGCCAGGATTTGGTCCCCGAGCTGGGGAATGGCTCTGTAAAAGCCCTCCCAATTGTTGTAACTTCCTAATTGGGTTTTCCACCTGGAGACCTCGCTTAAGGTTAAAGCCATGCAGCACAGACTGAAGAGGTCCTGAGTTGTGGCTTGATACATTTAAATTCTGCCCGTAACATAATCAATGAAATCCTCTAGACCTGTTTTTCGGGTGGAAGCGTGGGACATGGTCAAGCACATCTCTTGGGGTTTCCAGGGAGTGTAAACCTGTATGGTGGCCACTCTCCCTCACAAGGGTTTGGGTTAGGGACTGTCCGGGTAAGGAACTGTCTGTTTGCGTTTATGGGCTGCATTGCCTGGTGTTTCGGTTAGGCGGCCATGGGTTAGCAATTCCATTTGCAACCTCGTTGCTCTCAGGGTCATAATAGTGGGGCCCGTCCTGCTCGCTATCGCTGTCTGTGCTGAGGTTATAGGATGATGTGTCCTGTTCTCTGTGTATCTGAAAAGGGCCTGTCTGTTTGTCTTTTTTTACTATTAGATTGTGTCTTAAAAGCAATTGGGTCAGCGAAGCATTCAGGAGCCTGGGTCTGGTCAGGACGCAGGGCCTCGGGACTTCCCTGTAGCCGAGGGATAGAGCACAGGGAAACAGGCGGCAGTGAGGATATGGTGGGGTCGTGGTGTCATGTTGGTGGATTTTGGTTTGGGTAGGGTGCAACAGCCAAATTTGGTGGGGGGGTGGGGTGGGGGGGGGAGGAGGGGGTTGAGTGGGCTAGCTGGGCACTAGCCAGGATTTGCCAATCCTCCTCCTGCTCATCAGTGTCATTAATTTGGAAAAACACCAGCAGACCAGACATGTCTGGAGGTACCTTCATTTTGGCCAGTAGTTGGGTTTGGCATTTTAACCATGGTCTGTTAGTCTGTCCAGTGCCTTTTAGCTTTTCCTGGTTTCTCTCATTTAGATAATAGTCCTTGCACTGAGTCTTCAAAACTGCCCAAGGCTTAGAGTTACCCTCATTATCACATAATCTTATCCTTCTCTGGTGTGCGCTGTTCTCTCAGCTACTCTGCTTAGATTTGTCGGTTAATAAGGTTTTCTACTGAGTGCCTGCATTGCACTTCCAGATTGCCTCTTCATCCTTTAAACATGTCTCAATGTCCCACATCCCTCCTAGTGGCCAGATTTCATTGCCCAATTTCTTATTT